>NW_022589711.1:59716833-59850878 GCF_004348235.1 Phoca vitulina | reverse complement strand
GCAGTTGTGGTAAGAGAGAAGGTGGATAGACGGTGGTGGGGGGGGGGGGGGGGGGGGGGGGGGGGGGGTTGGTTCTTGGGGGGAAGAGGTACAGCTGTGTTGACCAACTTAGTAATGTTACTGAGTCTGGGTGCCTTAGGAACAATGTGTCAAACGAGAGAAAGGGGAAAGAGGATGGCTGGGCTAGTAATTCTAGATGCAGCTAGGGGAGCAGGACCATTTACTTCTTTTAGAAAGCAAGTCCACTGGAAGACAGTGGGGTACCTCAAATCCTGAAAAGGGCAGCTTGTCTTTGAGTTGTGTCTATTCAGGTCATTTTGAGTCTAGAAGTTGCATGATGACTCACTAATATCATTCCAAGGAGCCCCAGAATGTGGCCTTTTGGATTTAATTCCTTTTAAAAATTCCCCATCCTAGATGAGGACTCTGGTTTGCTCACCAGGCTAGAGCTGCTCCTCACAGGCCTGTCCCATAGAGACCCAGGGCCGCATCAAAACTTCCAACGTGTCATCTCAAAATAGGAGAGACTTTTAATAAACATAAATTCAAATGCCAGATTCCCCTGCCTCGTTCATACTTCTGATTTCTTTAAAGACTTGGCACACATAAACATTGTCCAGGGAAAACCATTTGTGCGAGACTTTGTGATCTCAACGTTACCCCAAAGAAGGTGCAGTCTTGACATTCTTGCCAGATTGCCCTAGCTCGGGGCAGATTCTTATGGTATTTAAAATATATTTGAAGATCTTCTTTCTGAGTGGGAAAAGAATTGGAACAAATTAATCAGGTAGCATTTTTCAGTAAGTGGACAGGATGATACTGTTTATTCATTCAAATATTCAATAAGCCTGAGTCTTTTCACAGTGTCAAGAACTGGGGATGCACGATAACCTCATGTTGGGGTGACTGTGTGAGGGGAAGGTAAATAGAGGGTTCTAAACAACTGTAAGTACTAAACACAGATACGAACAGAGTGCTGTGGAAACAACTACAGGATTCTGATAAATCGGTAAATTCATGAACAGGAGCAGGTTTTAATCTTCATCCTTCCTCCTCTGCTCTTTATCCAGGACATCACTGTCTCCCCAGAGTAGCTCTGCAGTGAGGGACAAAATTGACAGAAAAGGTGCTGGTAGCTGATGGCCCCTCCTCTCTCTCTCCCTATCTTCCTATTTTGATCATCGTGATGCCAACTGCAGAAAATAAACCAAGAGACAACCAAAAGATAGAAACACCCCAAAAGGAAAATGTGGCAGCTTGGAGAAAACAACCCAGCTCTAAGTCCTTTGGGCAACCCCCAAAGCAGCAGGCTCTGCCTCAGACATCCCTTTCCACCTACAGCACCAGACTCCAAGACAGGAAACATTATATGACTATCTCAGAGCTAGAGATCAAGACGGATTCCAAGTGCTGTGTGACCTATTTCTCATTGCATCAAAGACCATGAGAGGTGGGCACATACCCACCAGTACCCCGGAGAGGTTGGTCCCAGCCTATGGAGTCAGCTTGCCAGCTTCATCCACTCCGTCACACGCACCTGGACCACTCCAGCTATGCTGGTCACAGAGCCTGTGCTGTCTGGGGGTGGGAGGAGTGGGGAAGCCCACGGGGCTACATCCTGGTGGATTTCCATGTCCCTATCTTTCTCGGGCCAACTCTTTTTTTTTTTTTTTTAAGTTTTTATTTATTTTTTGACAGAGAGAGAGAGATAGCGAGAGAGGGAACACAAGCAGGGGAGTGGGAGAGGGAGAAGAAGGCTTCCTGCGGAGCAGGGAGCCCGATGCGGGGCTCGATCCTGGGGCCCTGGGACCATGACCTGAGCCGAAGGCAGACGCTTAACAACTGAGCCACCCAGGCGCCCCTCTCAGGCCAACTCTTGATGGCCTTCATGTGGACATAGGTCACTGTTTTCCTCACAGCTTCAACTATGTCTATTTCTTTCCATTTCTGCTTGTGGAAGGAAGGGAGATGGCTCTTGAGAAATGTTCTTCAGACAGGTTAAGGAACTAGAATAATAACTCAGAGCTTAACAATATGTTCATTATTTATTCATTCAAGAACTATCTCCTGTGTGACTTTGATGTGCCAGGCACTGTGCTAAGTATACTTGTTAAACGCAACAGCTTCCACAGCAGAGCCACCCACACACAGGCAACACTCCTGCCGTACCGCAGGCCAGGCTTATAAAATACTACAAATTGATGTGGCATCTCACCCACATTGGGTCTGTCAGAGCACAAAAACATCGGCCTTTAGCTCCTAAAAGAATTCAAGGTTTCAGGGCTTTCAACACTAACCACCAGAAGATTATATAAAAGTTGGAGGAGATCCTCCCACCCAGTGAAACATCCTCAACAGTCAGCCACCTTTCCCCAAACTTTCCCAGCACCAGAGGCGCATGGTTCTCTCGAGGGATGCTGAGCTGAAACGTGTGCTCCTCAAACCCTCACTCCTTGGTACTATGTCTACGCTTTGAGCAATGCAGAATACCATAGGCCTTCAAGCACCAAAACATGACCGTTGACCTACATTTGCTCTTCAATCCAAAGTTCCTTAAAGAAAGGATACACACTGACCAGCAACATATGGAAGTGCCCAACTATCTTCACCTGCTTATAGAATAAATCAGGAGGCTAAAAAAATAAATGCTACCAAAAGCTCCTATTCAGATATGATCGTTTATGCATTTAGGATGGTGGGCTCTGGTGGTGGATGGTCCAGGTTCAGTTCTTGGCTTTGTCAGTTCCAAACCAAATGGCCCAAGTTCAGTTACTTAACCTCCCTATACTTCAGTTTTCTCATCTATTAACTGGGTTCACAACAGCAGTCAACTAGGACTACTGTGAGATTAAATGAGACGATGTATAGAAACTTCTCAACAAATGCCCAATACATACGGAGCACCCAATATATGGTAGCTATTGACAAGGCATTTTTTACTTTGTAAAACCCTTCTGCATACACTATTTTACTAGATTTCCACAACGACTTTACATATTGTATGGAGGAGGGAAGTGAGACTCCGGGGGTTTAAGCAAGAGGTCACGCAGATAGCAAGTGGCTCAACTTAGCAAGAAGTTACATTTCCTGAGTCCCAGGGCTCTTCCCATTTTGCCTTGTCACATCTCAGAGCTAATGGAACTCAAAGTAGACTACTGACAAATATTATTCTACGTAGAGCCTGGTCTCTGGGGCAGAATCTTCCTGGATTCTGCAGACTATAGAGTCTGATTAAAACATTTGGCCAGAGCAATATTTCAAAACTCATTTTCATGAGTAATGGAATTCTGCAAATATTATTGAGAAAAGGTCAACGGTCGTAGTAGATAATGGGTGAGGGGCCCACCTCATTGGCTAACAAATACACAGCAACAGCCAGTTCCCTCAAGGAGCCTCAAAGATTACCTAATCATGGTTTTTAATTACTCCATCTGCCCCAGACTAATAATTTTACAATGGAGAACAATTTATTACCTGTACTATGTCTCCAACATCATAAATCACATAGGATTATATGCAGTGTTTATATGCAGGTCTGGAGTAATGATTTCTCGGGTTTCTCCCAACATGGGGGACTATAGAAGGCTTTGCAAAACTTTAGGTGAGGAATTCTTCTAGGAAAAGATGTTTTGTCAGCAATTCCCTAACCATTGCCTTACACTTGGACAATTTTTTTTTTTTTTATCATATCCATTTTTTCCCCACAGGAGTTCGGTCCTTTTCTCATCCAACAATTTAAATAAGTCTTTGCAATACTGACATAAGCAATTATAAAATATTTCTAAGCTCTGAAACTAGACTTCACATGGGTGGTTTGATGAGTGCAAAATTAAAAAGTAGTACAAAACACGAAAAATGCTATAAAGTAATTCAAAAAGGAAATTAATTAGATTAAATACAACATAGTTTTCAGTGTACCTTGAATTTTGGCACTTGATTAAAAACCTATGATGAGGTTGTGGTGGAAAAGCCCATACAGGCTGTGGAAAAGGCTTTCTAAGCTGGCATGAGTTCTGAGGGTTGAAGGCTCTGTTTCTCCATTATGTCAAATGCCTTAAAACCTGGGGATTTGTGTTTGCTTGCTCTCAGTTTATCACACATACTGCTCTTAGACTTATCAGCCTTAATTTGGGTTGTTTAAAATGTTTAAGTTGTTTCATCTGTTGTCTCAGGCTCACAAAAAGAAAAAGAAGAAAGAGAATGAAAAGAAGAGCTAGTTGAGAGAGAGAGGAGAAATGCAAAAGACTTAGAAAGTCCAGGGCACGAGGATCCTCTGCATAGTCCTCCCAAGGGAAGAAAGTGCTTGGTGGGGAGCGGTGCTAGGTAATACATGTCTCTGTACCGACTCAATAGGCCCAAACAGCCTATTCACTGCCCAAAGCAGGGGTGCAGAGAGGGCAAGAAGGAAGAGGTCTGCGCACGGAGAAGGGGAAGCAGTCAGAGATGGTGGTGTAGGGCAGGAAATCATAAATGGGGTACTAAGCAGAAGAGGGACCATAGACACTGACTCTACCTCTGGAACTAATAATATACTATATGTTAATTAATTGAATTTAAATAAAATTTTAAAAAATAAGCTTTGGAATATGCTCCAAAGTTATATTTTCATTAAGAATAAAAAATAAAGGGGTGCCTCGTGGCTCAGTCAGATAAGTGTCTGCCTTCGGCTTAAGGTCATGATCCCAGGGTGCTGGGATCGAACCTGCACCGTGTCTGGGTTCCCTGCCCAGCAGGGAGCCTGCTTCGCCCTCTCCCTCTGCCTGCCGCTTCCCCTGCTTGCACTCTCTCTCTCTCTCTGTCAAATAAATAAATAAAATCTTAAAAAATAAATAAATTCCAAACTGAAAAGTAAAAAAAAAAAAAGAGGAACCACAGATTTAACATATTCTAACAATCCTCTATGCTGTAAATAAATAAAATGGAAGAAAAGACATTTTCTGAGACTTTTAGTTTAGCATCAGTACTTCTTCTCTTGAGAGTGTTAATACAACTTTAGTGAGGAATTTCAGCCTGCTGTGTGATTCTTGTTCGAAAACAGTTAGCTTGGGTGCCTGGGTGGCTCAGTCATTAGGCGGCTGCCTTCGGCTCAAAAAAAAAAAGAAACAAAAAAAAAAACCAGTTAGCTTAGTCACTCAGAGGAGGATCATCTGTTTTGGGGGGGCCAGTCCTCCATGTCACTGGGCTTTGCAGGAGGCCAAGCTTGTAAGTTGCTCCCATCTGTCATATGAGCCTAGTCAAACTGGCCTCATCTCACGCTGGGTGACATATTACAAAGGACTCCTGCTTTGCACTCAAAAGGTATGTGTAATTTTTCAGACCTTTGGTGTTCCCATTTGCCCTCGCCCCTCACACAGAAAATTAAGGGCTAACTTTAATCCCATGGTTATCCTGAGCTACTGGGAGCAGAGACTTACTCTCTTGAGAAAGCAGCGTGCCAGAAGTTCAGGGTTTTCGGTGCACTTTTCTAATTCTTTTAGAAAAGTCCTAGGGAAGGAAAAGTATAATCACGTTTTGATTTTTTACATGGATGAGGTTAAAATACATAAGGTTTTTTCTTAAGTAAAATCACATAAGATTTTAAGAGGTGCTCAGAAAAATGCTGTTTTCCAGGCTTTATTGCTCTTGACTCATCTTCAACATACCGATTTGGAAGAAAAAAACATTCTGTGACATTACTAGGATTCCTTGAAGCCAACCACAGCTTGTCCTGATAATTCTAGGCACTAGCTGTAGACTGACAAGATGCGCTGATGCTCCCTGCTACATGAGAATCACATGAACATGAACTGCTGTTGCTGTGTCTACTGCTAATATCACTGAGGGCTTGAGGCAAGCCAGGCATAAGCTAAGTACTTCATAAACAATATCTCATTTAATCCTCCACCAAACCTAGTAAGGTAGGGTCTCATAAATGTGAAACCCAAGGCATGGAAGAGGCTGAATAACTTCTCCAGGGAAGGTAGCAGAAATGGGATTTCCATTTCAGTTGTGTGTCTGACCAATGGACAAGAGACGGGGTTGGGAAACAATTGTGGGTCAATTCACCAAGGAGTCTCTTCTTTCCCATCAATTACATGTGTGATTTGGGGCTGTTATACTGAGTAAAGAGAGGAAACGAGCTGCAGGTTCATCTGTGAAATGAAAGGCTTGGAAGATGATCTCCAAAGTCCCTTCCTCCTCTAATTCTCTAGAACTCAACACCCAAGCAGCCCTGGGCTAAAAGGACAACTTGTCTGACCAGTTAGCATTTTCCAACACCCTAGCTCCCAGCACTACTTGATGATAGTAGGTATGTGGACGTGTGTCTTGGTGATCTTTGTATTCCCAACGCTGAACACAGTGCCTGACACAGAACAGGTCCTCAATAAAGGCAGATACATGAATAGATAAATAAGCAAAGGAACACACAAAAAATATAACATTCATGCCTGACACCTGCTACATGCTCCATTGATGCCTTTCCCCTTCTCCCTCAGAGATCTGTGGCACTTCTCCCCTCCTTCTCATCCCATCCCATCCCAACCAAGTCCACTGACTCTGGACTACTTGCTTAAGCCTGGCAATCTCTACACATGTTCATCTCCAAATCCCATCAGTCTGATTTCCATTTTTCTTTTACTTTCCATTTTTCCTGATAGTTTGAATTATGATATACCTGTTGTGAAATTCATAAAGTTCTCTAATATTCCCAAAGAGAAACTCCTTGTTATTCTGAAGAACATCTGGAATCAGATGCTTCAGCCAAATAAAATCCATTGGAGTGATATATCCCTGCAAAGGTGAAAACAAGGTAGGTTTTACAGATAAGAACATTCAAGAGATGATCTGAATTAGCTACTCTAGGGACCAAAACTTTAATAACTGGGAAATATGGCACACTTATTTCCTGAAAACCATTTCATCAAATGCTTTCTTTTGATATATATTATTCCCTTCATGTGTCCATCTTCAGAAGAAGGTGGTTAAATTTAAATGGCAGTGATAATAAAATGGCACTTTATAGAAAGAACAAATATATTTTTTAAACGTTTATGTTATACAAGTCAAGTGTGAAAGCAAAAAACTTATCTCTCATTTTACAACCAAATGCAATTACTACTGTTTTATTATATTTCCTTCGTGACTTTTTAAAAGCTTATTTAATACTGTTTTTAGTTTAATCTTATAAGCATTTTTCAACATTGCTACATATTATTCAAAATATTTTGTAACAGTTGAATAATATTTCATTCAGCATGAATATCAGACTTTATTAACATCCCCTTTTTTTATTGGAGATTTTATTTTCTTCTGATATTTTATTATAAAAATTCTATTATAACTTTGTACAGATCATTTATTTCTCAGATTATTTTCTTAGGAAAATAGGAAAAATTCAAATTTTCACTCTCAAGCAAAAAATCCTACTTCAAACAATTCTCCCTTATTAAATTATCAAAAATATTCAAATTATCGTGTCCATTGTTGGCAACCATAGGGTGAACATACTGGGCCCTGCTAAAATCAGTATGAATTGATACAATCCTTTGGAAGTTATTTAGTTACACGGATCACTAGTCCTAAGAATGTTTTATTCCTATTGGAAAGATACTTGTGATATTATAAGACCTGAACTCTTGGTGGAAATTCTAGAGACATACGGCAACTATTTTAAGTCTCTTTGTGCAACAGAACTTCTCTAATTTGAATACATGCTTAATGTCCACTACCCCAGTCTACTTACATCAATTATGCTCTTAATCTCTTTTATATAAATCTCTTCCGTCTCAAGCAGGTCATGTATGATGCGCCTGAATCACAGCAGCAGGTGGGAATATGAAAGAGAAAGAGATGGAGGGAGGGGAGAGAGGGTTTTTAGAATTCTTTTAGAATAATGCTCATCACTACGGTTCCCCTTAGTGGCTTACCTACTTAGGTTGCGGTCAGTTCATTCTGTTCTACTGAACACCCAAGGCCAACAACTCACAAAAGCACACTCTGATCACACTGGCATAAGAAGAAACAGTAAGGTCAGAGGACTCAAAATCTATTTGTACAGCCAATGAATGACCTGTCCTCTGGTGGGTCACAGTGTAGGGGTCAAGAAGGCAGAGATTGTGGAGTCAGAAATGCCAGGTTTGGATCCTTGGTCAGGAAGGCCTGCCCGACCCTTACATTGTATGTGTGGTTTCTGAGATTTTCTCTGCAGCTTTCTGCTGTTTCATTGCTCATATCAAGATGTTTGACCCGCATGGGTGGGACTTTGTTGTGCATGAGGTTAGATGGATTCCTGTCCTGCTCCCTTTCTCTGGCATCTAATGTTTCAGTAGGATTGGTGTCCTCAGCCAACAGACATGACTTCTGTCTGCTTCCCTTGAGGAAGGCAGGTGGGGGTTGTGGTGGGCAGAATGCTATGATGACCCCCCAGATTCCTGACCCCTTGCATACATACACCTCCTCCCAGTTAATTAACTGAACACTAATTAGGTGCTACTGTGGAAGGTCTTTGCCATTCTGTTTTGTTCCAAATCAGTTGACCCTAAGATAGGTAGATTACCTGGTTGGGCTTTCTAGTCTCATGAGCTCCTCAGATCTAGGTCTGGAAGTCAGAAAGATTGGAAGCATGAGAAAGTTTTAACACAAGGGAAGCTGTCCTTGGCTGACTCTGGAGATGGGAGAGGCTCTGTGATAAGGAACATAGGCTGCCTCTAGATGCTGAGAGTGGCCCCCAGTTAATAAGCAGCAAGGAAACCAGGACTTTAGTCCTACAGTTACAAGGAACTGAATTCTGCCACAACCAGATCAACTTAGAAGAGAATACTGAGCACAGTTGACCAACTTTATTTTAGCTCTGTGGGACCTGAGTAAAAAGCCAGTCATGCTGTGCCTGGACTTCCATCACAGGAAACGGAGCTGTTAAGTTAATGGTCATATTTTTTATAGCAATAGAAAAGTAATAGAAAGCGTGAGGCCAGTCCCCACATCTATCTCCAGATAGACTGTTTTCTTTCTCTTCTCAGACACTTTTTCTTTTGGGCTTTCTTTTAGGCCTCTAAGTGAGTTAGTGTTTGTACAGGTGATCATGTGTGGAATACATACATTTATGGTTTCCTGAGAACTGTTGGTAGGTTATCTATTAAAAGGTAACCTATCCCAGTAATTTCTCTGACATTGGCCATAGCAACATTTTTCTAAATATGTCTCCTGAGGCAAGGGAAATAAAATAAAAGATAAATTATTGGGACTACATCAAAATAAAAAGCTTCTGCATAGCAAACAATCAACAGAACTAAAAGACAACCTATGGAATGGGAGAAGATATTTGTAAATGACATATCTGATAAAGGGTTAGTATCCAAAATACATAAAGAACTTATACAACTCAACACCAAAAAAAATCCCAAATAATCCAATTAAAAATGGGCAGAAGACATGAACAGACATTTCTCCAAAGAAGACATACAGATGACCAACAGACACATGAAAAGATGCTCAACATCACTCATCGTCAGGGAACTACAAATCAAAACTACAATGAGATATCACCTCACACCTGTCAGAATGGCTAAAATCAAAAAGACAAGAAACAACAAGTGTTGGTGAGGATGTGAAGAAAAAAGAACCCTTGTGCACTGTTTGCGGGAATGCAAACTGGTGCAGCCAGTGTGAGAAACAGTATAGAGGTTCCTCAAAAAATTAAAAGTAGAATTCTAGTAATTCCACTACTAGGTTTTTACCCAAAGAATACAAAAACACTAATTCAAAAAGATATATGCAAACCTATGTTTATTGCAGTATTATTTACAATCGCCAAATTATGGAAGCAGTCCAAGTATCCATCAATAGATGAATGGATAAAGAAGAGGTGGTATAGGTCTACAGTGGGATATTGCTCAGTCATAAAATGAAATCTTGCCATTTGCAACAACACGGATGGATCTAGAGAGTATAAAGGTAAGGGAAATAAGTCAGTCACAGAAAGACAAATACCATGTGATTTCACTCATAGGTGGAATTTAAGAAACAAAATAAATGAACAACAACAAAAAGAGACAAACCAAAAACAGACTCTTAACTATAGAGAACAAACTGATGGTTACCAGAGGGGAGGTGGGTGGGAGGATGGATGAAATAGATGAAGGGGATTAAGAGTACACTTACCATGATGAGCACTGAGTAATGTATAGAATTGCTGAATCACTATATTCTACATCTGAAACTAATATAACACTGTATGTTAACTACACTGGAATTAAAATAAAAATAATTAAATAAAAATTATAAAGCTGAACTAAAAAAATTAGAAAAATACATAAATAAATGGTAGTCTATCCTAGTAAAGGGTTTCTTTTTCTCTTCATAAAATGGATATGGCAAGGGAAAATAATCAAAGGACAAAATACAGGAAATTCACACATATATAAAAACGACTATTTGTCTTATGAAAAAAAATGCCCAATGCATGCTAATCCAATAAAGGCATAATAAAAAGAAGTAACAATTTTCAACTACTAGAATGGCAGAAATTTCAAATCTCAAAAGAAGACTGATAAGACTGTGGAAACAGTCTCAGATAATACTGAAAGCAGTGTAACTATGTGCAAGATAACTTGGAAATATCTCTTCAAAATTTTAAAAATTTGAAACCCCTTGGATCAGTAATTTCATTTCTAAGAATGTCCATTATCTGTAATTATTTGCACTTCCACAACTACCAGATATAAATTGGAAATTACTTATATGCTTATCAATAAATAATGGTACACACATACATATAATGAAATACCATGCAGTTTTAAAAGAGAATGAAGCTGAGTCATGCTAGTATGACACAGTCTTGGTATTTTAAGTGAATTAAAAAAAAAAAAAAACACCAAGATGGGGCACATGGGTGGTTCAGTTGGTTAAGCGTCTGCCTTCAGCTCAGGTCATGATCCTGGGGTCCTGGGATGGAGCCCCACATCAGGCTCCCTGCTCCGTGGGGAGTCTTCTCCCTCTCCCTCTGCCCCTCCCCCCACTTTGTTCTCTCTCTTCCCCCCTCTTTCTCTCCAAAATAAATAAATAAATCTTAAAAAAAAAACCAAGATGAAGAACAGTTTACATAGTATGACTATGTAAAAATGAGTGTGTGTACATATATACGTAAAATTGTGTATGCTTCAAAAATTCATGCAAAGAAACTTAAGACCTGTTAACAGTGATTGCTTTTGGAGAGTTGTACTGAAGGCTAGAAAACAGGGAAGCAGAATTTTTACATTTTACTCTATGACCTTCTACAATCTGTGATTTAAAAAACTTACCAGTTTTATAATTTAAAAAATGGTTTATATGACATTTTAAAATGAATGTTATTGGAGGTTATGGCATATAAACCCCATATGAGAGATATAAATAAAACCTACAACTTACATATTTTATAGCTCAACAATTATCTTTTCTTAAAAATAACAATTTTTGTATCTATTTTTTTCTTTTTTTTAAATTAGTTTCAGAAGTAGAATTTAGTGATTCATCAGTTGCATATAACACCAATGCTCATTACATCAAGTGCCCTCCTTAAAGCCCATCACCCAATTATCCCTTCCCCCTCCCACCTCCACTTAACAACCTTTCCTAGAGTTCAGTGACTCTTATGGTTTGCCTTCCTCTCTGTTTTCATCTTATTTTATTTTTCCTTCTCTTCCCCTATGTTCATCTGTTTTGTTTCTTAAATTCTACATATGAGTGAAATAATCTGATAATTATCTTTCTCTGACTGATTTATTTCACTTAGCATAATACCCTCTACTTCTATCCATGTCATTGTAAATGGCAAGATTTCATTCTTATTGATGGCTGAGTAATATTTCATTATATATATATCTCACATCTTCTTTATCCATTCGTCTGTTGATGGACATCTGGGCTCTTTCCATAGTTTGGCTATTGTGGACATTGTTGCTATAAGCATTGGGTGCATGTGCCCCTTCGAATCACTATGTTTGTATCTTTTGGATAAATATCTAGTAGTGCAATTGCTGGGTCATAAGGTAGCTCTATTTTTAACTTTTTTGAGGAAACTCCATACTGTTTTCCAGAGTGGCTGCACCAGGTTGCACTCCCACCAACAGTGTAAGAGGGTTCCCCTTTCTCCATATCCTCACCAACATCTGTTGTTTCCAGAGTTGTTAATTTTAGCCATTCTGACTGGTGTGAGGTGGTATCTCATTGTGGTTTTGATTTGTATTTCCCTGATGCCCAGTGATGTTGAGCATTTCTTCATGTGTCTGCTGGCCATTTGTATGTCTTCTTTGCATCTCTTTATAAACACTTATTATTAGACAAGACTGGTAAAGGATGGTCACTGACAGAAGATACAATTCAAGAAGTATATAGACTATCAAAAAGCTACTTTAAGATCACACTTAGCTACAAAGTCACTAAGAGGTTCTGCTTTTTATAATCATCCCAAAATGACAATTGCTATGTCAAAAGGAAATAGGGGCCTCAGTACCAATCTATTTCTATGAGCTGTGGTATCAAGTAGGACCATAGCCGCAGTTAAGTATTCATAGAAAACCAGAGTACAGCCAGCCTTTTAAGTCCTTATGAAGTGCTGGGCTTAAGCAACTTGGTGAATCTGTTTAAGGACATATTGACAATTAGCTGAAGTCAGAAGACAAAAATAACTAGGTGGTGGGTAGAAATCAGTATTATTACCCAACAGTTATGTAAGAACTTAGAGACTCTTAGGAGTTTTTAGGAATCTGACACAAGAAAATATTCACAACTCAGAAGGAAAAAAAAATCCCTTGTCAGGTCATGTCCCAGTTTATAGTTTGGAAACAGTCTAGAGATCTCATCCAACCACTTCATTTTACTTGTTCAAGTGCAATGGGTACAACTCCAATGATAGGAAGTCCCCTGTACACCATCCACCTAGGTTTCAGTTCAGATTCTTTTTTTAAATCTCCTTCACACCACTGTTAAGCCATTCTTTTTTTTTTTTCCATTCTTTTCTTAGTTTTTTTTTAAATAACATTATTAAATGGGAGAAAATGTATGCTTCTTTCTGATGATTGCCTTTTTTATTATTCCAAAGCACATAACTTTGTTTGTAGAAAAGGCTATCAAGGATTTAACATCTCAAGCCATCAAGTATATATAATGTAGATGAAGAACAGAAAACATGGAAAGTACTCAAGTAATGTAAACACCTTTGAACACCTAGAGCAATTTATGTCCTGATGGATATCTATCCATAGGTAGAGTACTGTACTTAGAGCACCAAATGGAGTGGACCATGCCAGATCAACCTGCAGCGATGAACTCTACACTAGTGTACATTCTGTCACTTTGTTTTACACTGGAAAGTGGATCTCCCCCCCCCCCCACCTCCCAACCCGGAGGTCATTAAGGAGGAAACGGAGGGGTAATGTGTTTTAAGGAACTGTTTCTTCTCTTAAGCCGTATTTCATGGTAGCATAAAAGCAGAGCTTTGGATATCTGGTTGTATTCTCTATGACATCCCATGTTTTGTTTTGTTTTTTCAGATGACACCATAACAAAGGGGCAAGAATGGAACCTCTTTTAAAAACTGAATGCATGGAAAGAATGTCCAATGGAAAAAAGACAGTCTCTTCAACAAATGGTGTTGGGAAAATTGGACAGCCACATACAGAAGAATGAAACTGGACCATTTCCTTACACCACACACAAAAATAAACTCAAAATGGATGAAAGACCGAAATGTGAGACAGGAATCCATCAAAATACTAGCGGAGAACACAGGCAGCAACCTCTTCGACCTCAGCCGCAGCAACTTCTTCCTAGAAACATCGCCAAAGGCAAGGGAAGCAAGGGCAAAAATGAACTATTGGGACTTCATCAAGATAAAAAGCTTTTGCAAAGCAAAGGAAACAGTCAACAAAACCAAAAGACAACTGACAGAATGGGAGAAGATATTTGCAAATGACATATCAGATAAAGGGCTAGTATCCAAAATCTATAAAGAACTCATCAAACTCAACACCAAAAGAACAAAGAATCCAATCAAGAAATGGGCAGAAGACATGAACAGACATTTTTCCAAAGAAGACATCCAAATGGCCAACAGACACATGAAAAAGTGTTCAATATCGCTCGGCATCAGGGAAATCCAAATCAAAACCTCAATGAGATACCACCTCACACCAGTCAGAATGGCTAAAATTAACAAGTCAGGAAATGACAGATGTTGGCGGGGATGCGGAGAAAGGGGAACCCTCCTACACTGTTGGTGGGAATGCAAGCTGGTGCAGCCACTCTGGAAAACAGTATGGAGGTTCCTCAAAAAGTTGAAAATAGAGCTACCCTACGACCCAGCAATTGCACTACTGGGTATTTACCCCAAAGATACAAATGTAGTGATCTGAAGGGGTACGTGCACCCCAATGTTTATAGCAGCAATGTCCACAATAGCCAAACTATGGAAAGAGTCAAGATGTCCATCAACAGATGAATGGATAAAGAACATGTGGTATATATATACAATAGAATATTATGCAGCCATCAAAAAAAAAAAATGAAATCTTGCCATTTGCAATGACGTGGATGGAAGTAGAGGGTATTATGCTAAGCAAAATAAGTCAATCAGAGAAAGACGAGTATCATATGATCTCATTGATACAAGGAATTTGAGAAACAAGACAGAGGAACATAGGGGAAGGGAGGGAAAAATGAAACAAGATGAAACCAGAGAGGGAGACAAACTATAAGAGACTCTTAATCTCAGGAAACAAACTGAGGGTTGCTGGAGTGGTGGGGGATGGGAGGGATGGGGTGGCTGGGTGATGGACATTGGGGAGGGTATGTGCTATGGTGAGCGCTGTGAATTGTGTAAGACTGATGAATCACAGACCTGTACCTCTGAAACAAATAATACATTATTTGTTAAAAAAAAAGATAGTAGGAAGGGAAAAATGAAGAGGGGGAAACTGGAGGGGGAGATGAACCATGAGAGACTATGGACTCTGAGAAACAAACTGAGAGTTTCAGAGGGGAGGGGGGTGGGGGGATGGTTTAGCCGGGTGATGGGTATTAAGGAGGGCACGTATTGCATGGAGCACTGGGTGTTATACGCAAACAATGAATCATGGAACGCTACATCAAAAACTAATGATGTAATGTATGGTGACTAACATAATAAAATTAAATTAAAAAAAAAAAACTGAATGCAGGATGCCTGGGTGGCTTAGCTGGTTAAACCTGTGCCTTCAGCTCAGGTCATGATCCCAGGGTCTTAGGATCAAGCCCCGCATCAGGCTCCCTGCTCAGTGGAAAGCCTGCTTCTCCCTCTGTCCCTCCCCTCCCCTCACCCCCCACTTTTGCATGCTCTCTTGCTCGCGCGCGCGCCCGCGCGCGCGCGCGCGCTGCTCTCTCTCACATAAATTAATAAAATCTTTTAAAAAAATAAAAAATAAAACCTGATGCAACCCTATTTTGTAAGCAAGATCATTAACATACATACATGTTAAGATTTTGATGTTTCTTCTTTGTCTATGCATCCTAATCCCTTCCGTCTCCCCTCCCCATTTCCTAGCTCTCTAATAGAAGAGTATCCTTTTGGAAACCAGCCTGTCTGAAGTATATTTTTATTTTTTGCTCATTAATTGTCAACACAATTTGCCATGAAGAGTTTTTATTTACTCCTGGTATGATAGATCACAACACACACATCAGAAAGTATTATAGATTTTCACTTCTTAACAGTTAGTTTTCATCTAAAATCCTTTTTGCCAAGTTCAAAGGACTGTTCTTTTCCTTCTTAAACACTAGCACATCTGACATAATGGATACTCACCTTCTTAAGCCTTTGTCTCCCTTTGGTTTCTCTTTATTATTCAACCCTCATTCACCACCCACCTCTCTGCTTCTTCCCTATTCCTTCCTTGTTTCATCGTCCTCTTCCTGTCCAATGTTGCTGCTCCCACAACTCTGAGCTCAGGTTTTCAGCTTCCTTCTTTCCTCTCCTCTCGTGCTATTGACCCTCCTACATCGTTATGTTCCTCCCAGACCTTTGGTTATACTCAAGCCCATGTTGCCAATAGTTGAGACACTCACCAACTAGGTGCCTCCCAGACACCGCAACCACCTCAGGTGGAAACAGAACTCCTTAGACAAAAGAAGCATGTGTATCCGTGGAACTGCCATTTCCTGGAACCCTAAAGCACAGTTGTCATTTCAAACTCTTCCCTACCATTACTGCTTATATAACCTGTCTGTAGCCAAGCCTCATCATTTCATTTCTCAACATGCCTCTTGGAGTCACTGTTTATTCTCCATCTCCAGCGCGGCCAGGAGAAAGCAAACTCTCCCCTCCTCTCATCTTGAATACTTTGGTGCACTCCTGGCAGCTCCCCTGGCCTCTGAGGGCTCCCTCCCACCAATCTATTTTGCAGACCACTAGTCTATGCCCTTCCTAAAGCTCCATTTCCATCATACCATCATTCTCCCTCTTTAGAAACTTAAAATAGCTTCCAGTTGCCCACAATTGCCAACATTCCCTTCCAGAATTTCAAGACTCTCCGTTCATGTGATAAGAATCTACCTGGGGAGGGATGCCTGGGGGCTCAGTCGTTAAGCGTCTGCCTTTGGCTCAGGTCATGATCCTGGGGTCCTGGGATCAGCCCCGCATCGGGCTCCCTGCTCGGCGGGAGGCCTGCTTCTCTCCCTCCCACTCCTCCTACCTGTGTTCCCTCTCTCGCTGTGTCTCTCTCTGTCAAATAAATAAATAAAATCTTAAAAAAAAAAAAAAAAAAAAGAATCTATCTGGGGAGCTTTTCCTAAAGGTAAATCCAGGCTGACAGATCCAGAAAGGGAGTAACAGGTGGGAATTACAGGTGGAATCTATAATTTGCACAAGCACCCCAGACAACCTAATGCAGATGTTCTGCTGTTCAAACAAGTAACACTGATCCGACCCATTCCTTTTAGCCACCTCCTTCCCTCCCCCCCCCCCCCGCCTTTACTTTTTTAGACCAGTGTTATTATTCTACACTCCCTTTCAAATTCTAATCATTCTTGAAAACTCAGTTCCAAGTCGCCCTTTTCCATGAAAACTCTTTCTAACAGCTTTGAATGAAATTGGTACCATAGTCTTGTCCTTACTTCCCAGGCAAAAACCATTAGATCCATTTACCAAATATTTACTGTTTATAGGCACCATTTTAGCCACCTGGGCTCAAGAAATGCATCATAATCCTAGGCCTTAGTTCACAGTCCAGTGGCAGAGACAAGAAAAATCAATGACTCCAATACAGTGTGATAAGGTACCAGGAAGTCAGAGAAGTTAGGTGCAGAGGAGGGGCTGAAATTAAGCCAAGGGTAGCAGGACACACTGTCAATTTTGAGTTGAGTGAAGTTTAAGCTGAGTTTAAAAAAGAAAGGAAGCAAGGGAAAACATTTGAAAGAAGTATGTTCCAGGCTGAGGGGAACAGTGTAGAGGAGAAAGTAGAAGCGGGACATGTATGCTCTACCAGTACTCATAAATTATTTGGTGGGACTGGGCCAACAGTCCAGTAGGTTCATAAAATGCCAGAAGCAAATATAACCTTAAAGACCATTCAATTCATCCTTATTTTGCAGATGAAAAAATAAGAGGTCCAGAGCCTCAAAATGACTTGCCAAAGATGCCTGCCTTTAGCAAAGCCAATGTTCTTCGCACTGTTACACTGCCCCTCTCTGCCTGTGTTTGGAATGCATCCAAAGTCCTATTTCCTGATTACTAAATAAAACACAAATTAAAATGAAACTAGTATGATATTGTAAAAATACTGGGTTTCAGGGCATTAGGTTTTCAAGTCTATTTCTACCTCCAATATACAGGGTGACCTTGAGCAAGTCATTTTCTTTCCCAGGGTGCTCATTTCTTTATGTGTCAAAAGACCAAATTCGATAAGACTGAGTATCCGTGCTGGCTCTCAATGATCATTTCCTAAATATATTACCATTTCTAATAAAATGTATGATGTGGTCTTTGGCGTAATCACAACTTGCTCTTCATTTCTCACAAGACTTTCTATTCCTTCACATCCTCAATGAACTAAATCGCTAATGTGTAACTGAAGAGTGCACCGGGACAGCAAGGAGAGGGAAATCAGCATGCACTGGAGATGTTCCGGAGAAGGTGAGATCTGAACTGTCGTCTGGAAGGGGTGAGGGCTTGGCCAGCAAGACAGCGGGGTGTTCCAAGAAGAAGGAAACATGAGCAGGGTCTGGGAGTTCTGGCCACACATGGGCCTGGCAGGAACCACGCTGCTGGGGCGGGGGCTGGATGGGGAGCCAGGGAGGCAGGGGGGACCCCAGATGGAGGAGATGCTCATCCTACAGGCTACAGTGTGGACTCGATGCAGGAGCCCAGGGGAAGGGGCAGGAGATGTATTTGGCCAGCAGGGCAGGCAACTCTCCAGGAGCCTGTTTCCTTAAGCACAGAATAGGCCCTGAGGGCTCGGACTTAAGAAAAGATGTTCTTGGTTCTACATCCTTCTTCTGTTTCGATTAGGTGTTCTCTAATTACACAATCAATTCTCAGAGCTGTAAGTGGTAGCAACGCGAACACTACAGACTTGCACAATGATCATGTTGAACCAATGATATTTTAAGCATTAAGAAAAGGTCTGATGAATAGAAACCGAAACCCTTCCCTGGCTCTTGGAAGGCCCACAGGTGAGACTTTTGCTCTGTTGCGGACGTGCTATCTGTTCTCTCTCTTCTTCTTTTGTATCTCAGGTTCTATATTTTGTCTATGTCAATGGGATCTGACCTCATTCATTACTCTGATGTTTTTAGAGTAAACTACCTCAAATTCTTTTTGGAAGAGAATGGGGCATAAATAATTATTAAAGTTTATCTGGATGGATGCTTGTTCTTCAATATCACGTAATAAATAGTGAAAAAGTAATTTCACGCATACCGCACTTTTTATTTTTTATTTTTTATTTATTTATTTTTTAAAGATTTTATTTATTTGACAGAGAGAGACACAGCAAGAGAGGGAACACAAGCGAGGGCAGAGGGAGAGGGAGAAGCAGGCTTCCCGCCCCGGAGCAGGGAGCCGGATGCAGGGCTCGATCCCAGGACTCTGGGATCATGACCTGAGCCGAAGGCAGACGCTTAATGACTGAGCCACCCAGGTGCCCATCATACTGCACTTCTTAAAAGAGGGATTGATATAAACCCAATCTCATGAATGCTAACTCAAGTTAACCATCCTGCATTTGTATAGCATTTTAGAGATTATAAAGGTTTTTTTTAATCGTAAAATATATATAACATCAAATCTACCATTTAAGTGTACGATTCAGTAGCATTAAGTAAATTCACAATGTTGTGCAGCCATCACCAGACCTTTTCAGTCATCTCAAACTGAAACTCTGGATATTAAACACCAGCTCTCCATTCCTCTCCCACTCCCCCCAGTCCATGGTCACCTCTATTCCACTTTCTGTCTCTAAGAGTTGGCCTATTCTAAGTGCCTCGTTTACATGGGATCATACGACATCTGTCCTTTTATGTCTGGCTTTTCTCACTTAGCACAGTGTTTCAAAGTTCATCTGTGTTGTAGCGTGTGACAGAGTTTCATTCCTGTTTAAGGCTGAATATCTTCAGTTGTTTGCACATACTACATTTTGCATTTCCTGTCATCTGTAGATGCATGCTTGGGTTGCTTTCACCTTTGGCTCTTGTGAATAATGCTGCCATGAACATTGGTGTGCAAATCTCTGTTTGAGTCTCTGCTTTCAATTCTTTGAGGTATATACCCAGAAGTAGAAATGCTGGGTCATATAATAATTCCATTTTCAACTTTTTGAAAAACGACCACACTGTTTTCCAGAGTGACTATACCACTTAACATTCCCACCAGCAATGCACCAGGTTCTAATTTCTCCACATCCTTGTCAACACTTGATCATTTTTCCATTTTTTAAAATGATAGCCCGCCTAGTAGGTGTGAAGTAGAGTTGTTTTCTTAATGTGTGTATTACCTTCCTGGATCCATTCAACACCTGACAAAGAGCTCCTCCAGGGCATATGTCCTGTTTTATTTATCCTGGTCCACCTGCCTTATAAGTAGGTAAATTCTCAATAAATGTTTATCGAATGGATGAATGGTAGAGTTAAGGAACGGACACCAATTCTCTGAGCAAGAGTAGGTACTGATTGTTATTCTTATTTCACAGAAGAGGAAATTGGGACTCAGAGCATCAAGTGACTTGATTGAGGTCCAATGCTGGTGAGGCGCTGCCACCAAGTCCAAGCCCTCCAGCTCTAAAACCAGTGACAGGGGAACTGACGTGCCAAGGGTGAAGATCAGTCCACTGTAATAGGGCCCCAATATTCTGACTCAGTAGCATGGCTCCATAAACAACAGGGCTACGCAGTGAGGACACAGGTAAGCAGGTTAGAGAAAAAGGGCTGGCTCAGGCCATCATCTGTTTATGTGTAGGATTCGAGGTGATCTGCCTCAAATCTCAGAGCCACGGTGCATAGGCACGTTGGCAATCCAACAGAAGACATCCTGTGGGAGACTTCTGATACACCAAGGAGATTCCTGGAATATGGCTGATAGGAAAACCATTATTACTTCAACTCATGGGAAAGGGCAGTACTGTTACTAACTCCAATAGGAATATCCAAGTAACTCAATAATTTTTGGCAAAGAAAAAAAAAATTGAAACTGCAAATAGGCTTCCACTTCATGCAAACAAAGAGAAATCTATTGCAAAAAAAGATTCCCAAAGGTAAAATATACATGTATAAAATAAATTTAAAAAATCAAAAAAACATTGAGAACAGACACACTGCTTTCCCCACCTATGTACCTCTTTTGCAGACCCATTCTTATCTGTATCTACTCAGCAGATATCCCATTATTCTATCAACCCCTTTCCTCCTGAGACAGTTTATTTATCTGATATGATATAAACATATCTCTCAGAGATATTGCTCTCTCTTCCCAGTATTCCTTAGCCCTATACCTGCAGGGTCAAATAGGTGTTGATATTGGGCTTTATCCTGTCAGACCAACCAAGACTGATTCATAAAATGTATGTTGTTTCAGATCATATGACTTATCAAGGACTTTAGAACTGGCCTTTTGGAAATGCTGTTATAAGAAAAATCTCAGTATAACAAAACTATTCCTAACTCTTAATTAATGGTCCACTTATTTTAAGTAATACTCAATAAAAATCCCAGGCAGGCTTATAACTGTCCTTTAGAATTGGTTTGAGTGGGATTTGAACCACAAATACTCTACAATGAGCACTTAGTAATTATTAACTATTAAGAAAAGGGACACAGAGAATGATATTCTATCAGCACAACCAAACTTAATTTTAAGTACATTTCTAACATGAATGACTGCGTCTGGGCCAGGCACGTAGCCCCCGTACCATAGCCAATAACTATTTTCTGAACATTTCCCTGCTCTATAATTGTCTTCTCCTCTGTACCACCCCATCCCAGGACCCAAGTCCTTTTGCTCAGTTTAGATAGCTCTGGCAAGCTGGTGCCTGCTGTCTTTTAAACTCCAAGCAACAACCAGACAACACTCCAGATTGTCCCTACACAAATGCCCCTCATTCACTCCATTTGGCTATGGCGACCTGTCGACCTGAGTAGAAGGAGGTGAAGTGAGAGGCAGCCCCTGGGAACTTGCGCAGAGCCCCGTAGGGCCCAGTGTGTGTGTGGGGTGGGGGTGGGGGTGTAGGTTGAAGCCTATGTCAGATCTGCAGGTGGGGAGGGGAGAAGAAATGCTGAGCGATCCACCGTCACGGAGTGGTACCGAGGCACTGTCACTGGGGTTGTCTGAGCCCGGGCAGCATGGAGGGGAAACCCGTGCCAGCCTCCCTCCCACCCCCTCCCCCAGTGAGGCTCCCACTATCAGCTCTGCTGGGCCAAGGAGGGTCCCAGCAAACAGGGCCTGCCTCTAAGATTGTCCCCTCCCCTGTGGGGCCCCCAGTGAGGGTAAGATGAGCACATCAGAGAAGCCCTCGTGTGTTGATGTGGAAGGAGATGACCACTAAGGGGGGGGGGTGGCTCCCCAGGGCAGAGGAGAAGAGAAAGGAACAAGATGGGTTCTGAGAATGGCCTGCGGGTGAGGGCCTCTGTGTGCGTCAGTCCCCTTCAGCTTCCAGTTCGGGGCAGACTGACAATGGTTTCACCCAACCGCCGAGGGCCTGGAATTGAGGGAGGGTGCCGAAGGCTGCCAAACCACAGAGGCGAGAGCTGCAGGAAAGAGGCTAGTGTGCCTCCAGTGTCCACTTTGGGGCCTTGATGGCTTCGAGGGAGAAGTACACAGGGGCCTTTGTACTGTGGGCGAAGCTTCTTGGAATGAAAGTTTGAGCATTTGATGAATGTGGGAAGCGTTCAGCAAAAATTCAACTTGACCGGCAGTTAATACGCACTTACTCTGTGCAAGGCATTGTGGGAGGTTCTTCAAGGGAACTGGAGGTGTGCAGGATGGGGTCTCCACCCTCAAGAGGCCTCAGGACTCTCAAGAGTAGGGAAAACACATCCACAGACGATTTCTACAGTGACAAAAGCCCACTGACTGTTCCTGACATGTCACTTGTTGGGCTGGGCCCGCTGGTGAGAAGGAGGAGGATTCTGGCCTCTGGGGCCTTCAAGTCCCATCCATTCAGCGGCTCATCTGGATATTCCATTTGGATATTCCATTTCACACGTGCTCAGCTTAAGGCTGATGTGACACATTTGAGTGGAGACACTCAAGTTTGGAGCCCAGAATCTAGACTAGAAATAGAAATCAGGTACTAAAGGCAATGGATGGGATCACCAAGGAGCAAGGGTAGAGAGAAAAGAAACCCAGAAGGATCTGTGTGGGGTGGGAGGGGGCTGGCGGGCAGTGAGGGAGAAAGAGGCAGCCAAGGAGTGCTGCATTATTTTAATGGGTGATGCTGTATGAACAGAAAATCCGTTCGAAGATGTGAAAAGAAACAAGCAAGTCCTTTTAGAGCGATGATGGATGCAGCATGAAGACCCCCTCTGCTGGCTCTTCATGTGAGAGGGGCTTTCTGCAGCCTGGGGTGGGCTCAAGGATGACGGCCGTCCACGCAGCCCGTGCAGCTGGCCCGACCCGTGTGTGCTTAGTACTCCACACACGTGATTGCTTTTATATTCAGTCCTCACCGGACCCATCCAGGCAGGGATTACTGCAAGGAGCGGAGAAGTCAGGTCACTTGCCCAGATCCCAGGGTGGGCAGGGAGCGAGGTCAGGATACCACCCCATCTCTCTAGCAGCCCAAGCCTTGCAGGAACCTGGCTGGTTTTGGAACCCGCGGCCTGGGGGCTGTCTGAATTCACAGAATAGTATCTGTATGAGGTCTGTGAGGAAATTTCTTATCTAACGGAGTCCAGAAGGTACAAAATTTAAGCTAAATGAGTCAAGCCTGGCACTATGTTCGCATGCTTCAGCTATGTTAGGCATTAAGCCAGTCAGTCATCAAATCCATTTCAGTCAACATTCATCTCTTCTTCAGGTCTCTTGCTTCTACCACCTTCCAGGTTCTCTTGAACGTAGGTGTCAGACTTCTCTGCCCATAACCCATGATAACACCCTGATGCCCTACCCTCTGGCCCTCTCTCCTCCATCTGCTTCCCCTCTGCTCTATCTCTTGCCCTACCTTGACCCTTCTCAATCTAACATGCAATTGCAATTCTTTCATTTTTCACGTTTACCGTTTTGATGGTACAGTACTTTTTCCAGTACTTTCCATAGTTGTCTCGTGTTCTGTGAAGCACATTTCTGAGAGAGAGATTTAAAGTCGGTTATAAATCTAATTGTAGTGGTCTTTGTTCACAAGCAGCTACTGTGGACACCGAGGACATGGCCGCGACACGGTCCTTCTCCGTGCTTTTGAAATCAGCATCGCCACTATCACCTGATTTTATTCCCAACTAGTTTCAGAATGTTCACACATACGCTCCCAATAAAAGAAACATGAGTACTTTGTTCTATACCATCAAGTCTATCATCCTCTTCCGCTCACTGTGGGGTGGGATAGGGAACCAGTCTGCTGCAGGAAATGCTCCCAGATGGGCAAAGGGCTTCCCAGGCTGCTGCCCCCTTCCCTGTGTGGTGTGTGTATGGGGGGGAGGGGTGGGGACCAGAGCAGGCATTCTGGTTCACTCTGCTGGGCCCCATCTCCCATCCACATCCTCTCCCCTCCCACGACCACAAGCCCTACAACCTCTTACCAACCTCCTGACTCACTTTCGAAATCGTTTATCTGTCTGCGGTGTCTATGTGTAAATTGAATGATGTTAATATGTGATTTTTATATGTGTTTTTCAATGTTTGGGTCAGTTTGTATTTCTTGCACGTACAGTCCTATGTGTTCATGCAGGTGGAACACAGGTGCTGACACCTGTGTATGTGGACCTGGTTCCAAATGACATGAAAGGAATATAATGGTAAATGAACATTTGCACATAAATAGAACATGATACATATGACAGCTGGGGGTGGGGATTGTAAGTGGAACCATGGTCAGGGTTTTATTTCTCATATATAAAGAAGGGAGGTGATCTGCACCATACAAACAGTGAATCAGCTTATGTATGGGTCACTGTCAGTGACTCCCTTACAAATCACATTATATTAATATTTCTGTATGTGGTCTGACATGCATATGGCACTATGATCTCTTGGCAATGTTGACCATGCTCTCTATAAGTAATATATGAAAAGAATTGCATGGTTGAAAACAGGGCGAAGGGCTTAAAAAAAGCATTTACAAAACTTCCTAAAAATCTAGTTTGAAATAACAAATACGTGTGTTTACAGTTTCAAACTCTGATTCAGTAATCTACTTTTAACCCATTACCTGTCTTATTGCCTTTACAATGAGAACCCCAAAGCTTTTATTTTACTGAAGTATTTGGGTTAATGTTTTGTTTTCTGTCATGTTCTGAAATATGCACAATTATAAAATCATTCAAAATATTACCTGTTAAACGATAATGTTTGTTCTATTAGGAGGCTAGAACATTTGGGGGACAAGAAACCAAACCCATAAAGGATTTATTTATAATCTCTTTCCTTATTAGAAATTTATATTCTCCTGATTTTGTCCAGTTACGTGCATGAAGTATTTTGAAAGAGGGGAAACAACTCAAAGGGGCCATTCCTGCGGATTCTGGCTTACAGTCGACCATCTGAGTAAATGATCTCAATTAACTGAAGAGGCGGTAGGGTGGGTACTTCCTGGAGTCCTCAAGCACCAACAAGAACTGACTGGGCGGGACCCATCACCTTCAGCAGCGTGCCGAGTTGGCGACGGAGGTGCGGGCCATGCTCGGCTTTGGCAGTGAACACCACAAGGTGCAGGAAACGTGCACTGGCCACGCCGCAGGGCAGACTCCCGGCTGCCGCACCCCCACCCTCCGCCGGGAGCCCCTGATTGGGTCCTCCCCAATCGTCAGGCTCCAGCCCGCCCCCGCCCGGGAAAGGTAGCCGAGTTCAGCACTGGCTGCCCAGTGCTGGCCCAATATTTAAAGCAGGCAAGTTTTGTTCTTGAGACCACCGACTTTCGCTCCGATGCCAAGAAGAAAGCAGACCTCCGACTTAGGAGTTTAAGGAGCTGGGCTTGGACTTGGTGAGTTTTGCTTTAAGCTCTCTGTGAATTTGAACTGGGCTTGAAGGTAAAATCATGGGGGGTGGGGGGCGGGTGATCCTTCCCCCATTGTATTTTTAAAAAGAACAGCTGTAGCAAGCTTAGTTTGATGTAAACTGGAGTTTTCTTCTGTTGTGACTTAGGCCCCAGAAGCTCAAGGCATTAAGTGGTGTGACAAGAGATCTTTTAAAAGGACTAGCCTGCCCTTAGAACTCTTGGCTCTAGAAAGGAAAATCAGATGATCAGAGAACTGCAACTCAGTCAAAACTTACCCACCGTATATGCATAACTGTTGCGTGTTCTGAACGAACGGATCATTAGTCTAATAAATTCTAACTCCTAATGAAAAGTGTATTGAGACCAGTTGTTTCATATGGAAATCATATGTGCGATCAATCAATCGTACGATTTAAAAAAATGGTCTGCAGCCCACTGCACCCTAACTAGGGCCGAGGGCCCTCGTGGGTGGAAATGTTGCCTTCCCTCCCGGATCACTAAATGGGGGACGTTCTGGCACGCTTGGAGGGGATAAATCTCAGCTCCGTGGATGGTTGGTTCTTTGTGCCAGGGACGGGAGACGGGCTCCCGCGGTCCGCAGAGAGGGTTCCGGGCCGCCCAGCCTCTGCCCCGCCCCTGCCCGGCACGGCGGCCCCACTGCGCAGCGCCTCCTCACCGGAGCAGCTCTCGGGCTACGGGAAAGAAGACTCGGACTCTCTTTGCTTTCTTTGGACCAGGAGAGGTCTCTGAAAGGCCGAGAGGGGAAGAAAGGGGGAAAAGCCGCGAGGAGGTGAAGGCACGCCCGTTCGCTTGGGTGGCTCCAGGACTTAAGGTTGGAATGCGCGCCGGGGCCAGGGCGCACGGCTGGAGCAGACAACCCGGGCCTCGGCCCTCTGCTCTGGCCCCGACCGCGAGCGGCCCATCCTCGGGAGGCCCTAACCGCCACGGGGCAGGGTTGCCCGCCGCCCGCCGCCCCCCGCCCGCCAGCGCGGCGGGGAAGGGGAGGGCGCGTTCCCTCTCCGGAGCGTCTTTGTTCGCTCTGGCTGGCGGGCGCGGGCGCCCGGCAGCCGACACCCCGGGCCGAGAGCCGCCCGGGTGCGGCAGGTAGGTTGGGGGCCCCGGAGCTCCAGTTGGGGTTAAGTTTCCTGGGGCCCAGAGGGTTCCTCCTCCTCCGGGGAGCTCCGGCGAGCCGGTCGCCGCGCGGGGATACCGAGGCGGGCCGGAGCGCGGGAGCCCGCGGGCGAACGCCGCGCCCTGCGGTCCCCGGATTTCAGATGGGGTTCCCCAACCGTGCTACCATCCCTGGGCTGCAGGGGGGAATTCGGGTAGAAAGCCTGCATCGGGCTGGAAATTCGGAAGCCGCCAGACTGGGGAAACTTTCGGCGAGTTACTAACTAGGGAAATGGAGACAAGGAAGTGGGCAGGCAGGGGAAACTGGGAAAGGAGACCTCTTGTTACCGGTAGGTCTTGGCCACTCTTTTTTGACTGCCGAATTTTATTTTGTAACCTGAAGTGACAGCCGGTTGCTTACTCAGATACAATATAGGTCAAAGTAGTAACTTTTCATCCGATTCTGACTACACAGCCTATATTTTTTCTTACCCAGTGTTGGTTTTCATAGGTTATGGGTCATGTTAAAGGGACACCGATGTTGTAACAGCACAGTGGCTGCTGGTGGCTTGTAGCTCATATTTAGGGTAATTCTCTGATGAAAGTACATCCGTTAGAATTGGATTTGTTCCTCTGTGCCTTTATTTTGGGAACTTTGCCTGGTCCCTATGGGGGAAGGGAGAGGGATGTGAGAAACTGAAATTGACCCAGAAAAGGATGCTCAAAGGTAGTTGTGTTCAGGGGTAGCACTGAAAAGATCCCCTCTTGAACTTTCTGAAAGGAGATAGGTGATGAGCAGCCGAGGTTTCAACTTTCTCAAAAGAAACTTAATGGTAGATTTTACATCTTGTCACGGGGGAGGGGGGACTGCTTTGTTTGGTCAACTCTTTTTTAATTATTAGTTTAAAGCAAGATAAATTCGATACCTGAAATGTTTACATTATATACTTCATACGACCCTTCTCTCTCCTGCTCCTTCTCTCCCTCCCTCCTCCTGCTCCTACAGGCACCCTCCATTTATTGAGCGCTGGGAGGCTAAAGCTGAGGCTGACTCCCTCTAACTCACCTCAGTTCCCCTGGGGCTCACCCTGACACCCTCTGATGGGGATGAGCGTTATGACAGGGAAAGTTCAAGCTAAAGCTCAGAGAAGCTGTTTCTGAGGAAGTGAGAAATGAGGGGTGATTAGGAGGCATAAATGATATTACACATAAATGCCCCGCCCAAACAAAAAAAGACCCCAAAACCTCAGAAGGTAGAAAATAATTTTCAAAATAAACTGCAGGCTCTAGCAAGTAAAAACGTCACATTATATTTCATTAAAATGGAGATCAAATTCCCCTTTTATAAAAGATTGATTCAAATAAGGAGATTGTAGGAAAGTGAAATAACTTTCTAATTCTTAAATATAGAACAGCTTGAGTAATAACTCTTGGGTTTTGAAATGGGTCATCTTTTAAAATGGGTCACTTTGGCTGGAATCACTGCACTTGGTGACTTTCAAATGGTAGGAGGAGTTCTTTCTGAGGACCAACTGCTCCATAATCTACATAACAGAACTTTAGGGTGTTGTAGAAAGAAACTGGGAGAAATTCAGAAGAAGTGGTCTCTTCTCAAAGTAACTATGTAGCCTATCTTTTTGGAATTTTGTACATGCTCAGTTGAATTGCTCTAAGCTTTGCATTTTATAGCACATTATACCTTTTTTGGAATATTTCCATAGCCATTATTTTATGCCATTGTTAGGAAAATCTTGTTAGGAGCTGCATATATTGTGTCTATGTTCCAGAAATTAAGTAACAGCAAATTATTATAAGAGCTCTTCCATTTGCCAGCAAAGATTTAGCCAGAACAATGCAAATCCAGGATATTTTTCTTATAGTATGTGTATATATAGGAGATATAAGAATCTTCATACTGAAAGGTAAGAAACTTAACTTGATCGGGTGAGATATAAACTTAGAATAAACAAAAGTGGGTTTTTTTACATTTCAGTGCTGGAAATTCTGAGACTGGCTTTCATCTGTAATTTATTTTTTAAGATTTATTTATATTCTATAGTGAAGGCTTTGATCCTAGAAGCCAGTTTTCTACAGAAAGGAATGTTCTACCATGTCTGCAGGCAATAAGCCCCTAAAAGTCCCAAGTTCAAAATACTATTACACAGCTTAAGATCCACCTAAGATTTCGTGTTTTATCTCTTTATTCCTTTTCCTACAATTTTTTTCTGCAACTTTTTGATAGTGCTCTAGGCAGAGCAAGTTAAAAAGCTGACTCAGCTCAGGTTTCCTTCTCCATAATTTACAGGGCCTTAAAATTTTTTGGTTGTGTCATCTTTGTAGAAATGTTGTTTTTTTTTTTTTAAGTGCTTGTGGGAACCATATTGTTCTTTCCTGTCAAAGATAATAGAAAGGCATGTTCAGCCAATTAGTAATGATACTTCCGTTCTCAGTCTCACCAGTATTTGGGATGTGTTAAGTGCCCCTTAGCAGTCAGATCAGTATTTTTAAAAACTTTTATCTAATGAATATTTTTTGAGAAGAATATTAATGTATAGCTTATCATTTTGAAAGGTAATTAACCCCTAAAGAATATCAGCTACTAACTAAACCATCATGGTACAGATACATGAACAATTTCTAGAGAAAGGAAATTAGCATAGATTGAACACCTGATATGGACCACACTTTGTCAAATAAATGGTCTCAAATGATCCTCAGAAAAGACTGTGGCACATGGTTTAGAGAGGAGTCAAGCTCATGTGACCAGTAAATGGAAGCAACAGAATATAAGTGTATTTTTGTTCATGTTCTAAAACTCTTTGGTTTTTCTACCCATGTGCCTCGATCAGGTCCAGATTCCAATTGCACCAGAACACTTGCTTACTCCATTAGGGGGTTCTACACTGGAAACATCTCTGACGCCTTTCCTGCATCCTGCCCGTGGCCTACTACACAGTATGTGGTAAATTCATATTTGTTGAATTAATTAAATGTAGGCATTACCTACTTTCAGGGCTGCTCAACATAATGCCTGGAACAGGTAGGTGTTTAATAAATGCTAGTTAACTTATTATAATAAATGTTGATTGAGACAGAAATGTTATATATACCTCTAACATTTTACACCATTATTTTTTGTACTCTGTAAACCCTCAATCAAATGTTATTTCCAAATACAATATTTAGAATGGGACATATGAACTGCCATTGGACAAGAAGCTTATATGTCTAGCTCACATGATAGGTATATACCAGGTTATAGTGTCACCCTATTTTTATTTTTTTTAAGATTTTATTTATTTTTATTTAGAGAGAGAGAGAGCACGTGTGTGGCAAGTGTGGCAAAAGGGGATCGGGGAGGAGCAGAGGGAGAGGGAGAATCTCAAGCAGACTCCGCGCTGAGCGTGGAGCCCACTGCAGGGCTCGATCTCATGACCCTGAGATCATGACCTCAGCGGAAATCAAGAGTCAGACGCTTAACTGACAGAGCGACCCAGGTGCCCCTGTCACCCTATTTTTAAATCACTATTTTCATATCATAATTTTACCTCAGCTGTACCTTTCATTTCATCCAAAACTTATTCATCAAATAGTTGCTTGAAACATCCTCTCTGAGTCCTATACTTTTTACTCTCCTCTCCTTCCCTCCTTCTCACCTCTTTTTGACCCCCTTCTGCCCTTAAATCCCCCAGTCTTCTTTGTGGGGGAAAGACTTTCTGTACCCAAAGGACACAAACTCACGAGGTCACTTTTGCCTATTCTCTTATGCTATTGGGACCAGGAAAAGGAAGGAGGGAAAATTGAGACGGAAGGTTAAAGAAAGGGTGGGTTACAAAGAGAGTGAGAACAAGCTCTGACAAAATGCAGGTGATAATAAAATGTAAATGACTCCAGACTTCAGGGAAGCAGATTCTTTGCCTTCCTGGGTGCTTCTCTTGGCCCTGCCCTACTCACTTCCCTGCCCTCCCATCCTGATGGGAGCTCCAAGAAAAGCGGCTGGCCAGCGCCAGGGAGGAAGGCAGGTGCAGAGCTAAGAGACAGGACCTGGAACCCATCAGCGGCTCCTGAGCTTCCACGGGTTCTGGAATTTTGGAGGTTACATGGTCAGCCCCATGTCAGGGTGCCTCAGTTTCTCCTACAGCACAGGGAGAGCTTTCTCCCTCATAGGTTGCTGTGAGGCTTAAAGAGTTTCTATAGACCTAAAGCAGTCAGAACAAAGCCCAGAGCACTGTAAACACTCCCATGTTAGCAACTGTTGCTAGAGTGGGCAAAAGGAGAAGCTTGTTTCTTAACTCGGCAAGAATAAAACTGACAAGAATTGCATTTAAAGGAGCAAGACTCCCTGTCAACACAAACAACTATGCCTCAGGAATGAATACAGAAGGCCAAGTTGAGAAAAGCAAATGTTTGACAGCTCTGAGACCTACTTTGTATTTCTGCTTTTTGGTTTGTTTCAAATTCTGTTACCGGGAATTTTCAGTGACTTTTAAAATATAACTCCTCTGAAATATAATAATACTCTATAGTGCCTCACCACCAGTTTCCTTAGTGCTTGTCTTTACTTAGGGCCTGTCTTTACTTGTTTGTTCATTTGGTATTTCCTTGTCTTTTTTTTTTTTTTTTCCTATAACCGGCAAACAGAAATCTACACCCATGTTTAACTTATAAAGAAACATGCAATTTAGTTTATATAGGTGGGGAACTTGTTACTAGATTCACACTATAGGTTTTATAACTAATTTTTCCCTCTGGCCCACATCCATGCTTGCTAAAAGTTGGAATTTAAAGTCTTTGGCTAACACTGAATTAAGAACTAACTCTATAAATGTATTGTTTGTGGATGTATAACAACTCTAAATGGCTTCTAATCTCTGCCAATGGCTTAAGCTAAATTTTCATAGCTAGAGTCACAACCACAAAAACACCTAAAGACAGCTAACGGGTAGAATTTTTCCTTTTTTACAGGCCTTGTATTGGAAATACTCAAATATGAATTAAAGAATAAAATACCAATTGAGGGAATATTTAATTTTTCACACTTAAAATGTGAGTTGTAAATTCAGATTTTGGGTTGTTTCCTTCCTTTTTGAGCAAACAGAATATGCAGTTCCTACTAAACAGTACCCAGTTGTGTTACTCATCACCAATGACTGTAACGAATTTAACTAAGAAAAATGTAGGAGATCAAATTATAGCCTTTCCTGTAAATTTAGGGCTAAACCTGATTTCCTTTAACATGGCAACTTGGCTCTTGAGGAATGGTCCTAGCTCTCTTTAAGGGGAATAGATGATTAGAACAAGCCAGGAAAACAATACTTGAAATGTAGAACAAAATGCCACCTAAAGATGGACAGAAAATGTCATATTTCTTTCCTTTGAGTTATACCTGGACAGGAACCCAAAGCTCTCATATGGGACTATAAGTAATACAACTTTAAATATAAAAGGTTGAAGTACTCGGGCTTTTTTTTTTTTTAACTGACTTACTGAAGGAGCATCCTTAGTTTATAGTTATACTTTTATGACTTTTAATTTTGTGCCCTAAATGAGTGCCCCCCCCCTTGCCTCTCCTGACAGTAGTCAGTGTGCTTTACTGAGGGGATGGAGAGGGTTGGCCAGCCTGGGGATCTGGGAAGAGGAGGCCCATGTGGGGATGAGAAGGGACAATGCGTGTGATGTCTTCTCCTTTTTCTGTGAGGCAGGAGGTGAGGCCATCAGCTAAGAGTGAGAGGCACAGGCCTTGGAAGAGGGGGAAGATGGAGCATGGCTGATGAGGGGACAGGAGAGAGAGAAGGTCCAGGACAAGTGAAGGATGCTCACACAGCATCGAGCCCTCTGCCCACAGCTAGATAGTGCCATTTGTAGTGATGCCGTCTGCCCGGCAGGTGTTGTAGAAGTAGAGAAGGCAGGAGGGACCCAAGGTCTGGGGTTGTTGGGGTAGAAGAGCAGGAACCAAGGAAAGGAGGGCAAAGGTGCCAGATGATTCTGCATCTGAGACAGGGAGGTGGGGAAGAAGGAAGGTCAGGAGACTGCTGGGTGGGGTGGGAGTGTTAGGGAGCAGGTAACAGTGGGCAGAGGATTCCGGGTGAATATTTAGAGGCTGTGGTTGAAGAGCCAACCGCCTGGAGAGTGAGCGGACTGGAATTTGACATTTCAGAGGAAATGCAGTTGTAGATGAAGCCACTTAAATGACTTTCTTGCTGATAAGTTGTCTTGAGTGTGTGGGAGGTTATGGGAACAAAATGGCATACAGGTCATAACATAAGGGCCCCTTAGACTTCTGAGTGTTGCAGATCCGCTAAGTAAGATTTGGAAATATAGTTTCTCTAAGATTAGATGTTGGTGATATATTACAACAATGGCCAGAAACAGTGGTCAAGAAACATACAGTTGGAAACAAAAACAGATACATTTTGAATTCAAACCCAAGGGCTTTCTCTAGTTCACCTTGCTCCTCCTGGAAGAGGCCTCCCCTGCTCCACCCACCCCCATGTCTCCCCTCCTGGCTTCCAGCACAGGGCCCACTGTTTGCCCCACGGCTCTCCTCCCGCTCAGAGCGCCACCACAGGCCTCGTCTGTCCTGCCCTCTATCACCCTCTACCCATTCCTTACCCCATCTCAACTTTCTATGAACTAGCCCTTTATTTTTTTTTTTTTTTAAGATTTTATTCATTTATTGGACAGAGAGAGAGAGAGCACAAGCAGGGGGAGCAGCAGAGGTAGAGGGAGAAGCAGGCTTCCCGCTGAGCAGGGAGCCCGATGCGGGGCTCGATTCCAGGACCCTGGGATCATGACCTGAGCCAAAGGCAGAGGCTTAAGGACTGAGCCACCCAAGAGCCCCTGAACTAGCCCTTTGAAATAGTTCCTTTTTAGAAGAAATAACCATCTGAAGTTTTAGGGAATTTGTACAATATTCTCTTTCATTTGTCAAAAGATATTACTTAGTCCTTGAATTCAAACCTGTGCAAATAAATTGAGATGCCACGTAAATATATGCATGCATGCACACACGCGCATAAGTAAAATACACGCACATGCGCATAAAACACATGCACGCATGCACGCATAAAGTAATGCATGCATACATACATGCATAATGTAAAATACACATGCACACGCGCATAAAGTAAAACAATGCACGCACACACACACGTGTAAAGTAAAACGCACACATACATGCGCGCATAAAGTAAAATAAGATGGCTTCCTTTGCCTTTGCCTCCTCCCGCTCCTCCTTCCCCGCGTTTACTGCCTCGGGGCCCCTCTGCTCCTCTCTGGTACTGGAGGCTCACTGTCCCCACAGCGGCCACCTTCCTTAGGCTCAGAGCGCTCCTGCCTCTGCAGTCCCGCCGCTTCCTCCAGCCTCACCTGCCCCCCTGGACTGCTCCACCTGCTGTCTCTCCCGCACCTCCCTCCCGCCCCACACCAGCCCAAACCCAGACACGCTCCCTCCTCACTCTGAACTCAGGAAACCAGTTTCCCCTCCGCTGTGTCGCTAATGCTGGAGACTAGATTTCCCTCTCCTCCTTTCCTCCCATCCCAGGCCACTCAGCAGGTAGCGCTGGGTTTGTTTTTCTCGAAAGGGTCTTCCTTACCCCTGACCTCCCTCCTCACTTCCACCACCCTAGACTAGGCCCTCCTCACCTCATTCTGCTTCAGCGTGAGGCCCCGAGGGAGCCGGGGGGCCCTATCTCCAGGCTTCCCGCATCCATCCTGCGTGCCACCACCAGATTAGTCCCTTTCCCGCAACGCTTAGTCCATATTGACAAGGCAGTTATCATTAAAAACAAACACCAAAATTTGGGTGACCTCTTGCTGCCCTCGGCACCACTGACTCCTCTGCCCCATTTTCAAGGTTCCCCATAAGCAGGCCCCATCTCCCTGCTTTCAAATACATGCGTGTATCTCAAGTATTTGCCGTTGTTATTTTTTTCCTTTCTTGCCTGAAACAGATTGCTTCTTTTCCTGTAACCACCTAAATCCTGTTTTCCTCAGGCCCTGCTATCCTGCTGTCACTGATCTCTATTACCAGGGACTTGCCTTTTTTGCCTGGAGTTGGTATTGTCTAAATTAGTTCTGTGATACTGTCTGCACTTGGCTGTGATCTGCTGATTGTTGTCCATGGGAACTGAGTTTTCAAGTGGGCATCATGAGTCTGTCTCAGCTAGACTGCAGATGCTTTCAGAGAGGGGACTATAAAATACTACTACATGACTTTCACTACACCCAACTGGCATAACGATTCCATAGCAGATCTTCACATACTTGTAGCATTTGTTGAAACGTTGAACACTGAGGCTGTTTGACTTGAACTTGAAGTGCAGGCCTCAGTCTCTTGATTAAAACGTCAACATTTTTATCAGGTTTTGTATAATATTTTAAGATCACTAAAGTAGACCCAACAAAGAAATGGGTTACCAGCGAGAGCAAAGTAGAAAAAAAATCAGGGGTCATGTAGGGTAACTTGTAATCCCTAGTTTTTTCAGGAAGAGTTTAAAGAGTTCTCTTGTGAAATATTCTTGAGTAACTGTGGGGCACAGCTCCTAGACTGAAAAGCATTTGAGGTAGGGTCAGCCACCTTCTTTTCTGATGTTCCTGTTCTACTTCTATTCTTTATTCTTCTGGCTACTTCTCTCTATTAGGAAAGAGAATACTAAGAGTATCTGCTCCTTCTTTTCAATCCAAATAGAAGCAAACCCAAGTTATATTCCAAATATTTGCATACAGGTCTTGCTCAACGGAGGATGGGGTGACATCCCAATAAACTCACTGTAAATTGAAAATATTGGAGGTCAAAAAAGCATTTATATACCTAACCTACCAAACATCATAGCTTAGGCTATCCTACCTTGAACGTGCTCAGAACATTTATATTAGCCTACAGTGGGGCAAAAGCATCTAACACCAAGTATATTAGATACTAAACTGGGGAATAGCTCATGTAGTTGAATACTGTACTGAAAGCAAGAAAGAGAATGGTTGTTAAGTGTAGCGGCTGCTTACCCTCATGATTGCCCAGCTGACTGGGGACTGCAGCTCACCACCACTGCCCAGCATCACCAGAGAGTATCGTATGGCTTATCACTGGCCTGGGAAAGGATCCAAATTCCAAATCTGAAGTATGGTTTCTACTGAGGGCATATTGCTTTCACACCATCATAAAATAAAAAAATCGTAAGTCAGGGACTGTCTGCATTTGTCTCTGAGCAGTTCGTTGTCCTGTTCTCGCCTATGGTCTTTCCTGTTTCCTATTTCCAGCAGACTCTGAAGTCATCTGTGATTTTTACATCCCCTCAGTAACAATACATGGACATTCACCCCCGATCTGCAGATGAAGTCACCGAATCAGAGTGCAGGGAGGGTGGCCCAAGGTTACACAACAACCGTGGCCCCAAGCGGGGGCAGCCCTGGGGCTTGCAGCCTGTGGCCTGGTCCCTGAGCCGCGCAGTGTGCACATAAAGGAAGCTGCAAGCACAGCGTTCTGGTGGGGATGGTTCCTGAGCTCACGGGCATTATCTGGCTCCTCTGTTTCCTGCCAGGCCCAGCATTTTCTTTCTCCAGGTCGGGCAGGCCTGTGGCTTTCTCTGCAGTCAGTCCCCTCCCCTGCCCTTTGAAGGCGGAAGATGGAAGATGTGCTTTAGATGAGCTTCAAGGCTCTGTGTGAACCAGAAGAGTGGGTGTCGATGGCAGGTGCGTGGTACCCATCAGCAAAGCCAGGGCTGGTGGGCAACACTGTTTGGTTGTAATTCATGAATTCAGACCATGGAGGTGCATTTTGCTTTTGGTTGGCCAATGCCGCCTAGTGACTATGTTCAATTTGGAGGAGTTGGGGTGTTCTTTTTTTATAAAAGAGAAAGTAGGTACTGCGGAAGAGTAGTTCAACTTTCCCAATCTTCCCCTCATCAGATCAGTCCTATCAGTGGGCTTTGGTTATGATTGGTATAAATGATAGCTAAACAATTCAAGCTGCTGAGGTTGGAGAAATCTTGTTTTAGATTTTCACATGCTGTTATGAACCTAAATAAGTAGTGTGGGTTGTTGGCTTTGCAACAGGTTCTTTGTCATTTTTCAGGAACTGTTTTGACTCTTGGAGGTCAATGGGGAACAGGTGAAGAAATATAGGGAAATAAGGTAAATCCATATGCATCAGGGGTGGGGAGCAGGGGGATAAATGCATGTTCTGGGGTGGCTGCTAAAATGCATGTGAGCAGCAGAACACACCAACCAGAGGAGTAATAGGCCCCATTCATTGGAGAGATACTAGGGCCTCTGTGAGTCAAGTGTTTATGTGGGTGTTGGAGGAGTCAGGCCTGTGGGCTGATTGTCTAGCAAGACACTCAGACTTGTAAACAACTGGGAATAGGTGCAAAGCAAGCTGACATAGCAACATTATGAGTGCAACTGCTCAGAAATGAGAAGCTAGCTTTGCCTGTGCTTCCAAAGGTTACTCTCCTCTTTGTCTCTTTGCCAGGGTCTGATGGAATAGAAAAACTGCAGATTAGTTTCAATTGATAATTTTCTTAGAATTCTTAAACAGTTATGGGATCGTAAAATCTGCCCTTAAGAATTCTCTGCTGCTAAACAATGAATCATGGAACACTACATCAAAAACTAGTGATGTAATGTATGGTGATTAACATAACATAATAAAATAAAAAAAAAAAGAATTCTCTGCTGCTTTGCATTAAGCCTCCGGTTGTAGAGGCAGAAGGGGATATCTGCCCTCACGGGGGACCCTTATCTAAGCGAGCACTGTTAAGACTGAGAGGAAGTGCCCCCCCCCCCCATGAAAGTGATTCTGCAAAGTTTAGGCAGATGTTACCATCAGAAACTGATGTTTTCCGCTGTCTTTTCCATTCTACTCTAGAGGATTCGGTCCACCATGACCAGCCAAACCAAGAGGGGAAATTACTGATACTGATCTATCCCTTAGAGTAGTATTTCTTGCTTTTTTGATGGTAAAGCCCACACACAAAAAATACATTTTACATTACAACCTGGAGGCACGTATACATAAAACTGAAAGTTTCACAGAAGGATACTTAAACTACTTTCAGTGCAGTATGCCATTCTCTATTTTGTTCTTTTTCTGTTTCTTTTTTAAATACTGGTTGTGACTTTCTGAGATGCACTAGCAAGTTTTAAAAATCTGTGCCCTAGGGAATGAGATAGATTATCTCTGGACAAACTCTCCATGAGGGTTGGCTCTGATCTCCCATACTCCTTGGACTTTTGCATGCCTGGTCTTTGCTGTTATCAGCCCAACATGGAGTAACTTTGGCAGATAGGTAATACAGCTGTATGTAAAGGGCCAGAAGTTGGGAAGGAAGTCCCACAGCCAAGGTTAGGCCCGTAGAGCAGGGTGCTCTCAGTGTATGCGGTTGGTTTCATAGCAGGGCTGAAGGGCGGGGGACTTGAGGTTGAGCTCTTTGGGCACAAAAGCAGGGCCTTTTCTCTGGGGCTTGTGATATGGGCCCAGCTACCCAGCGAGCCTGGATTGAGTGGAGCTTGCATGGTCTTTTCCCTGTCAATCTGTTGAAAGCTCAGGAGACTATGTTAACCCTGAGGGGAGAGACTACTTCCCCAGGCAAAAGGATGTATCTTACTTCCGATAAGCGCTGGGGTCAGAGTCCTTGAAGACGGGAAGTGCTGTCTCCTAGTCATGGAAGAAAGGGGAGGACATGTGACTGACTGGGCCTCCTGACCCCAGTTCTTCCCAAGTGACCAGCTGTTAGAGTGAAAGGGGCTCCACCCCCACCATGGTTCTTTGCACCAACATTCAGAGAACGCCTACCGGGTGTCAGGTCAGACACTGACCTGGATGCTGAGGGTAGCGTGTCTGCGACATCGGGCCTTACGTCACGGAGTTCACAGTGTAATTGGGGGAGGCAGATAAATTAAAAAGTCAGTCCAGGAGGATGAGTGCAAGAATGTGCTGTGGCAATGCGGATAAGAATAATCTTTGGTGGTAGTGCTGGAGGGTGGCCTCAATTCTGACTTCCCAGAAAAGGATGCCTGTAGAATTTAGTGAAGATTAGTATACTTCTTAATAGCAAGGGGAGCAGGGCTTGCCAGGCCACACATAAGATGGCCGCCGGTACACAGGCTGCCGTGTGTGAAATAGCTAGCATGGCCGAGCTTCCAGCCAATACTTTGGTGCCGACAGCTAGTAGAGAGCATCTGAAGGGGGTGAAGGAGCTCAGTCTGCCTCCCGGTTAGATCTGAGTTTTAGAAAGGTCACTCTATAGGGTAGAGGATGGGTTGGTCAGGGATCCTTTTGGCGGCTGCACTGGTCTGGGTGAGAAGTGATGATAACAGGAAGAGGTGAAGAGAGATTTAGAACAAGCAAGTCACAGGATTAAGTAACTGGATATGGAATGGAGGAAAAGGAGGACTTTCAGATTTCTGGCAGAGATGCATGAAGTGCAGTCAGACACAAAGAGAAAATGGCAACAGCAGGTTTTAGGGGAGAAGACAGTAGAAGGGGTTAGAAATGGCATTTGAGTGTCCCTGTGTGCCAGGTAATTATCTATCGACCTCGCTCTATCTATATATCTATGTATATTCCCATTTAACTTGCACAAAGACTTTGAGTTAATTGGGGTTATGCCAGCTTTTCCGATTTCTGGGTTAGATGCATGCCACAGAGCAGTGGAAGTTCACATTGCTGGACTACAAAGACAGTGCTTTTTGGCTATAACCCTGTGGCTTCCTGGCTTGAATGTGCTAAATTGGAGGTGCCTGTTGAGTTTCCAGATGAAAAAGAACAGGAAAAAGATGACTATATAGATGTGGATCTCACAAAGCCATTTTGGTTACAGAGAGTTTGGGCTATGCTTTTGAAAATGTATCTCAAGGGGCACCTGGGTGGCTCAGTCGTTAAGCATCTGCCTTCAGCTCGGGTCATGATCCCAGGGTCCTGCAATCGAGCCCCGCATCAGGCTCCCTGCTCAGCAGGAAGCCTGCTTCTCCCTCTCCCACTCCCCCCTGCTTGTGTTCCCTCTCTCGCTGTCTCTCTGTCAAATAAATAAATAAAATCTTTAAAAAAAAAAAGAAAGAAAAGAAAATGTATCTCAACTCCTTGATTTACAAACCTTGATTTTTTAAAACAAAATCTTACTCTTATTCCTGTCTTGTCTGGGGCAAGCTTTAATGAATTTTAACTGTTATGAACTTTCATCATTCATCTATTTTGCCTTGAACTATATACAGGCATAACCCTGGAGACACTGTAGGTTTGGTTCTAGACCCATCGCAATAAGGCAAATATCATGATAAAGCGAGTCAAATGAATTTTTTGATCTCCCGGTGCATATAAAAGTTATGTTCACACTATACTGTAATCTATGAAGTGTGCAATGGCATTATGTCTTAAAAAATGGCAATATGTCTTAATTAAAAAATACTTTATTGCTAAAAAATGCTAGCCATCATTCCAAGCTTTTACCGCCAAGTCACAATCACCCGATCACAGATCACCATTACAAATATAATAATGAAAACGTTTGAAATATTATGAGAATTACCAAAACAGGACACAGAGACATGAGGAGAGCAAATGCTATTGGAAAAATGGCAACCCCTTGCTTGGCGCAAACCTTCAACTTGTGAAAAAGGCAGTGTTTGCAAAGTGCCATAAAACAAGACGTCCCTGCGGCTACTTTCATCCTGGCTGCACCGTGGATCAATATATACCTGGACACACCCATGTGAGATTGTGAACTTAAAGTGTATAGGCTGATAGCCATTTGGGAGGCTTTTTATTTTTTAAGGTTGAGACGAGGAAAGGGCCCCGTATTCTGAAGGGGAGGACAGTGGAGGGTGAGTGGTTCTTTCCCTTTCCCTATCCTCCTCCCACCCCCACCAAAAAATAAATATCTGTATGCCTCTGCTAAACGCTAGCTGCCTTATCACCTTCTGTCCACATCGGGCAAGTTACATTCCATTTTTAGGGAATGAAAAGTAGTTTCTTTCTTTTTGGTCACTCTCACCCACTCACTTGTCATCTCTTTTCTTCCTGACTCTAACAGGTGGCACTTTACTCTCACAGAAGGAAGCACATGGAATAGCTACACGAGACCAGTCACCTAACGCAACGACGGGTGCCGGTGTGGAAACGCTCTGATGTGCCCGTGTCCTCCTCCTACTGTGCATTCCACTCTCCCGCAATCTCAGAAAAAATGGTACGAAAAGAAAGTATTTTGTGAAACAAGGAGCTCCTGCTTTTTTTAATGATGAACATGTATTAAGATGGACATCTGTTCTACACAATACCAAGTTCTACGGTCTCGAAGGGGCAAGCGCCCATTTAAAACCGACCTTAAGTAAAAACAGAGCTGCATGGATGTCAGAATGTTTGTGAGTGGCAGAAGAGTCAAAAAATGGCAGTTCATGCAGTTATTTGCCACTTGTTTTATACTAAGCCTCATGTTTTTTTGGGGACCCATCGATAATCACATTGTGAGCCATATGAAGTCCTACTCTTACAGATACCTCATAAATAGCTATGACTTTGTGAACGATAGCCTGTCTCTTAAGCATAGTGTGGATGGGGCTCCTCGCTACCAGTACTTGATTAACCATGAGGAGAAGTGTCAGGCCCAAGACATCCTCCTGTTACTGTTTGTAAAAACTGCTCCCGAAAACTACGATCGACGTTCCGCAATTAGAAAAACGTGGGGCAATGAGAAGTATGTTCAGTCTCAACTTAATGCCAACATCAGAACTCTGTTTGCTTTAGGAACACCTTCTAACCCACTGACGAGAGAAGAACTGCAAAGAAAACTGGTCTGGGAAGATCAAATGTACAGTGATCTAATCCAGCAAGACTTTGCTGATTCTTTCTATAATCTTACTCTCAAATTACTTCTGCAGTTCAGTTGGGCAAACAGCTTTTGTCCTCATGCCAAATTCCTTATGACTGCTGATGATGACATATTTATTCATATGCCAAATCTTATTGAGTACCTTCAAAGTTTAGAAAAAATGGGTGTTCAGGACTTCTGGATTGGTCGGGTTCATCGTGGTGCTCCTCCTGTGAGAGACAAACGCAGCAAATACTATGTCCCCTATGAAATGTACCAGTGGCCGGCTTACCCTGACTATACTGCTGGGGCTGCCTACGTGATCTCCAGCGACGTAGCCGCCAAAGTCCACGAGGCGTCACAGACACTTAACTCTAGTCTTTACATAGATGATGTGTTCATGGGCCTCTGTGCCAATAAAATGGGGATAGTGCCACAACACCATGTGTTTTTCTCCGGGGAAGGTAAAACTCCTTATCATCCCTGCATCTACGATAAAATGATGACGTCTCATGGACACGTACAAGACCTTCAGGACCTCTGGAGGGATGCCACAGACCCTAAAGTCAAAATGATTTCAAAAGGGTTTCTTGGTCAAATATACTGCAGGATAATTAAGATAGTTCTCCTTTGCAAACTGACCTATATTGACACGTACCCTTGTCGGGCTGCCTTTGTCTAATAGTACTTGAATGTTGTATGTTTTCACTGTCACTGAGCCAAACATGGATGGAGAAAACTCTAGATATTTGTCGATACCTGAAGTAAAATGAGTATGAAAAAACAAATATTTTGAAAACCCAGTCTATCAGAATGTTTCTTTGATTCTAGAAGCTATTCAGTGTAACTTATCTACTTCATCGCCTAAATTCATTTCAAGGAATTTATATTTAGAAAAGGTTTATGAAGACAAAACTAAAGGGAAATTCAAGTTCTCACTCGATGCCACGTGTATATTTGAGGCATAGAGAAGTTAATTAAGGTGCCTTGGTGTTAGAGTAACTGCCTTTGGAAAATACCAAGTGAATGTATAGTACAACATTTCAAAGAAATGAATATATTGTCGGACCAGGTTTACAAATTAGTTTTTATTAGAGAGCACTTGACTGGGGGAGGTGGGGGCAGGGGAGGATTGGCATAGGAGAAAGTACTTGAACCTGATAAAAGAAGGTTCCTGTTCTTCAGAGGAGACTTAGAAAAATGTAACATGATTTCTTTATAAAGAGCCAAATCACTTATTGTCACATCCATGTAGCTAATTTACCTAAATAGTGTTAGAGTCATTTAAAACATATTTATATCTTTTTTTCAAAGTGTAATGTGAAATTTGAGCTGTGATTCGCTCTGCCCTAACTGGTACTTCATGTGAATTTTTTGATTATTAGATATGACACAAATCATGGGCAGTGTGTTACTCACAGGGTCTTTCCCTAGGGAGAAATCATTGTTAGTTGAAATCAGCCAATTTTAATGAATTTTTCAGCTGATTTTTAAATATTCAATATTGGTCTGTTTTTAAGGTAGTTATTTGAATGTAGTTTGCACAGAGGAATAGAATAATGGAGAGGACTTCAAAAAGAAAGAAAGAACATTAAAAGCCTCTTTTCTCCTTTTCTGTAATTTATAAAATAAAATTCTTAGTGTGTAAATTATTGTAACAATGACTACAATTAGCCTACCCCTCCCCAACAAGGTCTCATAAACCATAGTACTTTGTCAGGTTTTAAAATTGAGAGCATTCGACATCAAATCAAAGCTATCTTATCTTTAAAAAAATCAGTTCTTTCATCAAAATGACTATCGGAGGTGTCATCAACTTTGAAATACTTCATATTTGAAAGCAGAATGAAGTGATAGAAATGTCACCAGAAGGAGGTTTAAAATATTTGTGAAGCTTCCTATTCAAAGAGATGTGGCTGAGCTCTAAAAGAGTAAGTTGCATTTATCTTACAGGGAAGGAGAGAAATGTGGTCATGATGCAACAACCTCCCCTCACTACAGAAAGAACTAGGTGATGTCTATTGTCGCAGGGATTATATGATGTCCAAAATGGTGACTTCAGCAAAAGCAGTTGAACTGATTATAAAACCTCTCTCTCTGCAGAGGTGCCTGTTAGGGAAAACTAAGATGTCTCATGTCATTAGATGAGGTCTGAAACATGCAGAAGGAAACAAAACTAAAAGAATTCTTGGTAAGCACAACTGGAGGATGGTATATTGTAATTTTTTGCAGATAGCTTTTTAATGTTTACAGAAATTTTTTGTTAATTTCTTTTCTATTTTGAAAATTGAGGCTTGTTTACATTGATTGCTCAGATAATTTAGAATTTTTAACTAATGTCAAAACTACAGTGTCAGCCATTCTGGGTTTGTAGTTACTTTCAGAGTAGGTGCAGCGTTTATAAGTCATGACAGTTTAAATTTTCTGACCAATTTGAAAACCTGTAGATAACAAAATCACATTTTGACAAAGCTGGTTTATAATTAATTTTTATTAGTTGATTCTTTAATAACCATTTGCCTTTTGGCCATACATACCCTGCCTATCTATACTTGTAACTGTTAAAATTTTCCATTGGTTGAAAACATAAGTGTCTCTCTGGCCATTGAAATGATCTTGTTTACAGCAATACTTTTGTGAAACAATTATTTATTTGCAAAAGAGCTCTCCTCAACTGTGTTCATCTTTTTATTTTTGCTTCGAATAGAATGGAACATATTTAAATTTAAAGGAAATATGAAGGCACTTCCTTTTTTAATAAGGAAATTGCTAGATGCTTCCTTCATTGGATTTAAAGTACTGAGAAGAATATTTGTAAATAAAAGGATTCCAGCCTTTTAAAAAAAGAAGGAAAAAACTTTTTGGTGCTCTAATGCAGGGCTGTCTCAAAAATCGTCAACAAAGGGAAAATAAACTATCAGCCTGGATGGTCACTTGAGTAGACGATTGTTGTACACAGTGTTATTGCTAAAAACTTTTTACCTCTTGGTTGGTTTGCATCTTTTTTTCCATATTATTAATTTTATACCAGTATGTTAAATATTTATATTATTTGAATTTTGCTCTTGTATGGCAAAATAATTAGTGAGTTTTTAAAAATAAATCTGTGATTTCCAATAAACAACTTGAAAATTGTCAGCAGATGTGTATTTTCACAAGCTTTTTAAACTCCTGTGTATGAACACCATTTGTTTATATAATCAACTTCTTCTGTTTAATGTCAGGGAGGTCTGAAGTACACAATCTTAATCCTTAATGAGACTTGTTGCGGTACCCAGGAGAGAGGATTATTGTGTCCTCTGCCCTGGAGCCACCTAAAATGCTTCTTTTGGTTGTTAAAGGACATATGCTGGAATGTCTAAGTTGGGGAAATTCTCTTTTCTAATCGATTGTTCAGGAAAGAGATGAACACCTGTAGCCATGGGGCCACCAGACACCATTGGAAAGGGTCATATTTTCCTTTTACTTGATATCATTAGGTGTCGGAAAGTAGATTCACATTTAGCTCTAGTCTTGGAAAGTCAGGAATGTTCTTAGGACTGGTTCTGCCTGAGTGCTGCTTCAGTATATTTGTACATAGTATGTTCTCTGTTTTTCACCCAATTCCTGCTCAGTTCTTAGCCCAAGATATGGTGTGATTCGATCTATTTATGTTTTTAAAACTTGGAAGCATGTGATTTTTTTGGTTGTAGATATTCTTTTGCTCCAGACCTCAAAGGCTCCTTACTGTCTTGAGCATCGAATCATCTCTTTGACCTGGTTCCCAAGGCCTTATGGAATCTTCCTTTCCTTCTTGAGTCCCCATAGCGTTATTTTTCCCACCACCACTATCATCAGTCACACATCTCATTCATGACCACACCTTGTGTAAGTTAACCAATGGAACGTCATTTCTCCTGGACCTATTGAAGCCTTGAAAATCCAACCCTAACTGTGCTCTTTCATTAAGCATCTCTTTCCTGCCCTCCTCCCAAAATATACATACTTAATCACATATATTATTGTGCTACCAACTAATTGTTTCATGAGTTTTTTCCTAGCTAAAATAGAAGTTCTAAAGGTAGGGGCTGTGCACAATGCTATCACATAGTGCTTAAAATCATTTTCCCCCCTCTGGGGCGCCTGGATGGCTCAGTTGGTTAAGCATCTGACTCTTGATTTCGGCTCAGGTCATGATCTCCTCAGGGTCATGAGTTCCGAGCCCCAAGTCCGACTCTGTGCTGCACGTGGAGCCTGCTTAGGATTCTCCCTCTCCCACTGTCCTTCTCCCCCTTCCCTGCTCACACTCTCTCTCTTAAAAAAAAAAAAGATACACTGTCACTTAAGGACAACAACAGAACACATTGCCAAGTGGTGCTTTTCTGAGACAACCCAACTAAAGACACTTTCAGATATGCTGACATGGGCCATTTGCTCTAACTGAGAGATAATATTTCAGTCAGTAAGAGCCCACATGTTTCTTTGAGTACACCTTAGAGTGAAAGAGTATAAAGTAGTCTAGTAAACTAATATGGGCTTTAATCAAGCGGCAAGTTCCTCAAGACATTGGTTCATTTATTCTACAGGCATATTTTGGAGGCCTGCTAAGAGCTAAGTATTATCATAGTCCCTGGGCACAAGAGTGGCTCCTAAGTCAGTATGTTAAATGGTGTGGATACAAGTAATGTGATGATTGCTGGAATAGAGCTAATGATGGAGATTCTGAGTATAAAGAAGTTGGTGTTTTTTTTAATGAATTTCCCCTCTGCTCTTAGTGTTTACCTCCCTAATTTAGGCTTTCTGAACGGCAGAGTAGTCACATGCATGCAAATACCTTCCTGTGGTCTGAAAATAGCGTTAAATTTGTATAAATTGTGTCTTTGGGGAACCTCTTCCCTTTAAATGCTTTCAAACCAATAATTCAATCTATCAACATTAGTTTACATTTACTATTTTGTTTTTTCTTGATAATTCATTTTTTAAAATACTGAGTATCCTTGGAACTTGGTTTATAAGTCATGTGCAGTTCTTGCTTTTTGCTTTTATGAGATCTGTGAGTTTGTTCTCAGGTACATAAATGAAGGTTAGTATACAGAGTAAATATGTGATTTTATCTGGGAAAAATGAGTGATGAGGTTTAAAACAGAGGATACCCTCCCCTCTCCCCACCACCCCAAGGGGTTAAAATGACTCCGGCCAGGGATCTGCAATCTTACCTGGTGGGGGAAAGATTTTCATGACTGTCGGGCTGCTCTGGCTCAGGGTTCTTCCCTTCGTGACTGCCTTCCAGTATTTCTTCATTCTGAAGTGAAAGAAATTTTGGTAAGACAGCCTATATTATTTGGGGGCTGTATATTTTTCTTTCTCCCAATTTATTTGTTTTGTTTGTTTTTGTGCTCAGTGCTCGAATTGAGCACCATGCCTAGCCCCTCATCTTTCTCTTTCTTGGGTTTTTCCCAACCCCTCTGCAAATCCGTTACAGTTTGCCCTTTGGGCTTCCTTTAGAAACATCAAAAACTCTTTCTCAAAAGCAGGTATCATTTTTCCTTAATAATGAACGGCTATTAATATTGTACTCCCCCTCCTCCCTGGTTGACTCACAATAAAGATTCGGAGTTTGAGCTAAGGGGAAACAGTGAAGAGATCATTTGACTCAATATCTCCTTTTTTTCCCTCTGGGGGTAAGAAATGAAGATCTGGAGAAGTTGCGACCTACCCACGGCCAGAAAGTGAGCTAAAGACAGAGATGAGATAAACCCAGAGTCCACTTTCACAGGCTGGTGATCACAGGTCCATTCTAGCGCACCGCATCCTGGAGCAGCTGGTTCCTTAGGCTGTACAGATTGGCCACCGGTACAGGCTTGAAGCCAGCTGGTGGTCGGAAGCCCTGCTCACTACCTGCCAGCTCTGAGACCTTGGGCAAGTTCACTGAACCGCTCTGCTTCAATTTCCTCCCCTAGCACGTGGACCCCATGGCACTATCTACCACACAGGGCTGGGGCTCTTTTTCAGAATATTAGGCATTTAATTCCCAAAAAGAGGCAAAACTACTCATTTTACTTTCAAGAAAATACAGTTTCAGGGCATCTGGGTGGCTCAGTCGGTTAAGCGTCTGCCTTCAGCTCAGGTCATGATCTGAGGGTCCTGGGATCGAGCCCTGCATCCGGCTCCCTGCTCAGCTGGGAGTCTGCTTCTCCCTCTCCATCTGCCCCTCCACCCACTTGTGCTTGCTCTCTCTCTTTCTCGCTCTCAAATAAATAAATAAAATCTTTAAAAAGAAAATACAGTTTTAACAAGGAAGTGAATTTATATAACATTGATAGCAACCAGAGAATCTTAAAGTTATTGACTAATGATGAACAAGCAGACAATTAGCCAGCATTTGAATTCTTCCTGCCTGCCAGGTTCTGTTTAAATGAGTTCTTTTATACTGTCACAAAAGGGAGTATAGATTTTGAAAGGGCCCTCTTGCAAAAGTATTGTTTAAGGAAATGTAATGAGTAGGCATAAAGATTCTCTGTAAATTAGAGCTAGAAGGTGAAGCATGAGCTCTCCCCAGACAACAGATGAGAAGTCTCCTTGTAAAACAGCTGAGAGTGATAGACTCTCAGCTGGTTGTTGACAATGCAGGAAGAGAGGCCTCTCACTAGATTAACAGAAAGCACTCAAGGTAAGGTGGTTTTTATTATTCACAATGCCAACCACAGAAAGAGCAATTCAAAAATGTTCAATGAATGAAAGAAAATCGTGGATCTTTGATCTTTCTCATTGATGTCATCCCAAATCTAGAATATCCAGAAAGCAGGCTAACAAATAAAGGACTATTTGGGATACCAGTTTTGCATCCAGCTCTAAAATACACGGGCAATCTTAAATTCCAAGTTCATGTTTGTTTCTTTCAAAATAGGATATCATTTCACTAGGAATCTAAATTGTTAGTGCCTGCTATTACATATAGTTGACCAGATACGAGTAGATATTTCTCATTTCAGTCAATATACAGAAGTAAATACCAGTCCCTGGATTCAAACCAATCTAGTTATTTTCACCACACTACCAAGGCTCTTTCTTCACGTTTTCTCTATAATGTTGAACTAATTACTACAGCAGTTAATGTACATCACATCCCTTTCTAGTTCCTCCCCTGTGACTTTACTATGCTTGAAACACCTGCTGGATTTTGAGCTCTAGCCTTATTTGTCTTTGGATCCCTAACACGTAATATGGGACCTTCGTAAGGAGTAACCACTATTTCTTTCTTTTCTTTTTTTTTAAGATTCTTTATTTATTTATTTGACAGAGAGAGACACAGCAAGAGAGGGAACACAGCAGGGGGAGTGGGAGAGGGAGAAGCAGGCTTCCTGCCGAGCAGGGAGCCCGATGCGGGGCTCAATCCCAGGACCCTGGGATCATGACCTGAGCCGAAGGCAGATGCTTAACGACTGAGCCACCCAGGTGCCCCGAGTAACCACTATTTCTAACCAAACTTCCTCTCACTGTAAAACTTGTTACTGCTTATAAAATGAATTGTGCTCTTTCCAACTATTCTGTTGGTCTATAGTAAGTGTGGTGTATTGTAGAGTCATTTCATGACAATCTAAGGGCAGAAAAATAACAATGACTCAAGGTGTATAGGTATGGACTGTCGTCTTTTACACTGAATGATGATGCCCTGATTTATAGACTTTGTCACGCATGAGACATGGGCTTGCTGAAATGCCTGGGCATGGACTTGGTTGTGTCAACCCACATTCCTAGGACCACATGTCAGACAGTTGGTGTCAGGGTAGAGAAAGAATCCTCTGTCCATCAAGTTTGATGGAATACAACACTGCTGCCATTGAGAATGTGATGGGAAGGATCCACAGCAGATCTGGGTACTGCTTTACTAATCTGCAGGGAGGTAGTTAACTATACTGTATACCAATGTTTTGCTAAGGTTTAGACAGATTAGTTGTGTGCTAGTGCAGAAGCTTTCAAAGTCTGACCATGCCCCACAAGAAAAACATCAAAACATACATACACACACATTGTGATTTATAATAAATATATATTGATCTTGTCCTATTTCTGGTACAGATCTCCTAAAACTTGTAATTTCCTAAGTGATAAGAGCCATGAAGTTTTCTTTTGTTATTCATAACAAACCCCTTTCAACCCCACCAGAGTTTATGTTAATAAGGTAACTTTTGGAAAGCACCCAAGAATGGGGGCTGATTGCCAGGGGAACCAAGCACGGAATTAGAGGGCTGGAACTTTCAGTTCTCTTGACCACCACCACTTCCAGGGAGGGGAGGGGGGCTGGAGATTGAGTTCAATTACTAATGGCCAATGGTTTAACCTGTCATGCCTATGTAATGAAGCCTCCAAAAACACCCAAAAAGGAGTCTCTGTGTTGGTGAACACATGGAGATGGAGGGTGGGTGGCTTGCTCAGGCAGCATGGAAGCTCCATGTCCCTATACCTTGCCCTATGCATCTCTTCCATCTGGCTGTTCCTGAATTACATCCTTTTAAGATAAACTGGTAATCTAGTAAGTAAAATGTTTCTCTGAGTTCTGTGAGCCACTCTAGCAAATTAATCAAACCCAAGGAGGGTATCATGGGAAACTGATGTATATATAGCAGGTTGGTCAAAAGCACCAGTGACAACCTGGACTTTTCAAATGTCGTCTGAAGGGGGTCGGAGAGCAATCTTATAGGACTGAGCTCTTAACCTGTGGGACATGATGCTATTTCTAGGTAGACAGTGCCAGAATTTAGTTAATTGCTTGGTTGTGTTGTAAACACAAACACACACACACACACACACACACCAGACATATGTATAGCTGATGTGATATACTCTATTTTTAAATTAGGCTATCCCTGTTGCATTCTGTTCTTTTTCTTTATTTTTCAATGCTTGTGAACCCACCAAATTGAGGTCACTGTCACCACTGTGACCTGCACTTTGAAAACCTCTTAGAGAGTGAAAAGAACACAGATGCTTCATGTGAGAGGTACAACTTGATGGGAATCCCTGGCTTACTTCTTATTTAAAAGTGGCCTTGGGCAAGACTTCTTTGCACCTGAGGTCTCTCTCTGTAAAACAGGACTGATTGTATCTATATCAGAGGGTTGTTGTGGTGATTTGAGAAAAGGAATTAAAGTACTTAGTACAAAGACTTGATAAATGGTATCTATGGTTGGCTCTTTAGTATCTACTTTGTGGGGATTAAAATAAGTAATGTATGTAAAGCACCCAGGCACACCGACCTGCAGTAATTGCTGGGCAGTTTCTACCTGCTCATGTGTAATAGAGACTCCGTATTTCTCACTAGCTGGGAGGTGTTGGCCAAGTCGCTCCCTGGGTGTCCATTTTCTTCTGCATAAAATGAGGGAGATGTGTGAATTGGCAATGAAACATCCCTCTGCTTATAGTATCAAGTACCAACATAGGTGTTACTGCTTCTGATTTTGAGATGAAAGCTAAATTGTAGCCAGATTACTTTGGGAAAAAGATTTAAATTAAACTTCCTCAAAGCTCTAGAAGGAAGACCACATATTTAAATAAATGCTTGCTTTTTTCAAATATTGGGTCTTTTGTTCTTTTTATTTTAAATAATGAACCAAGAAAATTGACCACAGACCAACCAACCAATTGCTGCTATATTTTTTTTAGAGATTCCTTAGGAGCCTCACTGAATTATAAAATGATGCTTTTTTTTTCAAGATTTTATTTATCTATTTTAGAGCGCGTGCGCGCACGAGAGAGAAAGCATGAGTGTGTTGGGGGAGGGGTAGAGGGGGCAGGAGAGGGACAAGGAGACTCCGCCCTGAGCACGGAGCCTGACGTCGGGTTTGATCCCACGACCTTGAGATCATGACCTGAGCCGAAACCAAGAGTCAGATACTTAACCGACTGAGCCACCCAGGTGCCCCTAAAATGATGTTTTTTTTTTTTTAAAGCAGAGCCACAAGTTCCTGTGGAATCATATCCTGTTTCCTTCAGTCAACCCTGACTTAGAGTTGCCCCTAGGGTATCTCAAAGAGTGGATTTTCTCAGCCAGCTGGTGATTTAAAAGGGAATTGACCCATAAACCACCCTAGTGGAGGGCCGATCAGGTGGAAAAGCCCCTCCCCATTTATATTCATTTTATTCTGAAGAAAAAGGGTGGCCGTGAAGGCAGGCAGCTGCCCACTGCTCTGGGCCCAGCATCTATCCCCATACCCCATTTCTACCCCAGCCTCTCCCCAGTTTCAGAGTGACACCAACCCACATACAGGTTCTCTAGGAGCACCTTGAATGATGACTTCCTAGGTCTTCTCAACAAACATGTAATCTAATTGTTTTGTTTCCCCATATTTTGAAGAAAGATGTGTTTCAAAATTGAGAAAACAGGCTAAGTGCCTAGCTTGAAGGAATTCTGTTTAAAATTTTTATTTCAGGGGCACCAGGGTGGCTTAGTCAGTTGAGCAACTAACTCTTGGTTTCAGCTCAGGTTATGATCTCAGTGTCATGAGATCAAGCCCTGCGTTGGGCTCCAGGCTCAGTGAGGAGTCTGCTTGAGACTCTCTCTCCCTCTCCCTCTGCCCCTGCCTCTGCTCCTGTGTGTGTGCGCATACTCTCTCTCTCAGGAGAATATCTTTTTCAAAGTATCAACCAACTTTTTAAAAGTACCTACATTTTTTAAAGTATCAATAGCTAGGGGCACCTGGGTGGCTCAGTCGGTCTAGTGTCCAACTCTTGGCTTGGGCTCAGGTCATGATCTCATGGGTCGTGGGATCGAGCCCTGATTGGGCTCTGCATTCAGCAGGGAGTCTGCTTGAGATTCGCTCCCTCTGCCCCTCCCTGCCCCTGCTAAAATAAATAAATGAATAAACCTTAAAAAAAATAAAGGATCAATAACTGATTTTCAATTGACTATTTTTTTTTCTTCCCCAAAGGAGAGATAACCACATTTGAACTGAATCAAATTAGCTTTTCCCTGCAGTTAAATTATTTCACTTTATGATTTTAGGGACGCTTGGAAAGCAATTTCAATTCCAACTCTTTTAAAGCGATGGTATCTGGTAATTCAAGGTGAAAGTATTATTTATTATATTATCACATTTCTTTGAAAGAGAAGCTACTAGACCTCATTGTGAGAAAAAGTAAGGTAGATAAAGGGCTGAACCACCTTCTTCATTTACATATAAATAGTGATCATTGCAAGAAGTATTTATGGTTAAGCATTTTACAAAATTGTAAATTAATTGTGAAAACCAGAGAAAATAAATGAAGAGGTAGGACAAGTAAGAATTATTGAAGAATTATACAATGTTGGGGTGTAGGGAGGACAGTGGGGAAAAAACAGAAAAGGAAAACTCTCCAAAGGCCATTCAACCTCCAGCCTCAGTCCAGTCCAGAGTGGTCTTAGAGACACAGTCCCAGAGTGAAAAGCAAAAAGCATCAGCCTCAGGAAAGGATGCTCTGCCTTTTCCTCTCCATTGCTGGAACTGCTGGAGAAAGGGGGGAAACCCTTTTCTTTTTCTTTCTTTCTTTTTTTTTTGAGATTCAGGGGTTTCTGATGTGGAGAATAGGAAGAACTTTTGAAAAACAGGAACCACTTAGAGAATCTACCCTGGGAGAGAATCTACCCTGGATTGCTAGCTGGCTAGTCTGTCCTGTTTGCTCCATCTCACCAGCTCTTCCCAGCACATCTTTTCTTACTCTTCATTGCCACTGCCTGAAGAAGTCACTGCCTTTGGATAATAAGGCAGTCTTTTTTTTTTTTTTTAATGGGAAATATTTCCAGAAGGGTTAAGGAGCTGTCAGTCACTCATCATCCATGCATTGCTATGAACTAGCTCACATTCAGATATTCTACCTCTAGACCAGATCAGCTACATTGGGTGGGGGCTTCCAAGAGGGAGGGGAGAGGAGAGGAAGGTTTTAGCACATGTTATAGACTAAAGCCCTTTGGAGGAGAAGGGCAGGCTTGAGAAGACAGGCATGAGTAGTCCTGAGGCTTTGTGGGAATGGGAAATGAAGAGAGACAGATAGGGGAATGGGTCCCAAATGCAAACTTGTCCTATTTCAAAAATTTTCCAGGGTCTTTTTTATCTAAGATCTTGAATTTCCCACCCATTATTGTTAGTAATTAGTTCAATGATCTCACTGGTTAAATTGGTTTTTAAAGACTGGACTAATACTCTAAATAATGTTTATAATATTTTGTTTATGGGGAAAGTATCTTCTTAAAAAACTGCAATATTGTTTTAACAATGATTTACAAGTCTGTAGTTCTGTTTAAAATAACAGAAATTGAGAAACATGTTGCAAGATACCTTTCTCCCATTCCCAAACTAAGAAATGTGAAGGAAGTAAGTATGCCAAGGACATTGAAAAGAAGTTGCCTATATATCCGGAATTTTCTCCAGCTGTTTGATTTCACGTGATTTTTAACCTCAATGCATAAAAGTGAATGTAACCTTATTTTTATATGTCTATCAATCTTAACTTGTAAATAAAATCACAAGTTTGAAAAGTACTTTTTTAGACCAATCTTTGGTCCCTAACCTATTTCACAAATAATTTCCATATAACCTCAAGGTCAATTGGCTGACTCTCATTAGTGTGTGTGTTGGGGGGGGGGTGGCTACAGCTCATAGAGAAGGTGTGGGTTGCTGTTACAGATCTATAAAACCCTACAAATGTTGGACTCAGCCTTCATAAGTCCTCACTTTCTACTGTTTCTCCTGAGTGCTCTATATTAGCCAACAAATTCATCCAGTGAGAGATCCACGATGGAAATCTTAAGGTATCTTCAATATCTTCTTTCCCTCTCTATTAAATCTCTCCCCTTTCTTCTCACCTTGACCTACTCCTCATTCATCACACTTTCTGAGACAGTCTCGTGTGTTCTAAGCACTGGGGAGGACATCTGGATTAATTGGTATAAGCTCTGCCCATCTCCCTTTTCCTGTCATTAGAAGGTTCTTAACACTGGAGTCACACCTAGACTGTGACACCTGCTGGCAGCTGGTCCACTTGCCTGCCTTCTAGTCTACTCTTCATTGCCATACCAGAGTCATCTTTCTAATACATAGGTGCCCTTCCTGGCAACAACTCCTAACCAAAGCCTTTAGCAACCTGTTCCAGTCTACCTCTCTGGCTTTCTCGAACCATTCTCAGAATGGCCTATTCCCCTTCAGACTTTTGAGACTTTATATCCTTCCCCATCTTGACTGCCCTTCTCTGTCTTATCCACCTTTCAAAGTTGTATTTATTTTTCAAAGTTAAATTCAAATGACATCTCCTTTATAAAATATCCCCAATATCGTTGTTAGGAACTGTTCCCTCTTCTGCCTTCTAACACGTTATATTTCTTTTACTGGACATATGTCATTCTTCTCTACATTATAAATTATTTGAAATATGTAGTTTCGCTCATGAAACTTGTAAGTTTCCTGAGTTCAGGCCCCATGCTAGAATCGTTTCCATATGACCCATAGCAGTTGCTTTAATATATATTAAATGGAGCTGAATAAGACACCCAGGTTGGACCAATGAAATATTTTAGTCATCTCAATTTTTTATTGGTCAAAGAGCAAAGTCAACAGTGGTCTTAAATGTTATTCTCTTCTTTTTCATATAGCTCCCTCAATGAAAGTACATTCTGATAGATTAATATAATCACACTCTTACTTCACTAAGTTCTGAACTCTATATTAGCCTAAGAGTTCTATAGCCACCTTAATGAGCTCTCCTTTATTCCAGGTCTTTATGAACTATGAATATAGCTTCTGGGCCAGTGTGACCAAAAATGCAATCCTTATACCACCTGCATTCTAGGTACCAAATTAAAAATTTTAAATTTAAAAGTTAAAAATTCAGATTCCTGGACCATATTCTGGCCCTCCTGAGTCACAATCTGAGGGTAGAGACTGAGAATCTGCATTATTAATAAGCTTCTCAGGGCTGCAATACATAGGAAACCTTGATAATCTTGGTTCTAGAAATTCTTCAGAAAGCTTAGATGGGGGCTGCCTCAAAGATTTGGTGGATTTTCTGAATGACCAGACTTCAAGCATCATAGAGGGTGAACACTGAAATGTGCTTATAGTTTATATAGTTCTCCTGTTGAGAATCAGAGGTAAATGAAAGCTTTGGGGATTCAAAGGAGTGAGAAAACAAGGAACTGAGTTTGGGCCTGATCAGCTATCATTTGGCAAAACAGTACACATTCAAGATTAGGAGAACCTATTCTATTTAAGACCTGAATCTGACCGTCCTTCAGCTACTTTTCATCTTTTACACAGAACATTCTATCTATAAACATGGGATTAAATGGGAAACTAAAATTACTAAGAACCTGCTATATATGAGGCTTCATGCTAGGTACTCCCCATATATTCTCATGTTTTAAATATTTTTATTTTGATTTGTTAACATTATCATTGTTATTGAAGTCATATAGTTCTCATTTAATCAACCACCTGTGAGGTTGCGTTTCCCCATTTTGCAGAAGAGGAAATTTAGAGTATGAGAGATTAAGTCAACTGATAGTTAGGCAGATTAAGTAACTGATAGGTTATAGGTAAATAGATTAAGTTAGATAGATAAGTAAACTGTTAGATTAAATAAACTACGAGTTTCAAATCCCCATTCCACCATTTGCTAGTTGTGTGACCCTTAGGGAAACTTACTTAACTTCTCAGAGTCTCAACAGCATCATGGATAAAACAAGGGAAACATCAGCTTCCTCAATCTTCTTCCTCAAGGTATTGATGAAATCGGGTACATAGAGCACACAGCACAATGTCTGGGCCTCATCAGTGTTAGCAACCTTTCCCTCACCTCCCCATTCTGTAACTTACTGCCTTGGCTTTTTTTTTTTTTTTCTTTAATTTTTATGAAGGAGGCTGTTTGCTTGCAAGCCTAAAAAGTCCTCTGCTATGCTAAAGCCACATTAACAGGTGCCCAAGAACAGTTTGTTGGTGCTCACAGCCAGTAGCTCAGCCTTTATCCTGAGGGTTCACATTCATGAAAAAGGAATTTTCATCAGCCTCTGGCCTCTTTCCAGCTCTGAAGAGGCTGTGATGCGAGCAGCCTGAGAAAGCAGCTCCTGTGAGTCATGCTTTCAGCTTCCAGCTGGTGACGTAAAGGACCCGAACCAGCCACATCACCACTGCCAGCAACCACAGCGAATCTCCTCCATGGCTGGGCTTTCCTAGACCACGTCAGTGAGTCTAGCGCATGGCCGCACGGCTGCCAGACGGCCCAAGAGCTCAGCCAGCTTACGCTCCTTCCAACCAGTAAAGCAAGGATTACTCCACCTGAGAAGACAGGACGCCTTTTTTGGAAATGAGTTCCCTGATGACGATAAATTCATAGCATGATTTTGTTGTAGTGAGTATCAGTGAATGTAGTGGCAATCATGAGTGGTTTTGGTTTATTTCCTTTTTTTTTTTTTTTTTTTTGGTCTGTGAGCATTTACCCAAGGAAGGCAAGGTGGGGTATTTATCACAATGTTATGATTTGCGCTGTGATTTCATCTTTGCGGTCTAGGCCTCAGGTCAAAGATGTCAGGAGTGTCACCAGAGTTAGATGTTAGGCATTCTGGTCATCTGTCCTGGACAGTGGCCACAAAACACAAGCAGCAATGATTGTTCTTGATGTTAGTCAAACTCCCTGCCCCCCTTCTAATAAACCATGCATCACACAGACATGAATCTAAATCTTTTTTTCTAACCTACCTTTTTTTTTTTTTTTTACTAGTTTTCTAACATATTTTGGAATGACGATTTCCCTAGTTATACTACCTACCTTGTCAAACGCTAATGGCATTTATTGGTCCTGAATTGATTTTTAAGTCTAGGATTTGGGGATTTAGTTCAAAAATCCTCTTCCTTCCTACTCATGGTCGTTCACAACTATATGGATTCTGCTCACACTTCTCATAGCCTTGGTGTTTAGAAGTAGAAGTCTGGCCAGCCTCGGTTTGCCAAAATGCTTCCTCCACTGCCTTGACTGTTAACATACATGTTGTTGCAGGAAAAGCCCTTCATTAAATACACAAACGAAGTCACAATAAGGAAAAACAACAACAAAAGCCCAGGACAACTGTAACATGGGCTTGTGCTGGCTTTCCAGTACCTATGCTGTTGGTGACTGCCTAAATATGAGGGAGCCAGCATCCTAGCAGGATGGGCCTGGAGTCTGAATTAAATAAGCAGCAAGGCCAAAAAAAGAAGAAACCGAAGTCTAGTGGTCAGAGCTTCTTGGATTCTACTCAACATGTGCCAACCCTATAGGCCTCTGATTCTTCCCCTGCCCTAGTTTCTGCATTGTCTGTATTTACCAAAAATAAAATCAAAGTAAATAATAAGTGTAGCTTATGGGAAGCTTTCATCTTAAATATCCTAAGGTCTTCCCTGAGAAAAGGTGCTTTGTGCTTACTGACTGTATTTCCTTTTTTTTCCCCAACAATAAAACAGCAGCACTCATTTTTATTATTCACACTTACTGAAATAATTCACTCGAATTTGGATTCTCTCATATGAGAATGTGCATGTACACACAACTCCTATGACATCTTTATAAAGTGTGTAGGCCATAAATATGTTGTCTAAAGATGGGCAAAGAAAATCACAGAGCTGTGAGGTAAGTGCAAATCACTTTGATTTGTGGGTTAATAGCAACAGCACGTAAGTTCAGGGGCTGGATCTGAGCTTTGGTGCACTTGACATGGCTCTCACCTTTAGAGATGAGATTCTCTGAAGCCCAGAGTACAGAGATGGGTAGGGTGATGCTCAGTTTTGAAGGTGATCACGGTTAAGCCCTTTTTATGTCACTCAATAATTCCACAGACTTCATGGATGTCAAGTCTGGCGAAGTTTCATTACATTTGCCCATTTCAAAAAATTGCTCTTTACTCTTTTAAATGGCTGATCACGACTGTGTGAAACTGCAGACTGTTACTTAACTCTGGAAGACACGGTAAAGCAATTTCTCCCACCACAGGAGATTCTGAAACAGTGATAGCAATGTCCTCGTCTGCCTAAACTACGAAAGGATAACCAAACAGACAGAAGAATGCAGTTTTCTCTCTCTAAGAAAAGTCTGCTGGGAACTCCACTTGCCACATTGTTTCTGCCTTGAGGAAGAAAAGTCTGAGACCCACTTTCTGCCTGACTCCAACATGGTCGGTGGAATGCCTGTGGGGTCCTCTATTCAGACCCATTAGGCACAGATGGTGGGCCCAAACTGTTGCTCAACTGCAAGTGACCCAGGGGCTACCGGCTTCTGCTTTCAGAACTGTTCCATTAGCCAGATACTCACTTTTTAGTGAGGCAGGGGTAAATGGACCCCTTCTAGGGTTGCTTTTGCGGCAACATATTTTTTATTTGGGTATTTAAATATAATGTTACTTTACAATTATACGGTGCTTGGCACTTTTCAATTTCCATTTGCTGCTCAAAATTAGTTTCAGATGATAGCTGTTGTTATGCCCGTTTTTATAGATGAGAAATGGAGGCTTAGAGTGGTTTCTGTGGCTTCCATGCAGGTCTGCCTGATTCCAAAGCTTATGCTTTTTTTTTTTAACTTGTATTTTGAAGTAATTATGGATTCACATAAGGTTGCAAAGAAACATACAGGGAGGTCTCATGTACCCTTCCCCCAAGTTCCTCTAATATTAATACCTTACACAAATAAAGCATAGTATTAAAAGCAAGAAAACTATGTTCACACAATTTACACAGTTTATTCAGAGTTCACCGGTGGTACACGCACGCGAGTGTGTGTAGCTCTATGCAATTCAGCCATGGTTTTTGTACATAAACCACACACTGTTCTACCAATTTTAAATATGAAGTCAGAGTATAGGGATGCACAAAATGACTTTTCCCTCAATAACATAATATCTACCAACAATTACATCCATGACCAGTTTTTCTAGTTGCAATTAAGAAGAAAGAAAAGGAACAAATCCTACAAAACTCAGCTTTTGAGAGCACTAGTCTGTGCAACATGTCTTTATGGCCACATCATGTGGAGCTATGATAGGTATGGGATAGGGGAACTTCATTTATTGGTAATTATGGCAACAATATTCTCTCACATCAGAAATCTTTAACTGTAAAAGAGAAAGGTGATCTTACTTTGACTTCAAATTTAGTCTCATCGTCTTCCTTTTCCGATGTCCCTGTATAAGTTTCCTCAGATGTCCTCTGAAGAGGAGCTAGAGAGACAAAGAAAATATGCCATTAATTTGGCAACTAAGCTTATAAATAACCCAGAGCGTATAGCCTGGCTTGGACGAGCACCTGGACTGGGTTGGGCCAACTGAATAACAAAGCTTAACTGAGCTGCTGTGGTGATTTCCGAGGTGGGAGATGAAATTGGAGGTGAAGGAGAGATGCAGAAAAGAAACAGCCCTTGACCCCAGGCATTTAACATTTGATCCAAAGAGACAAAAGTTACACACAACACCGCATGGAACATCAAACTACAACAAATCAATAAACATAATGTGGTAAAAACGAGAGGGTTTCCATCATTTCCATTTTTAAGGCTCAGCAAAAACGTCAGTTTAAGAAGTCTTCCTTGACATTCAAACTTCATGGATTCTTTTATGCACTGCTGCTTTAGCATTTATCTTTGTACTACATAATACCGCAGTTGAATGTTGCTCTTGGATTAGAAGACCAGATTCAATTCTAGATACTACATTTATTGAATATATTTTTTATTACACAGGTAGTTGATTTGTGCTTATTATAGACAATTTAAAAAATACTAAAATCTTACCACTTAAACACAACCATTTCCTTACGGTCTTCTTGAAAGTGTTCTCTCCCTCTGTCTCTCCATACACACACACACACACACACACACACGCAACCCCCTCACACTCACATAATCATACTATGATTCTATAAGAGGATGTCTATGTCTGCCCCAGCCAGAAATTGTTGCTACTCTAATAGTTGGATTCTAGAACTGATGGAACCACATTAGTGGATGAGACAACTATGTGAAGAATCAATTAGCTGAGTCAGGATGGAACGGGGCTGTCTTATTCTTGCTCTCCTCTCTCTGTCTCTCTGTCACTCTGTCTCCCTCCCCTCTTTTCCACAGAGCTCTTGTGACACCTGGGAGATATCCTTTCTTCAGGCCTCCAAGGTCATTTGGCAACAAGAATGGGACTTGAGGAGGAGAAGCCCTGGTTAGGCCTTGAGGCTTTCTAACCCAGCATTACCAGAGGGCCGCGTTGGGGATGATGGCTGAAAGGCTGATAAGTAAGTGATACTTTGAGTTCTTGTCACGGTCAACACCCTTGTATATACAATTCCCTTGGAAAAGTCACAGGATACCTATGAACAACCTAAGAATTTGAGCATTTCTAGGTCCCATGCCCAAAATGCCATCCACCTAATGCCCCCAACATATCACTCTGATTCTTATCTGTGGTGAACAGTGGCCTCCAGAGATTCCTCCCAACCCTCAGGTTCTGTGAGTCAACTGGAATCCACTTGGGCTTTCTACGGATTTTTTCATAGGTATTATTGAAATCTATAGTGAAGTGCACTGTTTGCTGCCCCTATTATATGACCACTGCAGCTACTTCATAACAATGAACAATCCTTTGGGCTCCTCATTCTCTGCCAGAGCCCTGTAAGCTGAGTGATTCTAGGCATAATAACTAGATGCTAGGAGTACGTACATTATAACTGGCAACACCCATGACTGAGAAGCACCACCCTTCCCACTGTAAGTACAGCAATGAAGTTCAAGGCTGGGGCAAGGGGCCACACTGCCAGCATTCAAGTGTTGCTCTTCCGTGTACAAGACACCCATCTATCAGAGTAATCTCTGTGCCTTAGCTTCTTCATCTGTAAAGTGTGGAAATATGAGAAAGCCTACAGTAGAGGGTTGTTATGAGGCTTAATGAGTTAATATATGCAAAGTGTTTAGATCATGGTAAACAGTACATTTTAGCTATTATTATAGCCACAAAAGAATTTTTTCACATTCCTTATAAACTTTAGAGAGGTTAAATGTTGTATACCCAAGGCACTCAGCTAACAAGAGTCAGAGCCAAGATTCCAGCTCCCTCACGTTCCTTACACTGTGAAATATAATGGTTTATCTTGGAACAGACTCAGTTACTAAGGAATCAGATAAAATGTGTTTGAAAATCCTGTTAGTGACTTGCCTGAATCCATACTCAGCAGTTACTATCCAAAACAAAAGTGCAGAATTATTCTGCAAAATGAGCAAGATGTCTGGCCAAAGTCAATGATACCTGTTCAGACATGACAAAGATCTATTTATGCTATAGGGTCATTGTCCATTATGAGATCTTGTGAAAAAATAAAAATAAAAAGAGAGAGAGAGAGAGAAACAAGCTATCATTCTGCTTTATTTACTTGTAACAAACATATATCCCTTAAAACAATGACATAGGAAAAATCACAGAAGTGAACATAATTTAGTTTTGGGAAAGAGCCCTAAATGAGAATTAAGGAGAATCAAGTCCTATTTCTAGCGATCCAAAAAGATGTCTCTATGTGTGTATCTGTGTGAGCAGGATGTGAGCATAAGTGTATTGAGTGTGCATGGTTGTGTGTGTTGAGTGTGTGTATGTGTGTGCACAGAAAATTCAAGAAAAAAATGCACTAAACTCTTATCAAGGCTGCTTCTAAAAAGTGCAATATGTGATGGGCGACAGGGGACTGTAAACCAAATGAAATGGAGAATTACCAAGACCCCATAATTTTCAGATAAATAAAAACCAAAAGAATCTGTTGTCAACAGATCTGCACAAGAAATGCATAGGAAGCTCTGTAGCCTGAAGAGAATGACACAAAGTGATGATTCAGATCTACAATAAGGAATAAAAAGAACACTGGAAATGACTGAATAAGAGAGTAGATGTAAAAGACTATATATAAAATATAAAAGACTATACATAAGCATATATCTGAGAAAAACAATGCAAAGAGGTATGCTAAGAATTAAAAAGAACACTAAAAAAAATTGCTAACCCAAAAGAAGACAGAAAAGGAGGAACAGAGTGAAAAAATGAGAAAATAAACAACAAATAACAAAATTATAGCTCTAAATCCAACTATATCAATAATTACATTGTATATAAATGGACTAAATACTCCAATCAGAAGGCAGAGGTTAACAGAATGTATTAAAAAGTAAAGACCCAATTGGGGCGCTTGGGTGGCTCAGTCAGTTAAGCACCTGCTTTCCACTTGGGTCATGATCCCAGGGTCCTGGGATCGAGCCCTGAGCCCTGCCTGGGGCTCCCTGCTCAGCAGGGAGCCTGCTTCTCCGTCTCCCTCTGCCCCCCCCACCCCCCGTGTACTCTTTTGTGCATGCTCTCTCTCTCTCTCAAATAAATAAAATCTTTTTTAAAAAAAGTCAAAGACCCAAATATAAGCATATCTTACAAGAAATATACTTTAAAAACAAAGAAATAGGAGAATGGAAAAAATATATTATGCAAACACTAAACATAAGAAAGCTGGAATGCTGGTGGCGCCTGGGTGGCTCAGTCGTTAAGCATCTGCCTTCGGCTCAGGTCATGATCCCAGGGTCCTGGGATCGAGCCCCGCATCGGGCTTCCTGCTCTGCAGGAGGCCTGCTTCTCCCTCTCCCACTCCCCCTGCTTGTGTTCTCTCTCTCACTGTGTATCTCGCTCTGTCAAATAAATAAAATCTTTAAAAAAAAAAAAAAAAAGAAAGCTGGAATGCTATATTAATATCAGACAAAATAGACTTCAGGACAAGGAGTATTACTAAAGATAAGGAGGGAAGGAGAGATGTTTCCTAATTAGAAGGGGGCCAGAATATCTGGAAGACGTAACAATTATGAACATGTATGTGCTTAATAACAGAGTTTCAAATAACAGAGTAACAAATAACATATATAACATATCCAAGAGTAGTTTACCCCAGGAATGTACAATTGTTTTAACATTTGAAAATAAATCATTGTAATCCACCATATTAACAAATAAAGGAGAAAAACTATATAATCATTTCAATAGATGCACCAAAAAGAGCATCTGAAAAAAGTCAACAATCATTCATGATGAAAACTCTCATCAAACTAGGAAGAGAAGGGAAATTCCTCAATCTGATAAAAGGCCTCTGTGAAAAACTTACTGTTAACATCATACTTTAAAGTAAAAAAGGAACTCTTTGCCTTAACATTGGGAAAAGACAGGGATGTCTGCTCTCACCACATCTATTCAACACTGTATTGGAGGTTTCGGCCATTATAATAAGGCAAGGGGAAAAAGCATAAAGATTGAAACAGAAGGTCTCTATTCACAGATGACCTGATTGTATCTTATACAGAAATATATTCCTATTGATAGTTAAATATGGTAAATTCCATTTAATATAGTTTTAAAAAAAAACATGAAATGCCTAAGACCTCTACACTCAAACCTACTATACTGCCAAATACCATATGATTTCACTCGTATGTGAAATTTAGGAAACAAATCAAATGAGCAAAGGGGAAAAAAACGAGAGAGAGGGAAACCAAGAAACAGACTCAAGCTATAGAGACCAAACTGACGGTTACCAGAGGGGGTGGGCAGGGGATGGGTTAAACAACTGATGGGGATTAAGAAGAGCACTTGCTCTGATGAGCACCGGGTGATGTATGCAAGTACTGAATCACTATATTGCACACCTGAAACTGATATTACACTGTATGTTAACTAACTGGAACTTAAATAAAAACTTAAAAAAAGAGCAAACCAAAACCAAAACCAAAAAAATTCTATACTGCCAAGAGAAATTAGAGAAGACCTAAATAAATAGTTATAACATTTATGAATTGTAAGATTCAATATTGGTATGATAACAATTCTCCCCAAACTGATCTATAAATTTAGTGCAACCTCAAGCATAATCTCAGCAGAAATTAAAAAGTGATTCTAAAATTTATATGGAAATGGAAAGGACCTAAAATAGCCAAAATAATCTTGAAAAAGAACAAAGTTGGAAGACTTAACACTACCTGATCTCAAGACTTACTAATAAGCTCTCATAATCAAGACCATGCAGGACTGGTGTAAGGACTTATCTATTGTTTTATTCTTTACAAAGAATCAATTTTACCACTGGACTGATAATAGAATCTTGTGAGCATTTTAAAGGTCCTTAATGGAGTCTATTTCATGCTGATGTTATTTGCACATTTATATTATTCCTCCTCTAGACTGTGAGTGTCTCCTTGTACACAGGCACTCAGTTTTATCTAACTCTATAAAGTCTTCAATGCCTTACTATTCCATATCTGTAGTTTATTTTAAATAATATTTGTCAAAACAACAACCATTATGCATCTTAAACAGGCACAATCTCAACCCTCATGAGCACAGATGAAACATAAGGGCACAAAGATTCCTCCCCCCAAATAACCTACCTAAGGTGCAGGGCTGGCTGGTTTTCGGTGACACCCATTTTGGGGAGGACTCAGGATGGGGGGCCACAGGTTGCACTGGGCGAGTCTGTCTGGCGGCCAGTTTCATCAGACTCATTTGCCTCTTGTGAAATATTTCCTGCACGTCGCCCAGCTTCTGCAGGACTTCCTGGGCTCTGGCCTGTAAGAACAAAAGCAAATCATGACCAGGTCACTCTGCACTGAGCATAAGGACATGAAGCTTTCCCTTTCTCCCTTCTTCCCCTCTTCCCCCAATTTCACTTCCTTCAGGTGACCCTTCTATCCATACGGAAGTCATGGCACAACTCGCCCTGCACCAGAATTGTGATTCTGCGAGTCTGCATCTCTCACTTGATGGACAACAATCATATCCTTTTCACTATTGTATCTCCATGCCTAGAACACTGCCTGGCACAGAGTAGCGCTCAGTAAATATATATTAAGCGGATAAATGTTCATGAAGCCACGTCCATTAGTAGTAGAAGAGGATGCCACAGACTATGAATAAAGGACATTAGGCCACTTTACAAAACAGGAAGGTTTCAAAATAAGAGGTGTACCCTGAATAAAGGCCCTGAAGCAGAAAAGAGTTTAAGTGTTCTGGGGGAAAGAGTTGGCTATATACTGAGGCAGGATCAAGGGAACCCCAAACACCCTAGGAGAAACATTTAAATTTTATTCTGTGGGACGCCTTCTCTATTCATGAGCAGTAAAGAAGTAAGCTGAAAAAATACCAAGGGAAAGATGAAACTCCCAGACATTCCCATAACTGACTGTATGTTCTAAGGCAGAGGTCCAAGAGAATAAGAAACAAGGCCTGGAAGTCTTCAAATTTCACCAAGGCCTAAATTTAGCTAAATACGTTTCTTCTGGCCTCTGACCTCTGGCAGATCAAGGGAAGTGGGTAGTCTCTTCTTTGTCATGCCAACTGTGACGGATGTCAGACATCTCACGTCTAACATCCGTCTCCTGGATGATTTTAGCCACCAAGGAAAGGACCCCAAATTAGAAGAGCTCAACCACCACAAGCCATGCAGGGTGCTCTGAGGATGCCTCATCCCGAAAGTACAGGCTCAGCACACACTCGGGGAGGTTGCCACATTTCGCAAGTGGAAAAGTAAATGTGTCTTTTTTTATGCGGGGCCATCTTCTGAGGGAAAGAGCCAAGAGCCCTGAGGGAGGACTGCCCTGTCAGTTACGGAACAACTGTTCACCTACAGCCTGAGGGTCCTGTCAAGGCTGACCTCTCCTCCAACATCTAGTGCTGGTCTCAGTCCTTGTGGGGTCTGAGTACAGACCTGGACGGTCCGATACAGCAACCACTAGCCACATGAGGCTACTGAGCACCGAAAATGCAGCTGGTCTGAACTGAGCTGTGCCATGAGTGTAAAACACACACTGGGTTTTGAGGACTTAGAATGAAAAAAGAATATCTCATTAATAACTTTTGATATTGGGGCGCCTGGGTGGCTCAGTCGTTAAGCGTCTGCCTTCGGCTCAGGTCATGGTCCCAGGGTCCTGGGATCGAGCCCCACATTGGGCTCCCTGCTTGGCGGGAGGCCTGCTTCTCCCTCTCCCACTCCCCCTGCTTGTGTTCCCTCTCTCGCTGTGTCTCTCTCTGTCAAATAAATAAATAAAATCTTTAAAAAAAAAAAACAAAACTTGATATTGATTATATATTGAAACAGCATTTTGGACATAGGTTAAATAAGACATTATTAAAATTGATTTCACGTGTTTCTCTTCACTTTTTTAAATGTGGCTGATAGAAAATCTTAAGTCACATATACGGCTGGCATTATATTTCTATTGCACAGTGTTGGTCTGGACTAGGGGTCAGCAAAATTTTTCAGTAAAGGACCAAAGAGTAAGTATTTCAGGCTTTGCAGACCATCTGGTCTCTGTTACGACTACTGACCTCTGATGTTGTAGCATAAAAGCACTCAGAGATAACATATACTCCGTAAATGAATGAGTGTGGCTGTGTTCTGATAAAACTTTATAAAAGTAGGTGGCAAGCAGTTTTGGCGCACAGGCTATAGTTTGCAGACCCCTAATCTAGACTAAGGCGGGGATTGTATTTAAAAGGTCTCTTCAGGGGCACTTGGGTGGCTCAGTCGGTTAAGTGTCTGCCTTCGGCTCAGGTCATGATCCCGGATCGAGCCCCACATCGGGCTCCCGGCTCAGCGGGAAGCCTGCTTCTCCCTCTCCCACTCCCCCTGCTTGTGTCCCTCTCTCGCTGTCTCTCTCTGTGTCAAATAAATAAATAAAATCTTTAAAAAAAATAAAAATAAATAAAAATAAAATGTCTCTTCAGAGAATGTGCTTCTGGCCTCAGGAAGCTCAGTTGTACAGCTGACTAGAGGTTCTGACAAAACAGCTGAGTTCAGATCCCAAAAGAAACCAAATCCCCTTATGTCAGGATTAGGCAATGTCAGTTTGTGTTTCTGGGGTGATGGTGATTAGACCTGGTGGCCAGCCCAGTGATAAGCTAGGAAACTGAGTCACAGGTGTTAAGTGCTGCACAAATATCAAGAAATCTGACCGAAAGAATGACTGTCAAATCAGTGGTGTATGGTATACAGCCCTGACGTGAGGTCAGTGCCCCATGCGGGAGCCCCCGGCTCACCACTTGGACAGGACAGGACTTGAATCACCTTTGCCCTTTTGCATCTCTCCCTTAAGATCCCAGGGTGAACCCTGGAAATGGTGAGGTGGTCAGAAGAAACCCTAAATCCCTCAGCTCAGAAGAGGGGAAAGTCTTTTTACTTGCAAATCCATTCTTCATACCACAATCAGAATTAGCTTTCCTGGAGCTAAATCTAATCAGGTAACTTCCTTGTTTAAATGCCCTGCTGGGATACAGTCCAGACTCCTCATGAAACACTGGACCCTTCATTAACTACCCTGATTTCTGTCCAGTCTAACTTCCACTAGTCCCCACCGCTACCACCAGCCTCCAGCTATGGCAGTTCCAGGAATGTTCTTGTTTCCAGTCTCTCTGCCTTTGCACCACCTCTTCCTTCTGCTAAGGTTCCCTCCCTCTGCTTTGTCTCCCTTGAAAACTCCTACCCAATCTTCCAGACCAAATTTAGGCATCTTCTCCTATGAACACCCTGACCTCCCAGGCTGAGCTGACCTTTACCTCCCCTACGTGCCCCACTGTCTCTTCCATTCCGTGCTCTTGGACCAACAGGCACTTACTGGGGACATGTTTGTCTTCCACTAAACTGCCACCCCCTTCATTATAGGGATTGTGACTTTCATTATTGTAGTCCCAGAACAAAGCACAAACTGGGTTCCCAGTGAATATTTAAAGAATTGAATGTTGCTATTTGTTACTTTGATTGCTTCATTTTCTAGACTGGTGGTGAAAGTGAACAAGGGAAAAAATCAAAACAGCAGCACCAAGAGGGTGATGGAGTAGCAATGTATTGCAGAAAAGCACTTGAAGAGCCTCAGACAGACAGGGTGCCTGCTACAAAAACAACAGTTTAATTGTAGATGTAGTTTTGATAATCACTATGTCTTAAATGTAACAGATTCAATTGTTTAGACATAGAGTACCAGTGTTTTAGAAATAAATTTTACTTCTTCAAATAGTTTTAGAATTACAGAAAAAAGTACAAAATAGTACACAGAGTTCCCATATAGACCACCCAGTTTCCCCTATCTTAACAGTTTTCATTAGTATGGTATATTTCTTACAATTAATAAAATAATATTGATTGCTATTTTTATTATTAAAATAAATTATTATTATTATTAAATAAAGTCCATACGTTAGTTAGACTTAGTTAAATTAGTTAAAACTTAGAATTAGTTAAAACTAATTTTACCTAATGCACTTTTCCCCCCAGGGTCCCATCCAGGACACATTACATGTAGTTGTCATGACTTCTTAGATTCCTCTTGGCTGTGACAGTTTCTCAGCTTTTCCTGGTTTTTGATGACCTTGACTATCTTGAGGAGTATTGGTCAGATATTTTGTAGCATGTCCCTTGGTTGGGATTTATCTGATGTTTTTCTCATAATTAGCCCAGAGCTATGGGTTGTGGGGGTAAGATCATGGAAATAAAGTGTCATGTTCATCACATCATATCAAAGTACATCATTTCTGCATGACAACACTGTTGATGTTGACCTATGTCACCTAGCTGAGGTCGTGTGTGTAAAGTAACTTCACCATAAAGTCACTTTTTGTTTCTCCTTCCCCATACTGTATTCTTTGAAAGGAAGTCACTATGTACAGACCACATTTAAGGGTTGGGAAATTATGCTCTACCTCCTTGAGGGCAAAGTAACTACATAAATAATTTAGAATGCTTCTGCACGGGAGATTAGTTTCTTCTGCCCCATTTATTTATTTATTTATTCCATCATTTATTTATAAGAGAATGGATTCATGGATATGTATTTTATACTTTGGGTTGTAATCCAAAACTACTTTATTAACTTTATTGCTCAAATTGTTCTAGCATTGGCCATGGGGGTTCTTTTCGGTTGCTGCCTATGTCCCATCACTATGGTTTGTTGTTTTGTTTTTAGTAGTTCCTTCTGGCACTACAAGATACTCTGGGATCATCTTGTATATTCCCTGCCCTAGCCCTAGAATCAGCCATTTCTCCAAGGAGCTCAGGAGTCTTTTATTGAAGAATGGTATTAGAAACCAAGATCTCAGTGCTAGATGTGCTCATTGACACTGGGGGGTGTCCGCTTCTAGGCTATCTCAATTGTCGAAATAAAAAGATACATGTGTCTGTACCATATCTACACACACATATACCTAGGAGTATTTCTACATGTATAGAGTACCAGTTTTGACAACAAAGCCATTACTTCTCAGTGGACAAAACTTTCTCTGACACAACAGGATATTTAAGTCTTATAACCTAAAATTTTACTCCAAACCAAAAGAAGAAAAGATGGGTTTGGGGGCTATTTTGATCCATTTGACATGTAGGATTTAAAAAAATATTTCTCTTATAATCCTCTCCTTCCTCCATGTTTCTGCCTATTTTCCAGAGATGGTTTATTAAGTTTTATTCATTTCCTGGTAGGTGGTATGGCCAGGAAGTTTGCTGAAGTTGTGGCCAGAACAGCAGCTGTAGCCACAAATCTCCCTGTTTGACCTAATACACTCATTTGAGCAGCTAATGGAGTTGGAGCTGGGTGAGACTATCCTGCCTTAGGAATCTGACCTGGAGCTACCAACACTGGGTCTGCAGTGTAGAACCTCCACCAGAGGGCTGTCCCTTTGTTCCCTCTGCAAGGAAGTCCTTGTGTTGGGGGAAGGTGTCTGCCTACCCATCCCCCACCCCTTACCAAGATCACACCTTACCACCAAAAGGTTTCAGGGAAAGAACATCATTAAGGTACAACTCCACATTGAGCTGCCTCCACTGTACTTGGCCCACTCTGCCACCTGCCTGCCCACTTGCTCAACAAATACGGACTGGACCTCAGGCAAAAGCTAGGCACAGGAACACAGAGATAAATGAGGCTCCTGCCCTTCAGGAGCTCCCAGTGTAATAAGCAAGACAGACATTTAAAGTAAATAAGTAGGGATGCCTGGGTGGCTCAGTCAGTTAAGCGTCTGCCTTCAGGGGCGCCTGGGTGGCTCAGTCGTTAAGTGTCCGCCTTCGGCTCAGGTCATGATCCCAGGGTCCTGGGATGGAGCCCCGCATTGGGCTCCCTGCTCCATGGGAAGCCTGCTTCTTCCTCTCCCACTCCCCCTGCTTGTGTTCCCTCTCTCTTGCTGTGTGTCTCTCTCTGTGTCAAATAAATAAATAAAATCTTTAAAAAAAAAAATTAGAGTAAATAAGTAGAATACAGTATAGTATGTAACATATTACAGCAAAGGCTCTTAGCCTGAATCCATGGATGGACTTTAGGGTATCCCATAAAATTAATTAGAAAAGTTCTATATGCTGGATATGCCCTATTTGTCACCCTACTACATCTTCTTTTCCCAGCTCTGTGTCCCAGGAAGCTGACCTCTACAGACTCTGTTGAATAGGCTCACTTGCCCATGGGCTTTTAATTGCCTTGGCCAATAGGAAGCACTACTAGGAAATCCAAAAGAGAGAGCAAGGAGAGTAGGGATATATATTCCCCCATCGGTGGTTGCATCCCTCTGGCCAAGACCACAGCCCTTACTAGCGCCTCTCACGGTCACAGCTACAGTGCTTCCTGGGTTCTCCTTTGCCCTTTACACTTATGGGTGGTAACTGCTTCCTGTTTCTTGCTAGAAGCCCCAGGGACCTTCACCATCCCTACTGGGTTCCCTAAATCCTGCCCGTATCTTGGTAAAAAGTGCCTACCTCAAACTCCCTTCAATCATTCTGAGTATGCAAGAACCCTGAAAGTATGTGAATCAGATTCTGTGACTCAAAAGAAGTAAAGAAGGTCCTACGGGAGAGATACATACAAGGTGATGTGAATCTCGGAGGAAGATGGGCTATCCATAATTCTGCTGACTTCATAGAACAGTGCTCCTCTCAAAATGCAAATCCAATCAAGTTATTCCCCTGCTTAAATCCTTCAGTGACTTCCCAGTGCTCTTAGAATAAAAACCAAACTCCTTAATGTGGCCCTTAAAGTTCTGCCTCATCTGCCCCTCTCTTATCTCACCCCAAACACCCTTCGTTTGCTCTCTGTACTCCAGCCACCCTGGCCTTTGGGTTCTGCACTTGTGCCAGCTTCCCTCCAGCCCTGTGTCCTCTGCACATGCTATTACTTCTGGTGTGGAAAGGCTCCCCCATTATCTCTACTCATTCTCCAGGACTTGGCTCAAGTGATCCCCAATCAAGGTCAAGTTCTTCTATCACATGATCCTAAATCTCTCCTTCCCAGTACTTATCTCAGCTTGTAACACATTCTTATGTTTTGTGTTTGACATTTATTAATGTCAGCCTCTCCCACTAAATTCCATCAGGGATGGAACCGTGTCTATTTCTTCTCATTGCTGTGTCCTCAGCACAGTGCATGATACATCAGAGATGCTCATGAGCATCTGGAGAGAAACGAATGACTGAAGGTGATATTTGGGTCAGACCATGAAGGGTCAGATTGCCAGGAAGCACAGAGGCTAGGATGCCACCTGAGACTCAGGAACTGGTGAGCCTGCTCAGTACATCCTACCTGGACTTTCTTAAGCAATAGGCAAAAGGCCACCCAGTGCTTCCTTTCCAACCACAAGATTAAAATAACCCAGAAACATTACCTTGACGTCAATGGTGAGTATCAACTCGAACTGGCTGTAAAACTCCATGTGGCTGGGCAACTGATACTCCTTCGCCGTACTCAGGAATGCCTCAATGTCGTTCAAGGCAACGTCAACCCCCTCTCGTGACTGGCATTTGTCTACAGCTTGGGAAGCCAAAAGGTAGATTCCTGCTTCACACCACTGGCTGACCTTTCAAAAGAAACACAGCGCCCTACACAGTTAGCCTGACCACAACTCAGCCACCACAACCCTCAGGACGCCTGAGCTTATCTGTGGTCTAGAAGGATCCTGAGACAACGGAAAATTGTTGTGGGACAGCATAAAGTTCGTAAGTCTAACCACTGCTAACACAACTCTACGGTGGACAAACCCAAACTAATTTTATGTCTGTCCATTTCTCAGGAAAGTCATCCAGTCAGTAAGAAGACTTGTATAAACATTCTTCTCTTTTCCACTGACAGTAATTGCTACATCTCCAAAAGAGTTAGGTATTCCTAAATTTGGTCTAACCATTGAGGGATGTAACCAATGACTTTTCAGTTTGCCTTCTAGGCTACTCATCTTGTATCCTAATTGATAATAAGAGCATAGGGTGACAAATGGGGCATTAGAGTGTCCCTCTTAACAAAAACACTACTTTCCTCTGTCCACATTTGCATTTACTGGCATTTGTCTGTCCTAGAGAAGCATCCAAGAATGCAAAGCTTTGTAACTCAGGATAGCAATATTCAAACTTTCCAGAATGCCGGGATGGAATCAGATAGGTGTTGAACTCTAACAATTCAATTTTTAAAAGACTTAAACAGAAAGACAGGGGCGCTTGTGCTGCCTGAATATTTATGTGGAAAGAAGCGCCAGTGCAAGTATGTCTGCATTTCCATTTACCGTGTGACCTGAAGAGCTACATAAAATAACCATACGGGGGAAAAGAGCAAAAGGGAGCACTCCAAAGTAGTTAGCTCTAAGTGGGAAAATTATGGGCAACTTCTATTTGTCTTTATTTTTTCCTTTAAATTACTTACATTGAATGTGTACTACTTTTAGAATAACAAAACATAATATATTTAAAAATTAATGATTATCTCTGTGTAGGGATGAGGAAGGGAATGGGACGTGTAGGTGTCCACAGTACCTCTTTTCCTCCTCCTTCCTACATTTTTGGATTTTCAAAATAATGTAAATCATGCTTTAATATATACTCTATAATTTTAGATATATAGTCTATATGCATGATATATACATGCTTTGATATATTTCTCTTGAAACATCATGCCTAAATCTATAGAGAACATTAAGTTGGGTTCTTCCACAGAGTCACAGCGGATACTTACTCTCCCAGACACACACACACTCCACACATCAGCATTAGGCTATTATCTCTGGAGCAGAAATGGAGTGAGGAAAACCACAGCTGATCCTGCAGAGTTCAGCACACAGAGCAGGCTGTGGACCAGGCCCTTCTGAGCCACTTGCTTCTGGAACAGTTGTATTTCATTGACATTACAATCCCTTTGGCATTGGGATGACATAAACAGCCTGGGTGTGTGCCCCTAGCCTTCACAGAGAAACAGCTTTGGGAATGGAGTATGCTGACTCATGGCCATGAGTCACATGCTGCCTGCAAACAGCTGACAGGGAAAGCTCCAGAAGTCACTGCCCCAGACACCTGCCCCAGAGATCACCACTGAAGGGCAGCAGGGGCTGTGCCCCTTCCCTGTGAGCCCTCTGCACACAGTGTTGCTGTCTAGTCTAGGGAGCCTGGGGTTTGGAATATGGCAGTCCTGACTTCAAATCTGCAATCTCCTATTTTTACCCCGGGGGTGGTCGTGGGCAATCACTTATCCCACAGCTGCTCAGTGTCGTCCCTGTACCACCTGCACAGAGTCACCTGGAAACTTGGTGAAAATACTGATTCCCGGGCATCATCCTAGACTTTACTGAATCTCAGTCCCCGGAATGGCACATTAGAGAGTCTGCAATTCTAGCAAACTGGTTCTCATGTATTAAATATTGTGAACCAGGGGCGCCTGGGTGGCTCAGTCGTTAGTGTCTGCCTTCGGCTCAGGTCATGATCTCAGGGTCCTGGGATCAAGCCCCACATCAGGCTCCCTGCTCAGCAGGAAGCCTGGTTCTCCCTCTCCCACTCCCCCTGCTTGTGTTCCCTCTCTCGCTGTGTCCCTGTCAAATAAATAAATAAATCTTTAAAAAAAAATGTTGTGAACCACTGATTTAACCACACTGAATATCAGTTTCTGCCTCTATAAAATAATGTCATTAATACCTTCCTCGTAGGTTTTATTGAGGATTGAAGAGATGACATAATTATGTTTCTGGCAGGAACATAGTAGGTGCTCAATAAATGGTAGGAGTGTATAATGGTCATTATTACTTAAGCTTCTCCAAAAGGATTAATGCCTATATATAAAGAGAAGCACTTTGTTAATATAGTGCTTCGTTCTCTGCCTGAAAGGGAATCATGGGGCCAGGCCAAAACACACTCTAAGTCTAGGTCCACATAGAGGCAAATGAACATTTGTTCATTCTAATGGGATATGGTGGGATGGTGAGGGCACTTTTGACTTCCAATACTTCTCTGACCTAGAATCTGTACAGTTTTTAATGCCTCTCGAGCACTATTTTACATGAAGTAATTATCCTCTCAGCAATTCTGTAGGGCAGGGAGGATGAGTACGATTAAAACTCCTGTTCAGAAAATTTAGCAAACATCATGGTCGTGGCTTTGCTGTGCTCACCTTGTCCAGCTGTCTATGCAACTCCAAGGATTTCTCTAAAATGTCATGCTTTTTCTTGCTTTCATTGATGAAGTCATCACAGAGGTGCCTGAGCTCTACACATCTGGGTCTGATGGAGTCGACTGCATAATGGTGGCTTTGGATGAGCTGGTCCCCAATTATTGCAAGCAGCTGGGCCTTTTCCAAGGGCTCCTGTGAAGTGAACATCCACAGCCAAGCATCAGAAGCCAGGTCATGGTGAGGCTGATATTTGCCTACCATGTGCTCCAAACCTGGAGGGAGCCTAGGGAGATGTCAGGTCTTAGGCTGAGAGTCGCAGCTACAGAACCTGGGAAAGCTCTTTCACAGTTCAAGGTCTCCAGGAAGTCTAGCCTAGTCCAGGGTCACCTGCACTCTGAAGAAGAGCAAACCACTCATTCAAATGTCTGTTGAGTTATGGACTAGGCACTGAGGATATAGTTAACAAGCTATGATTTTCAATCTAATGGAGAACTCAGATTACTAAATAAATAATACCAGTAATTCAACTCTTACAACTGTTGGAAGTTTTTGTCAGAAGAGCATGAAGTGTTATACTGACCAGAACTGGAGACTCTGAATTTCCCTGTCAACTAAATGGAAAAGTAAAAGGATCAGACATGGGGCCCTGAGGAGAGAGAAGAGTCAGCTGAATTTGGGAAACTAGTAAAGATCTGGTTTGGACAACTCTGTGGGGGATCATGAGACTTAAGAAATATGTTTATCTAAACCCCTTCCTGCAACTCACAAGATCCAGGATCCCAGTTAGCTCTGATTTCATCTGCCCAGCAACCACGCCTACCTCTCTCTGCATGGCTTGCTTTGTTCTGACCGCATGTGCCGTGTTTATTTGTTTTGTTTTGTTTTGTTTTTAAGAGAGGGAGAGAGAATCCTAAGCAGACTCCATGCCCAGCGTGGAGCCTGATGTGGGGCTCAATCTCATGACCCTGAGATCATGACCTTAGCCGAAATCAAGAGTCGGACATTAACCAACTGAGCCACCCAGGTGCCCCCATGTTTATCTATTTTTAATTCATTCATCACATACTAGTGAGGACCTCCCATGTGCCAAACACTGTCCTAGGTGCTAGGGGTTTGGTGGTAATCAAGGAAGCAAAAATCCCTGCCCTCATGAAGCTTACATGTTAATAGGAGACACAGGCAATAAACAATTAGGTGTGTAGATTATATAATATCTTAGTGATGCATGCTATGGAGAAAGGTCAAACGGAAAGGAGGGTAGGGAATGCTGGTGGAGGAGGTTCTATTTTAAGTAAGATGGGTGAGAGAAGGGTTTGCTGAGAAAGTGCCATCCACAATGTCCACTGGGGAAGGTATGTGTTGTAATGAGCACTGGGTATTATATAAGACTGATGAATCACAGACCTGTACCCCTAAAACAAGTAATACATTATGTTAATTAATTGAATTTAAATTTTTTTTTAAAAAGGGGAAAAAAGGAACAAAAAGATTTGTAGTTGAACTTGAAAGCTTAAGGAAAAACTAGACTTTATTGTTACTTCAATAAATTGAATATTTATGAAAGAAAGAAAGAATGAAAAGAAGAAAGAAAGAAAGAAAGAAAGCCATCCAAGCAGTGCAGAAATGTTAACATAACAGGCCTAAGACTGTTGTCCTTGCAAGGCCTGCTTGCAAGGTTGGCCCTTGGGTGCCATCTAGGAATGTCAGGAGGGTACCTATCATCCCCTGATAAGAATGGCTCACCATGCCTTAACTGTTTGTGCAAAAAACATGCTTTATACTATATCCCTACTTTCTTTCTGGGAGTATGGAATTCTGGTATATGGCAGGCAGAGGCTACCTACATGACCAGTCCCCAATAAAAACTGGGCACTGAGCCCCTAATGAGCTTCCCTGATAGATAACATTTCACAATGGTGTCACAATCCTTTGTGGGGGGGGGCAAAATCTGGGGGAGATCAGGATCTCATGGGACTCCACTGGGAGAGGAACTTGGAAGTTGTACCTGGTTTCCAACAGACTTTGCCCCATGCATTTTCCCATGCTGATTTTGCTTGGTGTCTTTTCACTGTAATAAATCATAACCATGTGAGTATAATTACATGCTGAGTCCAGTGAGGCCCCCTAGCAAATCTTCAAATCTGAGTGTGGACCTGGGAACCCTTGACACAGAAGCCAAGGCCTAAAGTGAGGGACAAACCATGCAGTACTTGGCTGAGAGGTGGGGGCATGTTTGCCATGTTCAGGTAGCAGGAGGAGGCCACTGTGGCTGGAACAGAGGATGCAAGCAGGAAAGGAGTAGGAGATGTAATCAGGAGAAAGAGGGAGCCCGGGTTGGGGAGGGCACCAACGCCATTCTAAGCACTTCAGCTTCTACTCAGTGTGGTGTAGGAAGCCCTGGAGGGCTCTGAGGAGGGGGTCTCATTCACATTTTTAAAAGAATTGCTCCTGCTGTAATGTTGAGAATGACAGAGAAGAGGCAAAGCAAGGAGACCAGCTGGTGGCTATTGCAATAATCCAGGTAGGAGGCATGGTTTAAACAAGGATGGCAACCAAACTAGCTCCTGCCTCAGGGCCCTTCCCCGGGATGCTTCACTTAGGGTCATTCAGGTAAATTCTTGGCTCACCTCTTCACAGGGCCTTCTCTGACTACGCTATCTAAGTCACTCCCAGCAACCCACCCGCCCAGGCCCTCTCTCTCCCTTCAGTTTCATTTTTTTTTAACAGCACTTACCTCTACCTGAACTTAACCTTCTTTGTTTACTTTCACTTATGATTCTTTCCTCCTCCACCCACTCCTACCAATACACAAGCTCCATGAAAGCACTTAGAAGTATCTCATAAATATTTGATCAATAGAATGACTTAACCAGGGAACTAGAAGACACAGTGATATACTTGGCTGGAATTGTGTGAAACAACATTGACCTGTGAGTGAATACAGATGACTTCCATGTGCACCCTTGCTGACAACTGCACATCCCAGTGAGACACATTTGCCCTGGTTTAACTTTTTACAGTAACACAAGGAGTTGTGATGACTCAAGGTGATGACATCCTGCCCCTCTCTTAACTTACAGGGGTTTATGGTTTCAACAATCTCTAAAACACTGCCCCCCCTCCCCTCCTCGGCCAGTCATTCACCAAACCCTGCAGAGCCCACATCCTTCTTAACAACTTTCAAATTCTGAGCCCTCCTCCACCACCTCCTGGGACTGTCTATTCTGGCCTCCGTGTTTTCTGACCAGGACAGCTGGTCTCTTTGCTTTCCTTCAGGCTCTCCTTCAAATCATGCTCCATACTACTGACGAAGCAGCACCTCCCTTACAGCGTCCCATCATGTCTACATCATTCCCCAGCCTCAAATCCTTCCCCAGCTCCCCCATGGTCTTCAGGAGAAAAGTTCAAACTCCTGAGCAATGCACAGAGGGCCTTTCGTTACCTGGCTCATATCTGTGCCTATTCCGCCTCCCCTTTCCTCACCCCCATCCTCTGCTATAAACCCAACTAACGACCTGTTAATAGCTCTCCAAATATTCAGGCAGCTTGGGGCCTCCATGGCTTCTCTACTTGCTCCCTCTGCCTAGAAAACCCCATCTTTCCCTGGCCACCCCCACTCCCACGTCTCCATCCCCCACCTCCTGATGCGCCTACACTCTTCTGGAGCTAACTTCTACATCACCCTCCAGAGTGCATCCTCTCCAGGAAACTTTCTCAACTCCACCATTTTATTTTGATGCCCCTCCTCTGTGCTCCCATAACGCTCTGTGCCCTTTCTTGATCAGAGCAGGTACTTCGCTGTATTGTGATCACTGATCTATTGCCTGCACTATGCTGCGGACCCGTGTGAGCATGCACCAGCTCTTACGCAACTTAAGACGTCCATGGTACAAATTAGGTACTTAAGAATAAACGATTGTTGTGCAAAACAAAACTGAGTAATGATACAGGAATAAAGTGACACAAGTCAAGCAATGGCTATTTTAAAGGAACTCAGGGATAAATACCCAGTGCATAATGCACTGGTTGCCATCCCTGAGAAAAGGCTAGAATGCTAATTCCTCAGGCGGTGATTTTTAACTGTTTTCCTCACTGCTGTGTCCACATAACCTAGAACAGGACTTGGCATAGTAGGAGATCAACAAATACTTGCAAAATGAATGAAGAATGGATGAGACACTCTTACCAGAACTGCTCGGCCACTGCAGGTTGAACCTAAGAAACATTCCGTAGCACAGAATTTGCCCTGTTACCTCTGTGACAACAGCTGATATTCAGAGAGCCTTCTATATGCCATGCTTAAATTAACTGTTTCTTTTTACTCCTTGCAACAAACCCTTTGACATAGGCCCCGTTTAACAAAGGAGAAGTAGAGGCAAAAATGGCCCAAAGTGACCCAGGTAGGAAAGGGAAGAGCCAGGCTTCAAAGTCAGGAAGTCTGGCTCCGGAATCTGGTTCTGACCAACAAACACAGAGAAAAATGGCTGCATTCGTTCCGCCTAAGCTTAGGGACCTCATTTGATCAAACCTGTCTGATTCTAGCCAAATATAGAAGCATGAAAACTTGGCAAGGAAGTCTGTTGACTTTTTTTTTTTTAAGCCCAGCTGTGAATTTACTAAGAACAGGACAAGTTTTCTGGGCCCAGGGAACTTCCCCCGCAGAATATTTTCCAAGCGCTTCGTGGTGATGACAGCCTGCCCTTTGCTTGGCGTGCAGCATCTCACCCTTCAGAACTTCTTAAACACTGAGATGTTGGAGGAGGGGTGAGCAGTGACTCAGGAGCCGCACTGGATGGCGGGAAGGTCACTCAACTGAAATGAATGGGTACTAATAAGAGCTTCCAGGTTCTGACCACCTACTATGCTCCAGTCCTTACGAAGCCTTTACCTCATTTCATCTTCACAAGGAATAGGCAATGGTTATTATCAGTTTTACAGATGAGGGTTGTTCAGAAAGGCTAAGAGACTTGACTAAGGGCACACAGCTGGTAGTTGTTAGAGCGGAGATTTGAATCCAGTTCTGTCTGGCTCCAAAACCGGTGTCTTGTCACATTCCAGCCCCCTTGGCCTCCTCGTATATGCTATAAATGATGGCTGAAGAGCCCATGACTATCACATCCTTCAGGCGCCTGCAAAGAACTTTACCGTAAAACCTCCAAATCGCAACTTATTTCTTAATCTATATAGCTTCTGCTAAAGAAAACCAGGTGACAAAACCACCAAAGTCAAAGAGAAGTAATGAGAAAGAAATGACTGAAATCTGGTGCTCTGATCACAAGCCAGCCTGGCATCTTTCAGATACTGAAAATTCTAGAAGGCTGGATAGTCAAGCTGCAACACGTAATTCAGAAATCCTTAGTGTAATAACAGCTTATTTTTCCCCAGAATCTACTGCTATGACATATGAAAGATGAAAATGTCTGTTGTGAAAGAAAATGATGAGAAAGGGTGACGCTCTATGTCAGGGAACCCAGAATGAACCCACAAATAATGGCATAGGAATGAAATGTACATGTGGGGAAGTGGGGCCAGATGAAACAAGAAAGGCAGAAAGTTAAGGGTTGTGGAAACTGAGCATACATATGGGAGTTCACTGTACTAGTTGATCTACTTTTGCATGTGTCTGAAATTTTCCATTAAAAAAAAAAGTCATGCCCCTCCAGCTAGATTACATCCCTAGGAGGTTAATGATCTGGGTTCCAAGCCTTCCTGGACATGTAGTATAACTGCTGGGCCCTTGGTCTTGTGGGGAGAGGTCAAGATCAGGTTGGTTCCCTTGCCCGGTCCTTGTCTGCTCTCTGCTGACCCATCACCAAGGGCCCCAGCATGCCTTATAGCCAAAACCCTACAGCAAATTCTACCTTAAAAGAAATAAGAGTGGGGGTTGAAACCACCATTGTCTCTCAGAATTAGAAATGACCTTTCAAAAGATTGTTAAGCCAGCGGTGCCTGGGTGGCTCAGTGGGTTGAGCATCCAACTCTTGATTTTAGCTCAGGTCATCATGATCTTGGGGTTGTGGGATCAAGCCCTGGGTGGGGCTCCACACTGGGAGTGGAGCCTGCTTGAGATTCTCTCTCCCTCTCTTAAAAAAAAAAAATTGCTAAACCATCAAACCAGAAAAAGATAAAAGAACAGGCTCAATTAGGATGCAGCAGACGTCTGGTTAGTGAGTTGGCTCAGAGGTTACCCACGAGGATGATATCATTGTACAGAATAAGGAAGTTGGCAACAACCCAGATATCAGTGAGTGGCTATGCCAGGAGGGAAGCTGACCCCTGAGTGCTGAGTGAAGGACAAACCTAAGCAGGTTTTGGTGGACTCTAGACAGACATCACCTTATTCCTTTAACACTTTATAGGACAAATGGAAAGATTAGCCAAGCCTTTAAAATCATCTGAAGAAACACTCCCTTTTAGAAATCTGTGGGAAAACATGTTAAAAAGGTCCTGGTTATGATAGGATAGTTTTGTTTGGTTCGTCTAAAGGCAGAGAAATAGGTCTACTGCATCCTTTAGAAAATAAGTAAAAAAAAAAAACAGGGTAAACAAGGCACGGAATGGGTAAAACTAATATACCTGGGCTCTGCAGGTCATCTGTTGTGAGTCAGTCTACCTGGTTCTGGTACTTTGGCTGTGAAAGATCAATCATGGGTTCACAAAGCATTCCTATGTCCCATGACCATAGGTTTCTCCCCTAGCTCTGGTCAGCAATCTTTAAAGTATGTTCCAAAGATCTCAAGTCCAAGAAGAGGGGCAGAAGAGAGAAAGTGGATGCAGATCAGCCATACTATTTTTTTTTTTTTAAGTATTCATTTATTTGAAAGAGAGAGAGCACACATGTGCAAGAGCGGGGAGGGGCAGAGGGAGAGGAAGAGAGAATCTCAAGCAGACTCTGCGCTGAGTGCAGAGCCCAACATGGGGCTGGATCGCATGACCCTGAGATCATGACCTGAGCTGAAACCAAGAGTTGGACACTTAATGGACTGAGCCACCCAGGCGCCCCTCAGCCATACTATTTAAAACCCAACCCAGACTACCCCCCAGTAGGTTCCACTGAAAATAAAATCCAGTCCTCACCACCATTGCTCCCACCTTGTTCCTTCCTGACTCACTATGTTTCAGGCAACATTCCTTGAACTCACCAACCTCATTCTTGCCTCAAAAGTTTCACACTTGAGGCTTCTCTGCATTGTATGCTATTCCCCAAATCATTGCATGGCTATCCAGAGCTCAGATCAAAGGTCACCTTCTCAGAGAGATCTTTCCTGACTACCTGAGCTGAAGTAGCACCCCAAGTCACTCTCTCTTACATCCTGTTTTCTTCATACCACATGTATCTGATATTACTATCTATTTGATTACTTTTTAGCCATCTCTCTCTCCAGTAGAATGTAAACTCTATGAGAGCAGGGTCTTGACTGGTTTGCCACCATATCCACAGAACCTAGGACAAGGAATACCTGGTGATGAATGAATGCCTTCCTGGCAGGTCAGTAGCTACTTTCATTCATATATATGCCATGGCCATATTTTTCCAAACCCAAAATATAAGGACTGGGCTTGATGAGGCTTTTTTTCCTAATATATGAATGTATGCAAGTGAAAATACATAGTATCTACATTTAATAAGGAGTTCTCTTGAAAAAAAACTAAAATTACGTAAAATTGGGACTGTCTTAGAGAATCTGAGGCACATAGTCATCAGGTACATGAAATTCGATTTTTTTAATTGTTTGATAAATGTTTCTGTTTACTCATGCCTACAGTACTAAAATGTTTAGTTGTCAAATGATCACTGGTAACAGAGGGAGTGCTCATAGGGGAGGATGGGATTCTTGAGTGAGAGTCTGGGTGCACAGGTGGGTTCGTGTGTTCACACACATGTAGAAGCACCTCCAGTTCAGAATCTACAACTGATACCTCTTAGGGTCAGAGTGAACCTGGTTTACATTTGTTACTTGTCCTTTGGGGAGGGGAAGGTATGTCTCTAACTATAAAGTACATGTCAATCATCTGGGGATCTTATTAAAATTCAGATTCTAATTCTGGGGGGGGCGTGAGATTCCATATTTCTAACAAGTTCTCACTCGGGTGACATCTATGCACTGGTCAGAGGATCACACTTTGAGAAGCAAATCTCTAATACTATAAAATTACCATGTGGGAAACATGCATTTAGATAAGCTCAGAGAGGAAGTGCTAATCATCAAGGACACGGTGCCCAAAAGACAAAAATATAGAGAATCTAATTTGAGAATAGCAAAAAGGAACTTCTCTAGAAAGAGAGGACTCGGCTTTCTTAATTCGTAATAACCCAAGTTGATAAGGACTTAAAATAGAATCACTACTACCTGCTGACTTGTGTGCAGATCTGGGAAACTGTCTAATTCTGGTATGAGAATTGTGAAACACATATTCTTTTACAAGTTTGATATTGACAACTCTTGGGGCATGAGAAAGGAGAAAGCTTTGCCAACTCTGTGTAGCAGCAGAACTAATATGGACCCATTTCCCCCTTTGCACCATTCTGCTTGTTATAAAACCAGCTGGTATTTTTTTTTCTGGTTTCCCCTTTTCATGTTTCCCCTCCTTACCACCAACTCCCACCCCCCACATCCTGCTGGTCGATAATGTGTCCATTGTGACCTTTCCTCCCGCTGCTTTTGTATGGGCAGGCAAGTCAACTGGAACCCTCACCCCACCTGGGGTGGCAGTGGGGACTGAAAAGGCAGGATTTGGGCATTCCTGTGTCCTTTAGCAACTTCCAACAATAATGAGTGGACATGATCTGTCACTGTACACAGCAACTTCCTCCCCAGTCCATAAAAACAGCAAAAAACAAACCTCGCCTTTTCCTTCCAGGTTTTTATGTTCCTTAAGAAGTTGCTCCACGCGTATCACACTGTCTCCAATGTCTGTAAACTCTGCTTGCTCTGCCAGCAAATTGTTCAGGGCAAGCTTAACCTGTAAGACACATTAGAACATCCAGAAATAAGCCCTGAGCACCTCTCTGGAGGTATAGGTTTGTATACTCTAAGAAAACTTGAAAATCCAAAAGGATTCAGGACTTTTGTGTATCTATATATACATTTTCTTTTTACAGCTCCTAAGCGTTTAGATTAAGCTCAGGGCAAGGGTGGAGAGAGTATGGTGCCGAGACACATAGAGATGAAAGAGTATAGCTACATTCACAGATTATCAGTCCAAAAGGAAGATAAAACAGACATGAAATATCATGTATGCCAACAGGAAAATGGGATTCTAGAATACTGCTACCCCACTGAAAAAGGGAGAAGAGAATAATCAATGAGGAAGCAAGGATATAAGGAGGGGGCTGGATTAGGGAGAAGAGGGACACTCAATATCCAGAGTTCAAGGGAGAAGAGAGAACCAGAAGTCACCAAACCATGAAAGAAAGCTCTATTCAACAAGAAAGTAACACCTCATAAAAATTGTGCTCAAAGTGTTGTAGTTGTAGGCATTGGTTAAGCTTCAAGTGATGCTCAGACCAAAACTGATTAAAGGCTTTTTCTGTCTCATCCAACTGAAGTAATAACCTGTCAAGAAAGAGAGAGTGACATTGTGGTTAGTGTTCATTTCCACAGGAGTCCATGTAGGCTTATGTAGATAACCCCTATGTTTCCAGTCAGTGTTAAGAACTAGGGGAATCTCCTTTTTATGCAAGTCTCTGTCACCTATGACTTTCTCACAGTTCAGCTGGAAATGGAAAAATTTTCCATTTTTCTATCAGGACACCCTCAGCACTAGGCAGAAACTTCACTTTGGATGCAGCTGCTGTGCTTTGAAATGTGCCCCCAGGTAACCTTAACTTTGTGCCTTTTGTTTTCTACCTGAGATGACAGGTGTGTAAAGCACAGCACCTAACCAAACTGTTATTTGGAAATATAGATAAATACGTACTACCATCTCCCTTGAAATCCTGGGATGAGAGCATAGCACAGAAGGAGGGAATAGCATTCTCATAAAAACATCTCTGTCGGTAGATACCATCTTTTTGCCTTTGTTTTCTCAAATACTATTCTTTCTTGACTCCACCAAGACCCAGGAGTAGCTGTACCAATTGTTCTTGGCTGTTTCAGATCAAGTTCTACATATTCCTCCTTCTCTCACTCACCTTTCCATGGTAGCTACATTCTCTAGTTCATTGGGATTGAGTTTGCTGGTAGGACTTTTGGTTGCTGTTTCTTGAATACATGACAGTAATGTGGTTCCTTGCTTTCCAAGTAATTTCAGCTCATCCTAGAGAAAGGAAAATATAGTTTGTCTCAAAAGAAATGAACAAAAGCAAATTCTTGGTAGATTTGCGGTGAGAAGAATGGCAGATCAAGCTGTATCTTTCTTATAGGAAATTAAATGCTAAAGAAGTCAAGCTGCAGCTTTTAAAAATTAATTAACTCCTTTATTTTTGTTTTTTTTATTTTAATTCCAGTGTAGTTAACATAAAGTGTTATATTAGTTTCAAGTGTACAATCCAGTGATTCAACAGTTCTAATATATTACTCAGTGCTCATGATGGTAAGTGTACTCTTGATGCCCGTCACCTATTTCTCCCAACCCTTCACCCACCTCCCCTCAGGTAACCATCTGTTTGTTCTCTGTAGTTAAGAGTCGGTTTTTTGGTTTGTCTCTTTTTTTCTTTGTTTTCTTAAATTCCACACATAAATGAAATCATATGGTATTTGTCTTTCTCTGACTTATTTCTCTTAGCAGTATACCCTCTAGATCCATCCATGTTATTCCTTTTTATGGCTGATTCCATTGTATATATACACCACATCTTCTTTATCTATTCATCTATCAATGGACACTTGGGCTGCTTCCATAATCTGGCTATTGTAAATAATGCTGCAGTAAACATAGGGGTGCATATACCTTTTCAAATTAGTGTTTTTGTCTTCTTTGGGTAAATGCCCAGAAGTGGTATTATTAGATCATATGATTATTAACTTATTTTTAGCAGGTAATACATATACATGATACAAAACCCAAAATATACAAAAGGATATATATTGGAAAAAATAAGTCTTTTGTCCCCTGCCCATCCACTTTTCCTCTCTAAAGCAACAACTGTTGAATTTTATACCTCAAACTGCTGTTATATATTTAAAGCAAAAGCAATAAATCAATAATTTTTAATTATTACTTAATTATTTATGTTAATTACTTAATAATTAATAATTTTAAATTTATTAACAAATTAATAAAATCTGGTTCTAATCCAGGGCAGTGACCAGAAACAAGAAAATGACAGATACTGAATAATAAGTGCTAGAAACTGGCATGTAATAATAATGTAATAGTTGCTAGTTGACCAGGAAAAAAACTTCATCTGGTCTCAGTTGACACCTGCCTCTCCTTCTATCTGCCCGTAAAGTGTGGCTTGTTCAATTATGGAAGTTTGGCGGAGATGGTCAGCAACTTTGGTTTGACGTGGAAAGAGTCATACTTCCAAGGCAATTCTATTCCCCTCCTTTTACATGGGATGTGGGGTTTGCAATTGGAGATGTCAGGTTATCTCCTGCCAAATCCACCAGCTCAAGTCCTCTAATCACACAGCACAAGTCATCTCTCTCAATGCCCTGAGAACCACAAAATAAGCTAAAGGGGTGGAGCCTGGCAGGGAATTCTGCTCCAAGGAGTCGGGGATTTGGTGCATGGGTCACACAGGATGCTGGTTAGTATGCCCTAAGCATTAGAATAGGCCCATGGTTACAAAACAATATCCTCTATGCACATGAACCCTGAATCTCTCCTTGGGGCCTGGCCACCTCCAGCCTTCTCACAGTATGGAACTCATTCCCTGTCGGAGGAGTTTTGGGTTTCTCCACCCTGTTCACACACATGTTCTGGCCCGCTCACCCTCACGCCTTTGTTCCTTATCTCCCATCTTGCTAGTTCCAGTATTCATCCACTTGCAGGCTTCCGCTGTCCACACCCAGCCTCAAACTTGTCCCCGGATTTGGTTGATGATAAATTTGACTTCTCTGATCTGGCCGAAGTTCTTTGGACACCCCCTGTGGCTCTGTCCTCTCCAGGTAATGCCCTGCAGTCAACCTCTTGGCTGGTACTCCTGCCTGGGAACTGGATACATCCCTTCTTTTCCACTCTCAGGTATCAACCCTCATTTCTTCTTATCTCACCAATGCTCATGAAATATTTATAGGTTGGGTGAATTAATAATAGTCTAAAAGAAATTAGGTTGATGAACAAGGACAAATAGGATATGATGGGGGGGAAGGGGCGAAGCACTCATTAGCAAGTACTCTTACCTTGCACTCTTCCTACCTTCTAAAAAAGGTCTTGGCTTTTCTCACTCAGTTTCTTAGATGTCCTTGAGATTCCAGCATTCCAGTTGGACTCTGGCATTACCATTATTAGATTTTATATCTATTTAGTGTGTGTATGATGTAGAGTTGGGAGGAAGGGTGGAAGGGCCAGAGAAGAAGACGAGTATTGCTAGGGCAGAAGACTTTTGGAAGGGGAAGCTCAGAAGAGAGGTATACCCAAAGAACTGCAGAGTGTGAGGAAATGTGTGGAAGAGGGAAGGTGGACCTGAGTAAGTGGTCTCATTCACTGTGTGTCCCCTTCACGCTATCAAAAAATACAAGGAAAAGTCATGACTGGTTACTGCTTTGGGACTAGGCCATATGTGGTCAGCTTCAGCAGGGTTATAAAAATCTGCCACAGATACACAGAGAAAGATTGGGGAACTATGGTACTTGGAAAGTGAAAAGATAAGTTGCCCAGGCCAAAAGTGGAGTGTGCCCTTGTCCACAGTGGTAACAATTCAGAATATTTAAGAACTGTTTAGAGCAGGCACTGACCAGTCAGCACAGCTGTCAGATACAATGCTGAAGCAGCCCTGAGGCCGACTGCGGGCCACGTGTTACCCACGTTAGTGGCTGCAATCCTGAGGAGGTCTCATGGGTCCTCGGAAACGGGCCAGGGAGGTAAAGTCAGACACTCAAGAACATAAATATTTAACAACTGGTATGGCTGTCCCAGTGTGTACTCATTACAGTTCCATTATTATGGAAACAAGCCATTGGTTCGGAAGACCCACTTAATAGGGCAAGCAGATTGCTTCAGGCTCAAAAGAACTTAAATTTTCTGGGGGGAATTCTTTCCTATGACAACAGTAAGCATGAATCTAGACATTCATGCATTCACTGAAAATACATTTATAAAGCACGACTCTCCATGCCAGGTGCTGTGTTCAGCTGTGTCATGGGCTGGTGGTGGAGGTGAGATAGGAAGTTAAAGGATGAATCAGAGCCCAGAGATTGTAAGAATGACTAATGTTTTAGATTCCTCACTTCACTTTTATTACTTAGCTCCATTTCTGCCACTACAAGTTAGCTCTGCATGCTTTTGTGTATAATGCTGACTAATGAATTCTAGAATCTATCCTTTAAAATGCAAGTCTTCATAACTGAGAAAAAAAAAGTCCCTAAAAGAGATGAGATACCTCTTTCCTCGGCAGCTATTGAGAGAAACCTTTCTGTGGTATAAAATTAGTGCAAAATGCTCATTTGTTAAGGTATTGACACCGAAAGCATTCATAAGGATACCAAGTTTGTCTTCCTGTGCAAAATCAAGACCTCCGTGTCTATCCATTCCTAACTTACATTCCCCGCAAGTAGAGTTTGAACAAAGGGGGTCTCTAAAAACTCCTATGACTATAAAATTATTTCTAGGGGGGCGCCTGGGTGGCTCAGATGGTTAAGCGTCTGCCTTCGGCTCAGGTCATGATCCCAGGGTCCTGGGATCGAGCCCCACATCGGGCTCCTGGCTCAGCGGGGAGCCTGCTTCTCCCTCTCCCTCTGCCTCTCTCCCCGCTCATGCTTTCTCTCTCTCTCTCTCTCTCTCTCTGTATCTCTGTGTCTCAAATGAATAAATAAAATCTTAAAAAAAAAAAATTATTTCTAGGGCCTACAAAAAAATAACTCGTAATTCTGATTATCTTCTCGATTATTTGTAACCCTGGAAATACTGATAGAACTGTCATCTCTGAATACAAAATTGAATAAATACTGACTGGAACAAATACTGAATACTAAACAGTATTCATATTTATAAGAGTGCTTTATCACATAATCAGAGGACCCACAGGCACTTTCCTCCTGCATGATGAGAGAAAGGCCTTTGGCTCTGTTAGATTTCTTATTTTAACAACAACAAAATATGAGAGTCTTACCCTATTTAAATGAACACATGGTAAAGTGTCTCAGTTGACTTAAGGATCTGAGAGCCAAAGGCCAAGACCCTGGGGTTTCTGGCCTAAATAAAAGTGGCAAAGAGTAGATAATCACCTCCTTTGGGATTCAAGAGAGAGACTGCCTACCTCTATAAACTGCTCCCAAAAACCAGCTCGGAATTAGACAACGGGAACAGCTGTTTTGCTATGAAAAAGAATCCGTAGGACCATCATAAACAGTAACAAAAGCACATATCTCTATAGGCTTCATGGCTATTTTATTGTTGTGTTAGGCCCAAAGGTCTTTTTCTTTTTTAAAAAATTGTGATATAGCTCATATAGTACCATAAAATTCACCTTTTTAATGCGTACGATTTCATGGTTTTCCCCCCCCCGGAACATTTTTATCACTGTCAAAAAGAAACCCCACTCCTATTATCCATCACTCTCCATTTCTCCCTCTTCCCAGCCCCTGGCAACCACTCATCTCCCTACTTTCACTCTAAGTTTACCTACTCTGGACATTTCATGTAAGTGGATTCACACAATATGTGGTTTTTTGTGTCTGCTTCTTTCGCTCTGCATAATTATTTCAAAGTTCATACATATTACAGCATGTATCAATCAGTATTTCCTTTCTATGGCTGAGTAATATTCCATTGTATGGCTATACCACATTTTGTTTATCCATTCATCAGCTGATGGACATGTGGGTTGTTTCCACTTTTTGGATGTCATGAATAATACTGCTACAAACATTTATGTGTAACTTTTTATATGAAACGTATGTTTTCAAATCTCTTGTGCATACACATAGAAGTAGCATTTCTGGGTCATATGGTAACTCTATGTTTAACCTTTTGAGGACCTACCAGACAGTTTACATTCCCACAAGCAATGTCTGATGGTTCCAATTTCCTCACATCCTCACCAACAGTTGTTATTGTCCATCTTTCTAATTAGAGCCACTCTAGTGGGTATATCACTACGGTTTTGATTTGCATTTCCCTAATGACTAATGATGTTGTACATGTCTTCATGTGCTTAATAACCATTTATGTATCTTCTGTGAAGATATGTCTGTTCGAATCCTTTGCCCATTTTTCAATTGGGTTGTCTTTTTACAAAGGTTGAGTTGTAAGAGTTGTTTCTATATTCTGGATACTAGAATATCATCAGAGACATGATGTGTAGATATTTCCCCCCCATTCTGGGGGTTGTCTTTTCACCTTCTTGATAGTGGCCTTTGAAGCACAAAAGTTCTTAATTTTGATGATGTCCAGTTTATTTATTTTCTCTAGGTGTTTGTGCTTTGGGCGTTATATCTAAGAAACCATTGCCTGATGTAAGGTCATGAAAATTTACATCTATATTTTCTCCTAAGAGTTTTATAGTTTCAGGATTTACATTTAGTCCCTTGATCAATTTTGAGTTAATTTTTGTATAGGATGTGAGGTGAGGATCCAATTTCCTTCTTTTCCTTGTGGATATCCAGTTATCACACGGCCCAAAGAGCTTAAGCAGGTTTTTGTTCCCACAAAGAGAAAACACATTTCATCACTTTTGGGTATTTAATTTTTTTACTGTCAGCACTCAAGCTACAGCAGGAGTTCAGGGACCGGCTTCTGGGAAAATCTATAGAAGTCCGAGGGAGTTTCCATGAATTTCCTCCTTGTGCAGACAGGGTCCTAGTGGCAGCAGGGTGCATGCCACCATACTGTTTGTAAACCGAGAGATGGCCTATAGCCTGTCAAAGTTACTTTTCCTCAGGAAAATGGAAGCTCTTCTTGGAGAAGGATCCAATATGCAGAAGACCCTGGGACACCTGCATGCACATGTTCTGAAGATGTTCTGAGTCTCCATCCATGTGTAAGAAGCATACACAGGAACAAGATGGGTGTGCTAACAATGAATCATGGAACACTACGTCAAAAACCTAATGATGTACTGTATGGTGGTAACATAATGAAAAAAAAAAAAAGACGGGTGTGCTAAGTTGTATGTGTCTGTCAAGCTCGTCAGAGACATTTCCCAGGAAAATTTCTAGGATGCTTTCAGGTTTTCCCAGTTTCAAACCAGATCTTTTAATTATGCAGAGTAGTGTAGAAAGTACATTTTGAACTCTTTTTGGATATCAAGCTCCTTAAGAAGAGAATTTAACAGTGCTCCCTGACACATGGAAAAATTAATTTGCCTTAACTACTAGACTCTGGGACTCCCCTAACTCAACTATGTGTTCCTTGAGTTTACATTTTTTTTCATTTGTTTTCCTGGCATGTAGGGGTAGGTCGTCAATAAATGTTGACTAAATGAACAAATCAACCACCTAGCAAAGCATTTTTGTAAATTTGGGGCCACAGATAAAAGAGGTCAGCTCCTGCCAAGCTCTGTGCAGCAAGAATACATGTAATGCTAAGATGTATCCACCTTCTAATCCTCAGCTTGCTGCCCTATGGAGTTCTGGTCTTCTGTGAAATAACGGATATGGTCCATTTGTGCTTCTGGAGGCAGAAAAGAGCTGACGCCCATCCTGTAAGCCCCAGGAAGTCTTCCCTTTACTGCATGATCTGAAAGAATCTGCCAACCTCCGTTCTTAGCAGGTTCTGACGTGCTTTTATGAAGTTAATAGGTGCCTCTACTTAAACCCAGTTCAGAGCACTTTCCATGTCTTCTTTCTCAAATTACTCCCCAAATAAAAAGATATATCCCTGAGAAGGTGAAGCAATATGTCAGCTTATTAGTTTGCCCCAAAACTTCACAAGAGCCTCAGGAAAGCTTCTGCCTCAAACCCCAACTCCCACCGCTCATTGCAGTTTTATCCATTATATCTTGCTCTGTCCTGAGCAGATCATAGGAGTGCTGCCCTTGAAACAATGCTCAAACACCTCTCTTAGAGCACAAAGGTAGAATGAGTCTCCCTTTATGGGGCTGCTTCTCACAGGTCTTAATTACAATCCTCTTACATTCACCGACCAGTCTCAAGAGGTTTTTTTCTCTTCACATACTGCCTATCTAGAAGGTTTAAGATGATCAGTCACTGCCAAGTCATTGGAGAAGGAGGAAGAAGGGGGCTTAACTTCTAATTCTTCTCCTGGCTCCCTCCAAGAAGCTGGCCTGTGAGAGGCCACTGACTACTCACCTGCAGCTTGTCCCGCTGCCTCGTGTGGGACATGAGGAGGTCTTCAGTGGACAGCACACCTCTGGGTAGCTCTGTTGTGGCTAGGCAGACCCCAAACATCTGGAGCATCTGGGCAGTGGTCTTCAGTGTCATGGCAAAGTTTTCAATGGCCTGGAAGGTCAGACAATCATAACAATGAGAAGAGCTTAACATTCACCAATATGTTCTCTGAATAGAAGGATAGTAGAAAGAGCTACCATTTCCTGAGTACCTGCAATGGGCCATGCATTGTACCTGGTGCTATACCTTTGTCTATCATCTCAACAATCCAGAGTGGAAGGTATTTTATCTCTATTTTACAGTAGAGGGAACTGAACCTCCAACAGGTCAAGTGAATTGCCCAAGAACATATTACTTGGGCAGTAAGGAAGGAAAGAAAGCAGGATTCAACCAATGTCACCAAGTTTGGGAAACAAGTTCGACCCCAAGGGAGAAGATGGACATAGTGCTTAGGTCACTAATAACCTTTCTGATAGTTACTTTTGTCACATGTGATGAAAAGCTGGGGACCTCTGCCCCTCACTCTTTTGTAGAAATTTACCTTCCACTAAGGACTCTACTCTGCCATTAAATGAATACCTACTAACTGATGAGTAACTTCACAGCTAATATCCCAGATGAGATATATGCATTTAGCAGAGTGCATTTTAGCAGTAAACACATGTCCTAACCTAGAAAAAGTGATGCTTATCATCAGTAGATATAGTTAAAGGCAAGTGGCTTTTCAGAATCTCACAAAGTGTTCTAGTCAGCTAGACTGGCTCTACCTTGCCCATTTCCCTCTGCTCCTGAGACAATTTTGCCCTCAAAGGATGACTACAATTCATCTCCGTTCCGCCAGCAAATGGTACTCTGCCTATCACAGAGTAGGTGGCCCATAAACAGCTGCTAGACAGATAACAGGTAGTGACAAAGAGGCCTAACCTAACTTTCATTTGGGAAAAAATTACCTCTGCTCTTACATAATCAGAGAACATTTCTGAAAACTCAAATGCACACCCTAAAGAATGGGCCAGATGTGGCGCAGCCCTTTTCTGTAATAGGGGCCCAAGCTGAGGCTGGCGTGATAGAGGCTTCCAGAGCATGGCATACCTCCCAAACTGTCTGAACCCAAAGTCATTCTCCATCAATCATTTTTTTAAGTAAACCCTACAGTCAATGTGGGGCTCGAACTCCAACCCTGAGATCCAGAGTCACACGCTCTACCGACTGGACCAGCCAGGCGCCTACACCATCAACCCTCTTCATACTTGAAGTACTGCTGTAGGTGGAATCTCCCCTATTAGCCCAAGTATTTATATAGCTGCTGTCCTGAACATCATAGTACTTTTGGCTCGGAAAGTCAGACAAACACTAACTTTTATGAAAATCTTTCTTTCAAGCACATCAAAATGTATTTACTTTTATATAATCTAATATCTATATAAGACACTCTTTCAACTTCATTTACCAATAGCCTCTAATGAATAACATAAAAATCCAATTTATCAGAGGATTTATAATAAGAAAATATGAGATTAAGTACTTTGCTTAATATGCCCTACTTCTTGTAATGCATCTCAATTAGGTTACTACTACCACCACATTCTATAGATGAGGAAACTGAAGCATATTAAGGTTAAGTAATTTCCCCCGAAGTCATATAAAAAAACAAGTGGCAGAACTGGGATTAAACCCAGGCCAGCACTCTTAAGCACTATGCTATACCACCTCTTGGCAATAAAAACTAGATTGAATAAAACTAGATTTAAAATTATATCAACGAAAGATCTTGGCTTGAGAGTTTAAGACTTGAATTACAGTCCAGACTCTGCTCTCTAACTGTCTGATCTTGAATAAGCCAGGTATTGCTCTGAGTCCTAGTGTCTTCATTTGAAAAATGGGAATAATGGTTGCTCTGTTTTTGCAGGGTTTTTTGCTCTGTGATTCATTTGCTATCAAAGGAATAGCAAATGTGAAAGGACTTGGGCACAGCAGAGTACCTTACAAGTGTAATAATAATAACAGCAACAACTCTGAGAGTCAGGTGCGAGGCTTGCAGATGTCAACCTGGAGAGAGACGAAAGCCAGGGGTTTCCTATGGAGAGTCCTATTAACAAAATTAACTTGATTCCAGGTATCTGACTAGCAAACAGTCACCTTGGAAATGGTACACAGGACCTGATGCTGACAGGGTGATGAGAAAGAGCTTGGCCTTAGTCTTGGCTCTGTCACTACTCAACCGTATAACCTTGGATAAATCACTTCTTTACTTTGAAGGTCAGTTTCCTTATCTGTAAAATAAGGTAATTGAAATAAATGATCTTTAAGGTTCTTTTCAGTTCTAATGAGTCTCAAAGATCTGACATCCAGAAAGTACACTGTTACCCAAAAACTGATTTATATATATTACATATACATGATATGTATATGTATTATATTATTATAGTTGTAATTATATATATGTGTATATAAAATATATACATAAAACATACAAAAGGCATATAAAGAATATGTCTGATGTTTCAATACTAGTTGTATTTTTTAAAGTTCACTATAATATGATTAACACATATACAAATACAAACCATGGATACAAACTAGGCCTGGGGTGGGAAGGTGTGTGCACATGTTTGCTCAGGCCATGTCTTTAAAAAATCTATGTTCATGGTTTCTGTCTTCTTCACCTCTCTAAGTTCTCAGAGAACTATTCTTATCTTTGATGTCAAGGTGCATTCGGGTTTTTTCTTTATTCATTTGGGGCAAATTTGTGTTATTTCAAAAAAGATCTGAGGCAACTTGAAAAACATTAATAACATAATAAAACAAAGGATTGGTAGAGAAGTCAGAGCAAAAGGGAGAGCTAGCTAGGCCAAATAAGGCTGGCAGGACAGTAAATTCTTCTGATTATTAAAGTAACATAATAAAATCCTAGGAAGTGAAGAAATAAAGCCTGGAAGCACTCCAGTTCCATTTTTCATATGGTTTAATGAAATTGCAACACAGGACAACCCTGACCACGCTTATTTGTGTGTGATATTCTACATAAGCTTCCCTCCATATCTTTTCTATTTAGACCTAGTGGGAATAATATGTTTGTGAAGAACTTCACCATTCCTTTTTTCATTCTCAATAGTTCTCTTGGAGTCACTGTTACTGTGGTAAAACTGATGAGAAGTTTAAAGGTTCGTGCCCAGGTTGTGGGTGTTCCGCTAGGTTTTGGGAAGGGTCATGTCTTCCTTAGAATTACATAGCGTATAAAGAAGTGATGGAAGGATTAGAAATAAATGCACTTTGAAATAAATGCACTTTTGCTAGAAATCTATTTTTGTTTAGTTCTTAAATTTCCTTTTTTTAAAAAAAATCACAAAGCTTTACACTCTAAAAGAGAGTAAATTCTCCTACCTAATTAAATGTCCGTCAGGTGTTTATTGGTAAATGTTGGGCAACATGTTTCCAAAGTTACCTGATACAGAGAGAAGGGGGCTGACACCACAAGTTGTCCCTGGGGTGGTGAGGGAGCTTCTCACTCAGCTCAGAAAACCTAGTCATTTTGAGGGTCTGGGGGCTTTGAGAGTGGAGAAAGGAGAATGGCAACTTTATACAGAAACATTTATTATTTGAGTTTCAATCCCACTTTTTCCTCCATATTACTGACCCTTCTGGTTTAGCATAATGACCATTACTATGAGTGAGTCAAGTAAAATACTATATGTCAGGTGCTTTCACACACATTACATCACTTTGTCTCACATCAAACTCTCAGGCAGCTTCTGTTAGTCTGAGGTTTCTCATCATCGGCACTATTGACATTTGGGCCAGACAATTCTTTGTTGTGGGGGAGCTGTCTTGTGCATAAGATGCTTAGCAGCACCCCTGGCTCCTACCTACTAGATGCCAATAACTCGCCTCTTCCCAAATCATGACTACAAAAAAATGTCTTTCTAAAATTGTCCCCAGCTGAAAACCACTGTTAGTTCCATTTTAACAGGGGAGAAAACAAGCTGAAAGAGGTTTAATAACTGACCCAAGGTCAGACAATAAGAATGGTGACAATATGTAAATGCAGCTCCTTCTGACTCGGTGGGTTTTTATCTTTCTGTACATTAGAATCATCTGGGAAGTTGCATGGAATGCTAATGTCTGAGACCCAACCCTGATCAAGCAAATTAATTTCTCTGAGGTAGAGCAGGGTGCTGGTATGTTGAAAACTCCCCAGGTGCATTCTAAATCAAGTCTCCCCAAAACCGCATGCCAGATGATGAGGTGAGGCAAAGGTAGATATGAGGACAAGTCACAGCCTCTTCCCTTCCGCCCCATTTCTCCCCTACCTGTGGCTTAGAAAATCCAACCATCCCAATGTTAGGTGGTCGTGGGCAATGACCGCCCAACAGTTGATCTTTAACTGCCCTGTCTTCTGGAAAACAAGGAGAGACAACATAAAGGGCATGTAAATTGGTACTCACAGTTCGATGATTTATCCATTGATTATGGCGGTATTCCAAAGTTCCCCCTAAGTCCTCTGTCAGTTGGCTTTTGTCAATGTAGCCATGAAGGTCAGACACAGAGTTTAACATAATGATCTGTAGGGGAAAAAAATCAATATATTCCTCACAGATAATTAAATGGTAGCTCATCTAGGTTCTATTATTTAAGCAGCACTTGAACTTTGCCTGATCAGGAATTCATATACAAAGAGTTGCTACATCCAGCAGAGAAATGTTTTATACTCCCTTTACATTTTCCCCCTTTAAGCGAGGAATAACAAAGGTTGTACAGTCTATGACAAAAGAATGACTTGGTTTGGGGACTCCGTTCTAAGCTACCCAGAAGTCGGCTCTTACTTTAGGTGGATTTTTGTCAAAAGTTACCAAGCTAAAGTATACTCTTCGGCCACCAAAATCAAGTGCTATATTGAGACCTAAAAATCTGCAATGAGAAGCCCAGTAAGGGGTAGGCTGGTGAATATCAAAATAAAATTAGAATATGGGCACATACTGAGGAGTGTGTATTAAAAAGATTTACTACACTGATGCCTCCCATGAGGAATGTTGATATGCCCCCAATTTATCCTGCATGGAGGAGATTTGGAGGTAATAGGGAGTGGATTTTTTTGAATTAACAATCTGGTTCATTAACAAACCCATGCTGGGGCGCCTGGGTGGCTCAGATGGTTAAGCGTCTGCCTTAGGCTCAGGTCACGATCCCAGAGTCCTGGGATCGAGCCGCACATCGGGCTCCATGCTCAGCAGGGAGCCTGCTTCTCCCTCTCCCTCTCTCTCCCTCTGCTCACGCTCTCTCTCTCTCTCTCTCTCTGTATCTCTGTGTCTCAAATGAATTAAAAAAAAAAAACAAAAACCCATGCTGATGAGCAAATGCCCACACACCTAGAGGGAGCAGACACATTCCAAATTGTCCATTTCTGCTCCTCTGCAGTGGCTCTGACCAGGTCGTGGTCCTAGCTCTCTGTTCCAGGGATTATATCACACCCCCTACTCACTCCTAAAGAGAAACAAGGACCCCTCACTCTTACTTCTGAAACATGTCCCCCTGTAAGCCTTTAACTTAGCGACTTTATATTTCTTCACTCCTTGTTGATTATTTTGAAAACTGACTCTCGGTCAGAGGACATAAGAACATAGGCTTTCTGGGGTGCCTGGCTGGTTCAGTTGGTGAAGCATGCGACTCTTGACTCTGGGTTGTGAGCCTCAGCCCCATGTTGGGTGTAGAGATTACTTAAAAATAAAATCTTAAAAAAAAAAAGAATAGGAGCTTTCTTCTATTATTATATAGTATTAGTCAAGTGATAAACCCACTTTGGAATAGAAAGAACCTAAGTTAGGGCCCAAAGTCTATAGGTGAAAACAAAATTGATGTACTCCTTCAACAAATAATGTATTGAATTTCTAATAAATGCCAGGGTCTGAGGGATAGCACAACAGTCCCTGCCTCAAGGAACTCAGGTTTAATGGGATTTGGTTACTGCATATCACTGTTAACCTTATCAGGTCCCTGACTTTCTCCTTCACTTCTGAAAAGGAGTTTGGGAATTTTTTTTATTAATTCATTAATTACATTTTTTTAAGTAAGCTACGCCCAATGTGGGTCCCAAACCCACACCCTCAGATCAAGAGTCACATGCTCCACCAACTGAGCCAGCCAGGCACACCAGAAGTTTGGGAATTTTAAAAATTACATTTATAATATGAGAAAAAGTAGAAAGAAACCAAACCTGAATCCATTTTTGCCTTTCCCTCCTAAAAATTTTAAACCACTTTGGGAGTTTCAAAAAGATGTTTAGTCTTTCTAAAATTAGAAATTAAAGGACACAAAACAAGAAATTGCCAATATATTTTGCTTCTTGAAATATTAATTGCTATGGTAACACTTGGAGTTCTTTGTTTTTTTTTTTTAATACCAATGTGGAACATCTTATTAGGCAGAAGTAACTTTGCCACGCAGCCCGGAGTTTTAAAAAACATATCCTGGGGGGCCTGGGGGGCTCAGTCGGTTAAGCATCTGCCTTTGGCTCAGGTCATGATCCCAGGCGAGCTCCGCGTCGGGCTCCCTGCTCAGCAGAAAGTCTGTTTCTCCCTCTCCCTCTGCTGCTCCCCCTGCTTGTGCTCTCTCTCTCTCTGTCAAATAAATAAACAAAATCTTTAAAAAAATGAAATAAAATTAAAAAAATAAATTAAAAAAATAAAATAAAAAACATCCTGCCAGGCTGCACATCTTCTGTTCCACCTAACTTCTGCTCCATGCTTGCTGGGACTCTGCCTACTCATCTTTAGCTGTAGAGGATTAAGAGAAATTTTAAATTGGAAGCTAAAAATGAAAATTAGAAATAAAAGGAAGATATTAGAGGATTTAGTACTGTTAAATATTGATCAAAGCAATCCTAATTAAAATCCCAGCAGACTTTCTGTAGAAAGTCTCTCTCTGTAGAAAGTCTCAAGCTAACTCCAAAATCTATACAGAAATGCAAAATAGATAGAATAGGCAAAACAATTTTGAAAATGAATAAAGTTTCAAGACTTATAAACTAAAAAGATCAAGAGTTTGGTAACGGCAAAGGACAGCCAAATAGATCAATGGAACAGAGTAGAGAGTCCTGAAATAGACTCACACAAATATGGTCAAGTGATTTTTTTTAACTCTTTATTTTAAAGTAATTAAAGTAGTTATAGTAATTTTAAATAATTACATAAGTACAGATTCACAGGAAGTTGCAAAGATAGTACAGAGAGGTCCCATGTACCCTTCACCCAGTCCCTGCCCTCGATGGTTGCATCTTACGTAATTATAGTACAAAATCAAAGGCAGGAAGTTGATATTGATGTAATGTGTATGTTTAGTTCTATATTATTTTCTCACATCTGTAGATTTGTGTAACCACCAGCACAATCAAGATGCAGAACTGTTTCATCACTGCAAAAGTCTCCGTTATGCTATCCTTTTTTTTTTTTTTAAGATTTATCTATTTATCTGAGAGAGAAAGACAGAGAGACAGAGAGAGCACAAGTAGGGGGAGAGCCAGAGGGAGAGGGAGAAGCAGACTCCCCGCTGAGCCGTGAGCCCAACACAGGGCTCAATCCCAGGACCCAGAAATCACGACCTGAGCCAAAGGCAGATGCCCAACCATCTGAGCCACCCAGGCACCCCACCCTTGTGCTATCCTTTACAGGCAAACCCCACCCCCCAATCATTCCTGAACCCTGGCAAACACAAACCTGACTTTTGACAGAGGTGCAAAAAGTCAATTCCATGGAGAAATAATTCCATTTTCAACAAATGGTGCTAAAACAACCAGACATCCATATGCAAAAAAAAGGAACCTTAGTTTACATCTAATACAAAAATTAACTCAAAATGCATCAGAGATCTAAATCTAAAACATAAAACTTGGAGGAAAAAACATAAAGGAAAAATCAGGAGAAAATCTTTGGGTTAGGCAAAGAGTTCTGAGATACAACACCAAAAACACAACACATAGAAGAATTGATAAACTGGACTTCATCCAAATTAAAAACACTTGCTCTGCAAAAGACATGGTTAGGAGGATGAAAGACAACCCACAAACTAGGAGAAAATATTTGCAAATCATATCTGACATTAGATTCATATCTACTCTCAAAACTCAACAGTAAAAAAACATAATTAAAAATGGGCAAAGAGGACTTCTAAAAAAATGGTGGAGTAGGAGGACCTCGGCCCACAGACACACCTAGATAACAGCCACATCAGTGCAGCTAACTCAGAAAACCCAAAGGCTGGCAGAAGAGACTTTCCACAGTTAATAGAGAGGAGGCCACACAGAAAGAGGTAGAAGGGGCAGAGATGCGGTTGGGAACCAAACTCCCAGGGAGACTTAACCACAAACAGCAGGGACACCACAAGCACGGAGAAGGATGAGGAGCAGACCCCACACCAGGAACCCGGGGCACAGGGAACCTGCAGTGGGAAGACAAGTCCCATAACATTTGGCTTTGAAAACCAGTGGAGCTTAACTTTGTGACTTTTTACAATCAGGAGGGCTTAACTCCAGGTATTTTAAAAATCAGCAGGCTTAGCTCTGGGAGAGACAGAGGGCGATAGGAAACTGAGTTCCCATCCTTAAAGAGCTAACACAACAAACAACCCATCCAAGGTACGGTACAGAAGCAGCAATCTGAAAGTGCCAAGGGTATATGGGAAGACTTATTTACTAATCTCAGAACTGCACTGGAGGGGCAGGATCTTCAGGTGACTTCTCCTAGAACAAAGCCCCAGCAGGTGCCATCGCCCCCAACCCCACCCCAGCCTAGATAGCCAGACAGCTGTGGAAACCAGCTCAAACACTCTCCCATAACTTGCTAACACCACACACCCTACTTCTGCATTCTCCTGCTGATCCACCTCATCCACCCCACCCTACTCCACGGCATCTCTCCAAAGTGGCTCCTGCCAAGACACATCCTGCAAGCAACCCCCAGTAGGGTCCAGTGCCACTCCAAAGTGACTCCTCCCCTGGGGAAAGAGGAAGATAACCACACACATCAGTGTGACTATAGTCCCAGCAGATGGGACTGGGGCAGACATCTGGTCTAACTGCCAGCCCCACCCACCAACAAGGCTCTCAGAGGGCAGCAAGGGAGAATGCCCTGAAGTTTAGTACCACTGCTGTGCTGGCAGATGGGCTGAGGGCAAGCATCTGGTCTGACTGCTGACATTGTCCAACTACAAGCCCACAGTGGCCCCAGACCAGCCCTTTAACAGCATGGGGAACAAATTGCCTGGTGCACCCACAACAGGCAAAGTCAGCCATTGCAGCCAACTGGACTGAAAGCAAATGAGGCTCAGCCACAACAGTGGGACACATACAACCCACAAAGGAGACACCCCTAAAGCACCTGGTTCAGATCAATCCAACAAGAGAATATAGCAATTGTAAATGTTTATGCACCCAACATGGAAGCACCTAAACATATAAAGTAACTATTAGCAGACATGAAGGTAGAAATCAATAGTAATACAGTAATAGTAGAGATATTAACACCGCACTTACATCAATGGATAGGTCATCCAACAGAAAATCGACAAGGAAACAGTGGCTTTGAATGACACATTGGACTAGATGGATCTAACAGATATATTCAGATTGTTCCATCCTAAAACAGCAGAATACATTCTTTTCAAATGCATATGGGACATTCTCCGGAATAGATCACATGTTAGCCACAAAACAAGTCTCAATAAATTCAAAAAGACTGAAATCATATCATGCTTCTTTTCTGACCATAATGTATGAAACTAGAAATCAACCACAAGAAAAAAATTGGAAGAACACAAATACATGTGTAAGAACATAAATAACATGCTACTGAACAATGAATGGGTCAACCAAGAAACCAAAGAAGAAATCAAAAAATACACATGGAGACAAATGAAAATGAAAACACAACAGTCCAGATTTTGGGGATGCAGTACAAGCTGTTCCAAGAGAGAAGATTATAACAATACAGGCCTACCTCAAGAAGCAAGAAAAGTCTCAAACAAACCTAACCTTACACTAAAGGAGCTAGAAAAAGAAGAACAAACAAAGCCCAGAGACAGTAGAAGAAAGGAAATAATGACTAGAGTGAAAGAAATGAAATGGAGACAGCTTTGTAATATAGCTTGAAGTCTGGATTTGTGATGCCACCAGCTTTGTTTTCTTTTTCAACATTCCTTTGGCTAGTCAGGGTCTTTTTCTGGTTCCATACAAATTTTAGGATTATTTGTTCCAGCTCTGTGAAAAATGTTGATGATATTTTGATACAGATTGCATTGAATGTGTAGATTGCTCAGGGTAGCATTGACATTTTAACAATATCTGTTCTTCCAATCCATGAGCATGAAATGTTTTTCCATTTCTTTGTGTCTTCCTCAATTTCCTTCGTAAGTGTTCTATAGTTTTCAGAGTACAGATCCTTTACCTGTTTGGTTAGGTTTATTCCTAAGTATCATATGATTCTTGGTGCAATTGTAAATGCAATCGATTCCTTAATTTCTCTTTCTTCTGTCTCATTGTTAGTGTATAGAAATGCCACTGATTTTTGTGCATTGATTTTCTATCCTGTCATTTTGCTGAATTCCTGTATTAGATCTAGCAATTTGCGGGTGGAGTCTTTTGGGTTTTCCACATAGAGTATCATGTCATCTGCAAAGAGTGAGTTTGACTTCTTCTTTGCCAATTTGGATGCCTTTTATTTCTTTTTGTTGTCTGATGGGTGAGGCTAGGACTTCTAGTACTATGTTCAAGCTCTATTACAAAGTTGTAATCATCAAGACAGTATAGTACTGGCACAAAGACAGACACACAGATCAATGGAACAGAACAGAGAACCCAGAAATGGACCCTCAACTCTATGTCAACTAATCTTCAACAAAGCAGGAAAGAATATCCAATAGAAAAGAGACAGCCTGTCCAACAAATGGTGTTGGGAGAATTGGACAGCCACATGCAGAAGAATGAAACTGGACCACTTTCTTACACCATATACAAAAATAACCTCAAATGGATGAAAGACCTAAATGTGAAACAGGAATCCATCAAAATCCTAGAGGAGAAAACAGGCAGAAACCTCTTTGACCTCAGCTGTAACAACTTCTTACCAGACACATTGCAGGAGGCAAGGAAAACAAAGGCAAAAGTGAACAACACAAGAAACAGGTGTTGGCAAGGATGTGGGAATGCAAACTTGTTAAGCGTCTGTCTTCGGCTCAGGTCATGATCCCAGGATCCTGGGATCGAGTCCCGCATCGGGCTCCCTGCTCAGCAGAGAGCCTGCTTCTCCCTTTCCCTCTGCCTGCCGCTCTGCCTACTTGTGCTCTCTTTCTGTCAAATAAATAAATTTTTAAAAAATCTTAAAAAAAAAAAAAAAGAAACCCTTAAAAGCAACCAGTGAAAAAAAAGACACATTACCTCCAGAAGATTAACATTAAAAAAAAAAGAAGTCTGGGGGTATGGGTGAGAGGAATACTATTTTCAATTTAGCTACACTCTTTCTGTTTGCGTTTATTATCACATACACCTTATCTGTTCAAAACAAATGAAAAACCTCACTTTAATTGAAATTGCTCTGAGAAAATATTTCATCCATCTCAATGAAAACTGACGATCTCAGATAAGAGATTTTTCTATTTCTTTTCCCACTCTTATTTTCCCTCTCACCCATACCCCCAGACCTCCAGTTCTATATCTGGGAGGCAACCACTTCAACCAGTTTCTTGAGTCTTACACAGCCTTCCCAAGGTGAGCTATCATACACAATCACATACATTTTATTCAAATGGGAGTATACTATCCATACTATTTTCCCTTTGCTTTTATCCCTACTTAAAAATACATCTTAGATGACCTAAATTTTTTTTTGCCACCTACTGTGTAACTTTCTTTTTATTGAAAGTATCTTGCATTTATGATGGATGCTTTCTGGGTTTTGCAAGACATTTTAACAGTAAAGGTTAAATTACTTTTTTACATGAAAGTAGTGTAAAGTTTCCCACATAAGGGGTCACTGATGATGACCTAAAATTTAAAGTACCAGTGTGAACTCTTCGATTTCTAGAATAAATAAATATATTTATATAGAGAGAGACATACATATATGTCTAATGATAACAGACAAATAAATAAGGGAGAATGGAAAGTTCTACCTTGCAGTAGAATCCCAACTTCTGATTAGTACATGTTCAGAGAGTATTATAGTTGGGAAATCATTATTTTGCATTCAATTTAATAAAGATCATTCCAGGCAAGAATTATCAATAGATATTAAATATAGAGAGGAATCTTTTGAGGAGTAGGATAATTGTATGATCCTAAAATGTTTCTCCAAAGATTCTGTATTAGTTGCAATGGAAACATAATACATTTGAGAAACTGGACAACACCTCAACCAGGGAATCAAAATTAACGTTACCAATGGGAGGGCAGATAAATACTACGTTCTCCACATGTGATACCCTGAGAAGGACATGACATCACTTAAGCAGTATTCCAGCCAGGAATGCATTACCTGAATCGAATCCTGAGAAATCATCACATGAGCCCCAAATAAGGTAGTTGTTTTGTTTTTTTTAAGGGATTGTATTCTTCAAAAATGCTAATGTCATAAAAGACAAAGAAAGATTGTGGAAATGTTTCAGATTAAAGGAAACTGAAGAGACATGATGACTATATGTACCGTCTGATCGTAAACTAGATCCTCTATATACAAATACACATATACATATTCCATATATGTATAATACTTATATATATCTTTATATGCAAATGTATCTATATATACTACAAATAGAGAAATATACATATTTATATATGTATAATATTAGAGAGAGAAAGAGAGAGATGTATACATCTATAGAGAGAAGCAAATAATAAGTAAATAATAAAGCAAATGGGGATAAAATGTTAACAATAGATGAATGAATCTGGGTAAAGGGCAGAGAATGAATGTTCTTTGTACTAATCTTATTCTTGAAATTTTTCTGAGTTTGAAATTATTTCCAACTAAACAAAAAATATGTATTAGAAACTTTTCTATCACTATAGATTCACCTTACCTATTTTTTCCTTTTTTATGTTTTTTTCTTTTTCAATTGAGATGTAGTTTACATCAATAAAATGCACAGATTTTAAGGGTATAGTTCAATTAGTTCTGACAACTGTATACACACATGTAACACCATCCAATCAAGATATACATTTCCCTAGATAATTCCCTTGTGCCTCCTTCCAGTTAATCTCCACTCCCCCTTACCCATAACAGCAGCCCTCACTGTGATTTTCTAGGTTAGTTTTGCCTCTTCTTAAATGTTATATAAAAAGAATCATAGAACATATACTCTTTAATGTCTAATTTCTTTCTTTCAGGAGAATATTTGGAGATGTGTCTATGTTGTTATAATAATCAATACTTCACTCTTTTCTATTGCTTAATGTTATTCCACTATGTGAATATGCCACAATTTCTTTATCCATTCGCATGTTGAAGGACATTCTTGCTTGTACATGCCTTTTTGTGGACATGTGTTTTCATTTCTCTTGGTTGGGTCATAGGTTAGGTGTATGGTAACTGCCACCTGTTTTCACTGTGGTTGTATCATGTCTTATCATTTTTGATGGTTACAAAGTATTTAGTTGATCGTGTAGACCATTATTTATTTAACTACTCCCCTGTTGTTGGTCATTATGGTATTTCTAATCATGTATTCTTACAGTTTGGTAATTAATATCATTGTATATGCAGACTTAAGCACATGTGTGAGAATCTGTAGAATAACTTTTATAGGAAGGTCAATGAGCGTATATAGTTTAATTTTTGATCAATGCTGCCAGTTAGTCCTTCATATCAGTCATTACCAACTTCATTCCAATCAGCAAAGTACGAACGTGCCTGTTTTCCCCACATCTCTACCAGTTATCGGTAAAATATTTAATCTTGTCATTCTGTTTTCATTTTACGAGTATCACATATTGGTTTTATTTTTACTCTACAGTTGCCTATATTTATCTTAGACCCTTATTTTCTTTTACCCATACTATTACAGTACCTCTCCCTCTTTCAATCACTTTCTACAGTCTAGGACACTCTTTAGATCATATAACTCCAATACCACCTTCCCAAGTCACTCCCCAACTGAAAAACCTTCACTGGATCCCCACTGCCTACTGAATAAAATCCAGACCTCTTATTCTTACACTGAAAACCTATTCCATATTTTCTACTTTTTTTCTTCCAAACAATTATTCTACTTATAGTCCAACAAGATTGGGGCTTCCCTGTGGACCTCACATAAAGTATGTCCTTCCTGCGTCCATGTCCTTACACATGCTGTTCCCTCTATGCATAATGCCCTCTGCTCTCTGCCCATGGAGTCCTACCTTCTTTAGAAACTCAGCTCAAATGCCATCTTCTCCACAGGCCCTGACCAAATGCAGACAAGATGAAAAGTCACACTTACCGGCACTTTCATTTTAAATTCATCTCGATAATATTTAATGCCAATGTCAGTGAATGCCCTCTGGATAAAGCGAGATGGACGAAGGATGAATATGAGCTGCAAGTTTCCTGGAAATGCTACCTGGAAGGATCACAGAAAGTGTCAGGGCAAATGTCACATCCATTGGTCTCCTCTTGCCCAAGGTCACAGACAGGAAAGTTTAAGTAGACACCATAGGTGCCAAAGAACTAGAGTATCTATCACGGGATTTCAGAGCTGAAAGAGATAGTGTTTGAATAATCCAAACCCCTCCTTAAAAATCATAACAAATCAAAAAAAATATTTCTGATTATAAAAGTATTTCATACTCCTGGGGCGCCTGCGTGGCTCAGTTGGTTAAGCGACTGCCTTCGGCTCAGGTCGTGATCCTGGAGTCCCGGGATCGAGTCCCGCATCGGGCTCCCTGCTCAGTGGGGAGTCTGCTTCTCCCTCTGACCCTCCCCCCTCTCATGTGCTCTCTCTCTCTCAAATAAATAAATAAAATCTTTAAAAAAAAAAAAAAAAAAAGTATTTCATACTCCTTACGGAAAAAATTGGAAATTAATAAAAGTATACATTAGAAAAAGAAAACCACCAAAACCACCCATGATCTTATAGTCATTTTTAATATTCCAATCTAATTACTTACAGGCTATTTTCTCTGCTGAAATATCTTTATCATGGCTAAATTCATACTGTAGAAATATTTTGTAACCTGCTTTTTCCCTTAATATTATACCATGAGCTTTTATTTCTGTTATTTAAAAATTCTTTGGAAATACTATATTTCGTGGGTGCACAATTTACTTAACCAATCCTTTATTGCTAATGATTTAGGCTTTTTCATACTTTTATACTTATAAATAACACTGAAATAAACATCTTAATCCACATTTTGGAACACTTTCTTTGGATAGTTTCCCAAAAGAATTACTGAGTCAAAGACTTAGTATTTTAATGGTTCCTGACGCATATTATTGCCAAGTAGCTTTCAGGAGGCATTGCCTTCATCTTGAGGCAAGTTCCTGAGAAATGAGATAACTCAGATTCATATAACAACTTAATGGCACAACTGGGACCCCAAGTCTCCCATTGCTCACGGCTTTCTCTCCTTCTAGTGGTTCCCGAAAGCGACCTCCTAAGGGGCTTGTTAAAAAGTAATCTGGTCTTTAGTCTGGAATATTCTGATTCACTAGAACTGGGATGAAGTTCACATACCTATTTTCGACAAGCACCTGAAGAGATTCTGTCTGATTAGAAGCCAGGTTTTGGGATCCCTGTGCTACAGTGTCTTTTACCCATAAAGTGATAATGTAATTCTTGAACAAATTAGGCTCAAGTATTATATTATTCAAGTATTGCCAATGGACCCTGGAAAACCAGAACTCTCTTGAGGCCAGTCCTCTAAAATATTCATGGACACTGTCAAGTGTCTAAAGCCTTAGGGCATCAACCACCATTGTATTTATCCCCAAAATAAATCCTAGAGCCAAAACTAAGCTAAAGGAACAAAACAATCCATACACAAAAGAAAGGGAGTCTTCCTTTCCCCCAATGTTTGAAATGCAAGCTCCTAAACAGAAGAGGCTTGCATTTTGTTACATCATGGTAAGACAAATGGCTGAGACACTATTTGTATTTCTGGCTGAGGCTCTAGATCTGAAACTCCGTATATGTGCATGTTTGCATGCGTGACTACCTTTGGAAGTAGGCATAAATGAGGCTTGGATTGTCCTTCTCCCATCCCAGCCTCCACACGCACATTATCACCCTACCATATCCCATCCTCTTCAGCCAGTCCCAACTGCCCTAGGGAGCCTGTGCTTTGGTGGAAATGCTGGTAAGGTTGCCCTGAGGTATCTCTGCCTGCTCATGTGGTTGAGTTCCCTGGCCTGAGGTCCTTGCAGAGAGAAAGGATACATCGACTTGCCGAAAGGCAACAAACAGGGATGAAAATCAGACTAATTAGATGGAAAAGGAAATTCATCCAAGGTTGTACAATCTCATACCAAAAGCAAGCATATATCATATTTTGTCTGGTTTTTCCAGTATCTTTCAATCTGTGAAAAACTAATTTGAATACTGAAGTGAAGATTGGCTTACGTTGGGTGACCCTCCCCCACAAAGCAAACCCTAAAACAAGGATTTGGGTATAGAGTTTATTGAGGAGGTGATCCCAGGAAACACAGTGAAGGAATGGGGAGAGTGAGAAAGTGATAACAAGAAAGGCAATGTATCAAGAAGGGGCACTGCTGTGGGCAAGAAGGGCTGGGACCTTGTAGAGACCTGTGTGGTACATATCTCAGAATTGTCCCACTGAGGGGTGTGGAGGCTGGGGCAGTTATCCATCAACTCCCATAACTCAGTAGTTGATCACTCGTAGGGCATGAACTTCCCAGCACTCCCTCTGCCCCTCTTCGGTGACCAGAGAGGTCAATAAGGGAGATTCAGGAAGCTTTTGACGGGCTCAGGAATTGTCTGCAGTGACCTGCAGGTGGCAGAGGGGATAACGGACATGACACAATAGCCTCTGCTACAAAGACCTTCCCACAATTTGGCATAAAACAATTGCTTTTTCCCTGTGACTTGGATAGGAAATAGTTGTAATAACAGCACAAAAATGAATATTTACAGCTATTCGTGTCAATGATGCTTTTACGGAGCTCCACTTGTCCCTTCGCCGGTCGATAACGATGACGAATCCGATGCTCGCAGCCTCCACACTGCAAAAAAGGATGGTCAGTATCAGAGACCAGGTGAGACACGTGGGTTCTGGGCGGGCTCCCTCCCCAGGACATTCTACAGCCTCTGGCGCATGTGTAAACATGCTGCATGGCACAAGGGAAAAACCTGGTCTGACTTCCTGACAAAAGAACCACCTCCTCTCCTGATCTCAGCCTGGCAGCCTTAACAAAACAGAAATACTTGGTGTCTCAAACCCTCTCAAGGGCTCTGTTTATGGCTGGCGAGTGTCTGAAACACCCCAGGAGCACATGTGCTCATACCTAAGGAAGACGCACATGTCAGGTAGGCACCACATGTCCCAGTGTACACAAAGGAACTCAGGGTTGGGCCCTGCCACCTTTCCACGCCCAGAACTGACATTCATGCAGCTATCAATATGCTTCCATAGGAGTGAGTCCTAGAGGTGTTCAGAAATACCACATGTCTGTGGGAAAAACAACCCCCTTCCAATGCCCAGCTATAAACAGCCAGCAAATTATATGTACAAGAAGATATTATTTTCATTAAAAATGAAAGGAAGCTGTTTGGCCCCCTCCTAAGTCCTCACAAAATTCTTTTAAACTAAACTCCCAGAAATGTGAACATTTTTCTTCTTTCTCTCTTTGGGAGGAACTATGATATACAGGAAAGAGCAAGGGCTTTGGATTCTAGTGGCTCAAATCCTCATGCTGCCACTTACTAGCACTGTGACACTGGGGAAGTCATCCACCCTCTCTAAAGCTCAGTTTCCTTATCCATAAAATGAAAACAATACCACCAATAATGAAGTCATTAAAAGGATAAATTCTGAAGCCAGATTGCCTAGGTTTGAAGCATGAATTCCACCATTTATATAGTATGTATGGGGGTGGGAGATAGAGTTACTTAACCTCTATAGTTTCTAAGAGTCCCCATTTGTAAAGTAGGAAAGAAATAGTATCTGTTTATATGGTTGATGTGAGGATTAAATGCGTATATATAACAAATATATAAGAGGCTCAAAACAATGCCTGGCACTTGGTACATACACACTGTACATATACTAATATTATGATTATTTCATATGTCCTTGTCATGGCAATGAAAAGAGATCAAGTACATGAAAAGTAGTTGGCCTCTAGTAAACTTTTAATAACTCTCTAATATTGGGCAAAAGATGAGCTTTACCCTAACGAGTGCCTGTATGTGGATAAGGCAGAAGATCTAAGCAAACACTAAGAAAATACAAGTAGCTGATCTGAAGTAGGCATTATTGGGCCAAGCCATTATCACAGTTCTACACTGACCCAGGTTCTCTCACTGGGAACATTTCCCAGGCCACAGTACAAGGACGGATGGTCTCACCGGGTAAAAGAGGCAGAGACTGGGGATTATAAAAGCAAAAGTCGCCAGAACTTGAGGAGGGTGACTGTGAAGAAAGAACAGAGAGGGAACCCCAGAAATCTTCATGGAAGTTCTCCTTTGATGTGGCCAATGCCCAGGCCCCACTATTTCGGGCAAGAGTCCAAGAGGCTGACAGAGAACAGCAACTACACATGTGAAAACTTATGAAAAGTTATAAAGTTTGCATAGTTCTGGGGAAAGAAAGACAGTTGGCATTGGGCCCACCCAGAATAGACAGATTTTGATGAGCTCCCTGGGCCTTCAGGTGAAACTCTAGAAAGGCAATACTCTATGATAAATGAAACATCATAGGAATTGCCATAGGATTAAGGCTACACTCTAGGAATAAGGACCAAGCAGAAATGGACTTACCCTAAGAAAACCTAAAAAGCAGGCCTCAAAAAGATCAAGGTGATCTACCAGTAATTTAACTTCCCACGAGATCAAACTCAATACTTTTTATAAGCAGATAAGCCTCTACAACATATCATCTATAATATCCAGCACAAAATAAAAAATTAATAGAAATGCAAAAAAGCAAGAAGAAAACAATAATTAAGAGATGAAACAGTCAATAACTATGGACTCAAAGATATTCCTGATTTGGCAGACAAAACTTTAAAATAATTATGATCAATATGTTAAAAGAAAAAGAGGAAAGGGTAGACAAAATAGATTAAAAGATACATTATTTCAGCAGAGAATTAGAAACTGTAATAAAGAATCAAATGAACCTCCTAGAATTACAAAACACCAATATCTGAAATTAAGAACTCAGTGGATTTAACAGCAGACTGAACACAGCAGAAGACAAGATAGGTGAAACTGAAAACATATGAATTGAAAATATTCAAACTGAAACACAGAGAAATGGAAAGGATAGGATGTTAAAGAGATATGGGCCATGAACAGAGAGTCCCAGAAGGAGAGGAGAGAGAATATGTTACAGAAAAATATTTTTTTTTAAAGATTTTATTTATTCATCTGAGACACAGAGATACAGAGAGAGAGAGAGAGAGGAGAGAGCCTGAGCAGGGAGAGAGGCAGAGGGAGAAGGAGAAGCAGGCTCCTTGCTGAGCGAGGAGCCCAATGTGGGGCTTGATCCCACGACCCTGGGATCATGACCTGAGCCGAAGGCAGATGCTTAACCATCTGAGCCACCCAGGCGCCCCCAGAAAAATATTTTTAAAAAATAACAATGAAGAATTTTCCATATCTGATCAAAGACATCAACTCACAGATTCAAGCAGCTCTTCTAATACCAAGCAGGATAAATACAAAGAAAACTTCATCCAGGTATATCAGAGCCACGTGGCTGAAAATTAAAGATAAGAAGAAACCCTTAGGAGCATCTGGGTGGCTCAGTCGGTTAAGCAGCTGCCTTCGGCTCAGGTCATGATCCCAGGGTCCTGGGATTGAGTCCCGCATCAGGCTCCCTGCTCAGCAGAGAGCCTGCTTCTCCCTTTCCCTCTGCCTGCTGCTCTGCCTACTTGTGCTCTCTATCTCTCTGTCAAATAAATAAATTTTTAAAAAATCTTAAAAAAAAAAAAAAAAAGAAACCCTTAAAAGCAACCAGTGAAAAAAAGACACATTACCTCCAGAAGATTAACATTAAAAAAAAAATTTTTTTTCATTGACTTTTCAACAGAAACTATGGAAGCTACAATCCAATGGAATGTTATCCTTCAAGTAGTAACCTGAAAAAAGGACCCATTTAGCATTCTATACCAATTGAAAATTCATTTTAAAAAATGAAGGTGAAATAAGGGTGTTTCCAGACAATTAAGCTGAGAGAATTTATTGCCAGTAGGCATTCACTTCAAGAAATATTAAAGGATGTTCTCCAGGCTGAATAAAGTTGGAAGCATGAAAGGGGAAGAAAAATAAACAGCCTGAAAAGGAGATTCAGTGCTGATTAGGAAGACTTTCATTCTTATATTTAAAAAAAAAAACAACAGGGCGCCTGGGTGGCTCAGTTGGTTAAGCGACTGCCTTCGGCTCAGGTCATGATCCTGGAGTCCCTGGATCGAGTCCCGCATCGGGCTCCCTGCTCGGCAGGGAGCCTGCTTCACCCTCTGACCCTCCCCCCTCTCATGTGCTCTCTCTCTCTCATTCTCTCTGTCTTAAATAAATAAATAAAATCTTTTTTAAAAAAATAAATAAATAAATAAATAAACAACAAAAAACTACTAGAGAGTATTACACTAAGTGAAATAAGTCAGAGAAAGACAAATACCATATGATTTCACTCATATGTGAAATTTAAGAAACAAAACAAAGGAGTAAAGGGGAAAAAAAGAGAGAGAGGCAAACCAGGAAACAGACTCTTAACCACAGAAAGCAAACTGATGGTTATCAGAAGAGAAGGGGCTGGGGGATGGGAGAAATAGGTGATGGGGATTAAGGAATGCACTTGTGATGAGCACTGGGACTTGTATGGAAGTATTGAATCATTATATTATACACCTGAAACTAATTTTACACTGCATGTTAACTAACTGAAATTTGAATAAAAACGTTAAAAAAAAAAAAAACCCTTCATGGAAACTGGCTGGGCAGAGGTTAGGAGCTGCACAATGAATGCTGACCCCTCTTCAGTTTAGTTAGTTTTGTTTATTGCCCAAAACACTGATAGTAACAGAGGTTTACTGATATCTAATGGGATGCAGTGTGAGATTAAGGTGTCCATAAAGCAGCTGGTGCAGCAACAACGACAACAAACTGGTTAAATTAAAAACCCATATTTGTCCTTTAAGACATTAGGGAACTCTGAAAATAAAGAAAGCTAAATAAACAAATTCCAGAGAGAGTTAAGAGTTGCTTCCATAGGGAGCAACTACTAGAAGAGGCTTTCATTTGAAGTGGTGGTTGCTTATTCTGGTAATAGGCTAATGAATGTCCATCCCTGAAAGGAAATAATCCCACACAGTAACCTGAATCTGCAAAAGGAATGAAGAGCACTGTAAACATTACATATGTGGATAAATACTATCAACGGTATTTTTTAGTTCACGAAAAGACTACTGACTATTAAAAGTGAAAACAGGGGTGCCTGGGTGGCTCAGTCAGTTAAGAATCTGCCTTCAGCTGAGGATCCCAGGGTCCTGGAATCGAACCCCACGTAGGACTCCCTCCTCAGTGGACAGCCTTCTTCTCCCTCTCCCTCTGCTGCTCCCCCTGCTTATGCTCACTCTCTCTCTCTCTGTCAGATAAATAAAATCTTTTTAAAAAAGTGAAAACAATAAGTATTAAATACATTATATGTGTAAAATATATATGTATATATTAAATACATTATATATGTAAATACATTATATATAGTATTACATACTATAACACTAGAGAAACCATTGCTTAAAATCCAATAGAGGAGATTAAATGGAATACTGAAAATATTTGAAAAATTCAAAAGAGAGCAGGGGCTATAGACTGAATGTATCCTTCCAAAATTTGTATGTTGAAGTTCTAACTCAAAATGTGGCTGTAATTAGAGAAAGGGCCTGAAAGGAGGTGGTAAAGATTAAGTAAGGGCCTAAGGGTGGGTTCCTAATTTGATAGGATTAGTGCCCTTCTAAGAACAGGAAGAGACAGCAGAGCTCTCACTCTGCCATGTGAGAACACAGAAATACAGCCATCTGCAGCCAGGAAGAGAGCCTTCGCTAGAAATAGAATTAGCCAGAACCCTGATCTTAGACTACTAGTCTCCAGAATTGTGAGAAAATACATTTTTTTCTAAAGATAGATTTATTTATTTATTTATTTATTTGAGAGAGAGAGCGTGCAAGCACATGGGGGGAAGGGGCAGAGGGAGAGAGAAAAACTCAAGAAGACTCCCCACTGAGTGCAGAGCCCAAGTAGGGGCTTGATCTCACAACCCTGAGATCAAGACCTGAGCCAAAATCAAGAGTTGGACACTTAACCGACTATAACCAACTATGCCACCAAGGCGCCCAGTGGGAAAACAAATTTTGTTGTTTTAGCCATCCAGTCTGTGGTGGTTTGTTATGGCAGCCAGAGCAGACTAACATGGCAGGAAAGGAGAAATAAAGAACAAGTCACAAATGGTACGAACAGCAAGATGGTAGATTTAAACCCAACCAATCTCAATGATCACATTAGGTGGAAATGGTCTATATTACTCCATTTAAAAGGCAAATAGTGTTAGAATGAAATACTGGTTACGAGAGACGGTAATTATGCTTTAAACATGAGAAAAGAGATAGAAAGAAAAAGGATGGTGAAAGGTATACTATGCAATTACTAATCATAAGAAAGCCAGTGTGGCTATAGTAACATTAGAAAAAGTAGTATTCAACACAAGGAGTATTGGCACAGACATGTAATTCACAAAGATAAAAGGGTCAGTTCATCAGGAAGATATAACAATCCTAAAGGTCTACATATGCAGTAACATTGCTTCAAAATGCAGTAATCAAAAGCTAATAGAACTACTCAGTTAGATAAGCATCTGCCTTTGGCTCAGTTCATGATCCCAGGGTCCTGGGATGGAGTCCTGCATCAGGCGCCCTGCTCAGCAGGGACTCTGCTTCTCTCTCTGCCCCTCTCCCCTACTTGTGCTCTCTCTTTCTCTCTCATAAATAAATAAATAAAATCTTAAAAAAAAAAAACCTGATAGGACTAAAAGAAAAATAGATAAATCCACAAAGTTGGAGACTTCTCTCCTAGAAATTAAAAACCAGTAAGGAAAAAAAAAAAAAAAACCAGTAAGGACACAGACTTGACTTTGAAGAACTCAACATCCAACAACTGCAGAACACCCATTCTTTTCAAATGTACAAAGGACATTTATCAAAATAGTCCACTATCCTAGGCCATAAAGCAAATGTCAACAAATTTTAAATGATTGCAATCATTCAGGGTGCATTTCTGATCATTGTGGAATTAAAATGGAACTCTATTATTCTTCTGCTTTCTTTTTCATTTACCTTTTCTTTTTCTTTCACAATTTCCTTTCTTCTCTTTTCTTTGGGTTTAATTGCAAGTCCCTTTTTTTAACTTCTTAAAGTGGAAGATCAGATCATTGATTTTAAACCTTCCTCTCTTCTAATAAAAGTATAGCTAAACTACATATCACTTAAATTTTGATATACTGTTTTGTTATTATTCAGTTTAAAATGTTCTAATTTCCTTTGTGATTTATTCTTTGGTCCATAGATTATTTAGATATGGTTGCTCAGCTTCCAAATACTTTGCAACTTTTCTAATCAGTGGTGATAAAAGTGAGAGGGCGCCTGGGTGGCTCAGTTGGTTGGGCGGCTGCCTTTGGCTCAGGTCATGATCCTGGAGTCCCTGGATCGAGTCCCGCATTGGGCTCCCTGCTCGGCGGGGAGTCTGCTTCTCCCTCTGACCCTCTCCCCTCTCATGTGCTCTCTCTCTCTCTCTCTCTCATTCTCTCTCTCTCAAATAAATAAATAAAATCTTTAACAAAAAAAAAGTGAGAATAGTGGTTTTCTTGGGGGAGGGAAGTAAAGAAGTGAAGAGGTAAGGCTGCAGATATCGATGGGAAAGAAGCGGAAAGAAACCCTCATAGGGATATTTTACACCCTGATTTTGCTAGTTGTTACATGGTATATAACCAGGCAAATATTCATTGAGCTATACAGTAGAGATTTATGTACTTTACTACATGTAAATTATAACTCAGTTTAAAAAACCAAGGAATTAAATAAATTCAAGTTGTGAGAAAGGAAAAATATTACAAAATTTAAGAACAAAGATCCATCCTTATTAAGTTCCCAACGTGTGTCCAGCACTGATTAAAGGGGACACAAAAATGATTAAAACTGTTCTGTAGTAGAGCAAAAACAAACTGATGTTAATAACAAAAATAATAATTTTAGATAATGATAGCCACTGTATATTGAGCTCCTATTATTTGCCAGGCACATTTATTTTTTAATTTTACTTTACCTTATACAATAAATATTATCTCCACTTTACAGAAGGGGAAACAAAGGCTGATAGAAATAAAATAACTTGCCTGATATTACACTAGCGACACTGGATTTCAAACTCTGAGCTCTCTGATACAAGTGTTCATGCTCTTAACCCCATCCCACTGCCCCCCTTCAATTTTTTCTCACAGATGATCTGCTTGCATCCTGTGGCAGTTTTATTTTGTATATTTTTCTGTCACTAGTGTTTTTCTTTTCTTTTTACTTTAAACCAAATAATCATTGAGTAATAAGGTTCTAAGAGAACATCTGGGGCTCTTAAGCCAGGTGGAATTGGGAAAGGCTCAGCAAATACATATAGCACATAAACACAGGCTGTTCTTTGATCTATGAAATAAGCAGCTGATGCCTGTATGGCCTCCCCAGCCAAACTGAGGGCAAATGCCCCTCACAACAGGCTCTTCTTAGCTCCAAGAAGATCAAGGCCCAGGGCCAGAGCATCTGGTCAAACAGGGTGGGATCTCCTGGGAAAATACCTGTGTACATAAAGGAGACACAGCCGTGTACAGACCTCAGTTCAGAAAGGAGAGATAATAAATCATGACAATGATTGTGAATACAGTCAAAATCATACAGTTTATCTTGTATGGAAAGATAAATATTCTAAACAATATGCAGTAACACCAACTACTGTGGGATTATTGTTTTTTTTCCTACTCTATCTGGTTCAACAAATGTGTGAAAACCTCAACTTAAACCAAATGCACAGGAAATGGGGTTTCTGGACAGTGTATTTCTTTAAGCAACACTTGGCTATTTTAATCCCTATTGTTCTTTCTAACACTAAGGTCCTATGATGTGCTAGATACCCGCATAAATGCTATTTAATATAATCCTCACAACCACTCTCACAACCAGGTTGCTGATAACAGTTGTACTTTATAGATGAGGAAACTAATCCTCAAAGATGTTTAAAAAGTCATCATGACTTGCCCAAAGTGATACACCATGTGCACAGTTAAAATTCAAAGTTTTCAGACTGTAAAACCAATGCTCATGCCACAAAATTCATACCCTCTTGGAATGGGAAATGTTTTAACACTGTATTTCTTCATTTTCCAATCTTAGTAACTCCTCTGTAACAAATATAACTGAATTTTTAATGAGTCAAACATGGCATTTTATTTATTTATTTTTATTATTATGTTATGTTAATCACCATACATTACATCATTAGTTTTTTGGTTTTTGGTTTTTTTTTTTAGATTTTATTTATTTATTTGAGAGAGAGAGCATGAGAGGGGGGAGGGTCAGGGGGAAAAGCAGACTCCCCGCTGAGCAGGGACCCCGATGCGGGACTCAATCCCGGGTCTCCAGGATCATGACCTGAGCCGAAGGCAGTCGCCCAACCAACTGAGCCACCCAGGCGCCCATTACATCATTAGTTTTTTTTTTTAATTTTTTATTGTTATGTTAATCACCATACATTACATCATTAGTTTTTGATGTAGTGTTCCATGATTCATTGTTTGCGTATAACACCCAGTGCTCCATGCAGTACGTGCCCTCTTTAATACCCATCACCAGGCTAACCCATCCCTCCACCCCCTCCCCTCTAGAACCCTCAGTTTGTTTCTCAGAGTCCATAGTCTCTCACGGTTTGTCAAACATGGCATTTTAAATATGACTAAGTATAAATATAGAATTATATGTGATAAAGGTAAGTGTGGTGTGACCCCAAAATACTGGGGCAGTTTTGTGGTGGATGTGGTATTTATTTCCTTAATTAAGCTCTGATGTTATATATTTTCCTATGATTTGCCTTTTTCAGTAAGCTAGGTATGAAAAATATTTTAACTAACTGAAATTTCCCTGCATTGCCATAAGAACTGAGTCAAATATAGGGTGACCAACCATCCCAGTTTGTCCAGGACTGAACAGTTTCCTGGGACACAGGACTTTCAGTGCTAAAACATGGACAGTCTCAGAAAAACCAAGATAACTTGGTAACCCCAACTCAAATGCCTAATTCCAAGCATATGACTGTCCACTGGCATACTGCCTATGGGGCTTCTTACTGGAGAAAATCAAACTACTTTTTAGCACCATTTATTATCTGTTGACAGTTACTCTGTGATCTTAAATAGTTTTAGGAATTCTCTTTTGAATGGCAGTCCTCAAAGTTGTTCCTGATATAGGAGGTAGAATGATTAAACTATTTTTAAAAAAGTATTATTCTAATTCAGAAGTAAAGAATTCATAATGCTTTTAGTCTTACAGCATTCTCTTGGCATCTTCATCTGTAAAATGGCGAGCTGACACAAGCTCATCTCAAGTACTTCTTCCAACTTTAACATTCTATGACTCTAATTTTGTATAACGACTTCAAGTCCCTGGGACCATGGATGTACAAATTCAGTGGATAATTTTTAGAGTTTGGAAGAGATTATGAAGTAATCTCAAGGTAAGAATGGAACACATGGGGACAATTTAGTTTGATCTCTTGAATATCTCAGAATCTTTATCGTATCTTCCCTCTCTCCTCAAACCTGGAAAATCACCTTACCTCATCTTTTGCTATATTCTTTGATGCCTCATCAAGAGTAGAAACTTGCTTCCCATTTTCTCTGTAGGAAAATTAAGGTCTCTATTTAAAATGGACTAGAGAAATTGCTGGAGGATGCTGGAGTAGTCTCACTTTGTCTCACAGACACAGCTAGACAACACCCATATCTGTCTGATAGAGAATTTAAAGTAATGGTCATAAAGCTACTCACTGGACTTAAGAGTGGAAGACCTCAGTGAGGCCCTTAACAAAGAGACAGAAAACATTAAAAAGAACCAATCAGAGATGAAAAACTCAAGAATTGAAATTAAAAATACACTGGATGGAATAAATAATAGACTAGAGGAAGCAGAAGAATAGATCAGCCACCTGGAGGACAGAGGAATGGAAAGCAATCAAGCTGGACAGGAAAGAGGAAAAAAAATAAATAAAAATAGACTTAAGGAAATTGATGACATCATCAAGCATAATAACATCTGCATTATAGGGATCCCAGAAGAAGAAAGATAAAAGGGGACAGAAAATTTATTTGAAGAAATAATAACTGAAAACTTCCCAAATCTGGGGAAGAAAACAGAAATCCAGATCTAAGAGGCACAGAGAGACCCCAACAAAATCAACCCAAGGGAGTCCATACCCAGACATATGGTAATTAAAATAGCAAAACGTAGTGATAAAGAGAGAATTTTAAGAGCAGCAAGAGAAAAGAAAACAGTGAGATACAAGGAAAACTCCATAAAGCTATCAGCTGATTTTTCAGCAGAAGCGGCAGGCCAGAAGGGAGTGGATATTCAAAGTGCTGAAAGAAAAACACCTGCAGCCAAGAATACTTTATCCAGCAAGGTTATCATTCAAAATAGAAGGAGAAAGAAAGAGTTTGCCAATGAACAAAAGTCAAAGGAATTCATTACCACTAAATGAGCGCTACAAGAAATGTTAAGGGGGACAATTTGAGTGGAAAGGAAAGATCGTAAGTAGGAGTAAGATAAGTAGGAAGCACAAAAATGGTAAAATTAAGTATATCTATAAAAATCCATCAAGGGATTCACAAAATAAAAGAATATAAAGTATGACACCTTATACCTAAAACATGGGGGGGGGGAGGAAAGAATGGGTTCAAATTTAAGTGACCATCAACTTAATATAGACTGTTATATGCAAACCTAACGGTAACCACAAATCAAAAACCATAAATAAAGAGAAAGGAATCCACGTATATCACTAAAAAAAGCCAGCAAACTGTGAGGGAAGAGAGCAAGAGAAGAAAGGACTGGAGAAGAACTACAATAACAACCACAAAACAAGTAACACACCTATCAATAATTATTTTGAATATAAATGGACTAAATGCTCCAATCAAAAGACATAGGGTAACTGAATGGATAAAAAAGCAAGACCCATCTATATGCTGCCTATAAGAGACTCATTTCATACCTAATGACATGTGTAGAGTTGAAAAGTGAAGAGATGGAAAAATATTTATCATTCAAATAGAAGTGAAAAGAAAGCTGGGGTACCAATATTTATATCAGACAAAATAGACTTTAAAACAAAGACTGTAATAAAAGACAAAGACATTATATAATCATAAAGGAAATAATCCAACAAGAAGACATAACTATTATAAATATTTACACACTCAACATGGGAGCACCCAGATACATAAAGCAGCTAATAACAAACATAAAGGAAGTAATCGATATGAATACAATAATAGTAGGGGACTTTAATTATCCCACTTACATCAATGGATAGATCATCTACACAAAAAATCAACAAGGAAACAGTGGTTTTGAATGACACATAGGACCAGATGAATTTAACAGATAAATTCAGGACATTCCATCCTAAAACAGCTGAATTCACATTGTTTTCAAGTACATATGGTACATTTCCCAGAATAGATCACATATAGGTCACAAAACAAGTCTCAACAAATTCAAAAAGACTGAAGTCATACCATGCATGTTTTCAGACCACAATACTATGAAACTAAAAATCAACTACAAGAAATTATCTGGAAAGAACTCAAATACATGGAGCTTAAATAACATGCTACTAAACAATGAATGGGTCAACCAAGAAATTAAAGAGGAAATCGAAAAATCATGGAGACAAATGAAAATACAATGGTTCAAAAACTTTGGGATGCAGCAAAAGTGGTTCCAAGAGGAAAGTTTATAGCAATAGAGGCCTACCTCAAGAAGCAAGAAAAATCTCAAACAACACAACATTTCACCTGAAGGAGCTAGAAAAAGAACAAACAAAACCCAAAAACAATAGAAAAAAGGAGATAATAAAGATCAGAGCAGAAATAAATGAAATAGAAACTAAACAAAAAACAAAACAAAACAAAAAAACCCCAAAAGAACAAATCAATGAAACCAGGAGCTGTTTTGTTCTTTGAAAAGAACAAAGGGGCACCTGGGTGGCACAGTTGGTTGAGCTTCCGACTTGGTTTCAGCTCAGGTCATGATCTCAGGGTTGTGAGATCAAGCCCCATGTCGGGCTCTGCGCTCAACATGGAGTCTACTTAAAAAAGACTCTCCCTCTCCCTCTGCCCCTCCCCCCTCCGGTACTCGCTCTCTCTTTTTCTCTCAAATAAATAAATCTTTAAAAAAAAAAAAATTAACAAAATTGATCAACCTTTAACCAGGCTCACCAAAAAAGAAAAAAAGAAGAGAGAGAGGACTCAAATAAACAAAATCAGAAATCAAAGAGAAGAAATAAGAACAAACACTACAGAAATAGAAAGAATTATAAGAGAATATTATCAAAAATTATATGCCAAAAGTTGGACAACCTAAAAGAAGTGGATAAATTCCTAGAAGCATATAACCTCCCAAAATGAATCAGGAAGAAATAGAAAATTTGACCAAATGATTGCCAGCAATTAAATTGCATCAGTAATCAAAAAACCAAACAAGAGTCCAGGACCAAACGGTTTCACAAGTCAAATCTACCAAACATTTAAAGAAGAGTTAATAGCTAATCTAAAAATTAGAGGAGGAAGGAAAGCTTCCAAATTCATTCTATAAGGCCAGCATTACCCTGATACAAAAACCAGATGAAGACTCCACAACAAAAGAGAACTCCAGGCCAATATCTCCAATGAACAGAGATGCAAAATTCCTAAACAAAATATTAGCAAACTAAATCCAACAATACATTAAAAAAATCATTCACCACAATCAAATGGGATTTATTCCTGGGATGCAAGCATGGTTCAATATTCCCAAATCAATCAACATGATACATCACATTAACAAGAGAAAAGATTAAAACCATATGATCACTTCAGTAGATACAGAAAAAGCATTTGACAAATTACAACATCCATTCATGATAAAAACTCTTAGCAATGTGGGTTTAGAGGGAACATATCTAACATAAGGCCATATATGAAAAACCCACAGCTAACATCATACTCAATGGGGAAAAACTGACAGCTTTTCCTCTAAGATCAGAAACAAGACAAGGATGTCCACTCTCACCACTTTTATTCAACATAGTATTGGAAGTCCTAGCCACAGCAATCAGACAAGAAAAGGAAATAAAAGGCATCCAAATTCGTAAGGAAAAAGTAAAACTTTCACTATTTGCAGATGCCATGATACTATATATATAGAAAACCCTAAAGTCACCACCAAAAAACTACTAGAACAGATAAGTGAATTCAATAAAGTCACAGGATACAAAATCAATACACAAAATAAAAAAAGCAAAGAAAACCTATCACTAGAGAAATACAATAAATATAATACATTTAGCAGTTATAAAATAATGACAAAATTAAGACTGAATATATCAATCATATCAATATACATAAATGGGCTTAATTCACCAAATATAAGAAAAAGATTTTCAATTTGACTCACAAAGACCCAACTATATACTGTATCTAGGAAAAAGATCAATACAAAGTCAGAAAGGCTAAAAATAAAGGAATTGGCAAAAGTATACTAGGCTGGGGTGCCTGGGTGGCTCAGATGGTTAAGCATCCAACTCTTGGTTTCAACTCAGGTCATGATCTCTGAGATCGAGCCTCGCATGGAAAACTCGACCCTCACTCAGGGTGGAGTCTGCTTGAAATTCTCGCTCTCCCTCTGCCCACCTGCTTGTGTGCTCGCTCGCTCTCTAAAATATATAAATAAATAAATCTTTTTTTAAAAAAGTATACTAGGCAAATGGGAACAAAAGCAAGGGGTTTCAGCCTTGATATCAAAGTAGAATTCAAGCCATAATCATTAAACCTAATCAGGAACACTTTTTAATGCTGAAAGTCACAATTCACAATGAAGATACAAGAGGTATAAATATCTATGCTCCTAATACCTTAATAGCCAGCTTTTTAAGGCAGAAACTACAGGAGATACGAGGAGACAAAAATACATTTTACATAGGATGTTTTAATACACCAGTTTCAGCACGAGACAGAACAAATAGACAACATGTCAATAAGGTTATAGAAAACCCAATCAACATAATCAATAAGGAAGAACTAATGGATATGTGTTGAACTTTACATCCTGATAATAGAAGATTCATCTTCTTCTCAAGCACACATGAAACATCCACAAAAAATGGTCATGATATAGGACCACAAAAAAAAGAAAAAAAAAAGCTGAAAATTTTAAAACCTTCTATTAAACAACTCTTCAGTAGGGGGAAATGTAAAATGCAATTACATAATTTTTAAAATATAGTGAGAATAAAAATACTACATATCAGAATCTATGGAATACATTTAAAGCAGTGATATAGAAAATTCATATAAACCTTAAATGTTTATATCAATAAAATGAAAGAATGAAAGAGCAGAACTGAAGTCAGGGAAGGAGCCCTTGAAGAAATGAGATCAGACCAAGGGCTGATGAACGTGTAGAAGTTATCCAGATCAAGAAGGGTGGGAAAGGTGCTCAGCAGAGAACCACTTGAGTTCAGCCCAGAGACATACAGCATCCTTCCTTCAAATCAATAAAACCCCAAATCCTCACATGTCTGTGTAATACATGCCATATTCAGGGATCAAAGTAGAAAGGAAGGGAACTGGTGAAATATAATTTAAGCACTAAACTTTGAAGAAGTGCATTAAATAGAAATCCATAGCCTTCCCTGAAAAAAGAAGAAGTGCATTAAATAGAAATCCATAGCCTTCCCTGAAAAAAGAAGAAAGGTAACAAGCAAACACAAAAGCCAAAAAAACTTTTAGAGTGAGTTTGGTTAAAGCAAACAACTCAACTGCCTGATCTCCACAGGTGGGATGAAACACCAGGTGGCCTTTCAATCACAAAGCTGGTGTTAACCTCGAAATCACATGAGGCAGACAGAGGCAAGCTAAAGAGCACACACATGGCCTAACCTCACAGCAGTTAAGTAAGAGAAGATGTCATAAACACTATAACCCCATGGAGGGCAGGGCCTTTCCTGGCTGGAGAGTGGACACGGCACTAAGAGTTGGTTCTGGACCCCACTCCCAGCTCGATCTCTGTCTGTGAAATGGTTGTCACCAATATGAACTCTGTCCCACACTCCACACCTTGGATGCCTGGGTATTTACTGACTTCACTGGATAAAGGTATGAGGCCCGGGTTAGAGAGAGTGGAAACAGCAGATGCCAAAAACATCTTTGTCAAGGTCTTAGCTATAAGCACAGTTTTTATTCCCGGCCTTTGTTTCCTAGCTCTTTGCCTCTCTTACCTGTCCATCTGAATAGGGCAGGTATAAAATCTTCCCCTAAATTCCTTATTTGGGGGAGATAACTAAATTAACTCCTAAAATGGCTTGACCTCCTTGAACAATGGCCATGTGTCCCAGATGACAGGCCCCAGGAAGCCAGAATCACTTTAATCCAGAGCAATGAACCTGAAGGCACAGTCAGCATTAGCTATTCAGTCAATGTTTCATTCACTCAACAATGTTTATTGAGTACCCCCTATGTGCACACCAGAGTAAAAATGGACATTCATTTATCATGGTTTTCTAGACTCTTCCCCTATCCCTTGTCTGTGATGGATAAATAAGAGAAATTGGCCAAGCTACATACTAGTGTGAGCCGTGCTCAGGGAAGATTCCATCTCAGCCCAGCCCCACCACATGGGAAATTCAGCATAAAGCCAGTGACTGGGAAGGCAGCAAACCGCTATGTTCAGCTCACCTGGGGATGCTAGTCAGGTAGGTCATGACATTCAGGAAGTCTTCCTCTGGGAGGTGTTTGAACCCCACAAACTCTGGAAAAGTGATGATGGGGGCACCATCTTTCCCTCGACCTCCTGCAACAAAAACGGGTGGTCAAGATGTTAATAAAATGTCTTGGTGTCACATCCTGCAGGTAAGGGACTTTGACTAATATCAAGTTGGGAGATAGATACTGGCCTCCCCCTTTTCTCTCTGTATTATTTCAGACTAGAATGTGGGAAGGTTGACATGGAACTATTTTGAACAAGTCTCTTCTTCATGCTTGCTCAAGTGATATTGTGAGAATTTACTTCTTAAATCCTTTGAAGATAGTTACTGTATAAAAGGTAGTATTAATTTAATTACTTTAGCATAGGTGGAACAGTAAATAATGCCAACACGAATATATAATATTATTCTTCATTTTTGTAGTCAGTAAATATCAAAGGTAAAAGAGCATGGTGGTTAAGAGAGTTCATTCTAAAATCAGGCAGCCCAAGATGCGTGGCTGGGTGGCTCAGTCGGTTGAGCGTCTGCCTTTGGCTCAGGTCATGATCCTGGAGTCCTGGGATTGGGCTCCCTGATCAGCAGGGAGTCTGCTTCCCCTCTCCCTCTGCCACTCACCCAGGCTCCCCCAGCTCGTGCTCTCTCTCTCTCTCTCTCAAATAAATAAATAAATAAATAAATTTTTAAAAATAAAAAATAAAATCAGACAGCCTGGTTCAAATCCTGCTTTGTCACTTGATTTCTATGTGATTTTATGCAAGATACTTAATCTAAATAGGAGTTTCCATTATATATATATATATATATATATATATGGATATTATATATGTGTGTATATATATCTCATAAGAATAATACTTATACCTACCTCAAAAGGTATTGTGAGGATTAAGTGAGACCATATATGAAAAGCACCTTAGTAGAGCACTTATTACATATAAGTGCTCAATAAATAGTGACCATTATTATGGTTATAATTATTACAAGGAGGAAATAATCATCTGCCCTTCAATAATTTACCAACAGGGATATAAGACAGCACTGTGAAAACAGAAATGTAAAATTAATATTTAAATATTTGATCTATCGGAGCAGAGGTCACTAGATTAAATTAAATAGATTCCATTTCTTCATCTCCTTGCAGCTAGATGCAGCTATACGACTGAATTCTAGCCCCGTGGTTCCCAAACTGTGTCCCAGGTACCCAGAGAACCATGGTGAACTCGCAAAACCACCGTGAATATTTTAAATTTTTGAGGGAAACAGCAAGAGTTGGCATCTATAGGACACCATGTGTGCTACTAGCTTGAGGTAGTTCACAATTCCAACATTAAATTGCCCTATATTCTTTTTTTTTTCCCCTATATTCTTTTGAAAGGCATTGCCTCGTTGTGAAGTTGGATTTTGGTGGCTGCTGAGATAAAGAGCAAGTGTAGTATGAAAAGGAATGTAGAACAGGAAATGAGGGTGGTGATGTTCAGTCTCATTCCAAGGCTTGAGATTATTGTAGTTACCTAAGAATGCAATTTAAACATTACTTTTTCTTTCAATTTATGTGTTTTGTTTTGTGTTTTTTTTTTTTCAAACGGCTACTAAGTTCTAAGGGTATACAGACTTACTAAGTTGTTTTAACTATTAGGTATTGCTTTTGGCCAAGAAGGGCTGTGGAAATACTAAGATAGACTGAGATATCTATCTGAGACTGAAAAACTACGGCACCAAGAACTGAGAAAGCTGGGGGACCTATGCCCTAGCCAATGGATTAAGAGCTGAATTGCTGGGAGCATCTTCCAGGTTATGCCCATGGAGGAAAACTACTTTAAGAAAAATAAAGGCTCCCAAGTGAAGCCAACTACAAATGACTGCATGCATTACACATCTAATGAAAGAGGTAGGGCAGGGTGTGGTTTAATGAGAATTGTGTGATTAATGAGGGTGTGGGATCAATGAAGAAATTACAAAAAAGGGAGACTCAGAGAAGCAAAGGCGGGCCATGTACTGTCAACGCTTTCCTAAGGAGAGAGGGGCCTGGCCCATGATCACGAGTATCTAGACCATGTCAACAGGCTATTTGATGACACCACGATTAAGATCATCCAATCCACTCTGCTGCTCTGAGTCCACACCTGATAAGCATCTTCTGCTTATACTCTGACTTTCCATGTACATTTGTTTCCAGGGCAAAAATGTGCTGTCAGGCAAACATGAGTATTTGTATCATGTAAAGAGTAAGACAGCCTTGTGGTTTTCTACACCAGTCTCTTCTAGGTACTGTTAATGTGGGGTTAGGCTCTCAAGAGACCAATCACTGTGGAATGAAACTGTGTGATACTTGTCCGGTTGTCATTCTTCTCCAGGAAGTATCTCTTTATTAATTCTACATGTTTATTTTAAATTTTAAAGGAAGTTACCTGCAGATTAGATGCTTGTCAAACTTTGACATGGCGATTAAGCTGCCTCAATAATTTGACTGAAAACAACTTAAATCGGGATACTATCAGCTTTCACCTCATATTCTTCCTCTTTGCAGTTTTATAGCCATAGGAAGTCTTAGATAAATGCAAATTAAGAGAATTTACATCTCTAGTAAGGCTGAAATTAGATGCATTATAACACTGTACTAATTGCATAACCAATATTTGCCAAGAAAATGGCTAAAACATTTCAAGGACTCAAAACACCCTAAAATATTCATTAAGATAGGATTATACTACTTAATGATTTTGCCTTTCATTGTTAATTATAAATTAAAGCTCTTCACACCTAAGTAGAGAAAGACAGGTGGAGTGTTCTTATATCTTGGTTAATACCAATACTGAACACCACCCGCTGTTGAACATTAACCCTAAGAGACAGAAGCCCCAAGGAGACAGAGCTAAGCCTCGATACAGGCATTGACAACCCACAGCAACGCATTCGGTGCCACCTTGTGAGAATACATGGAAATGCAAAAGGATAAGAGTGTACCAAAGACGTAGTCCTATTCAAGGAAAATAAAGAAAGCCAAAGTTAAGTAAAATGGTGACTTAAATAAATGTCATTACTCGTGGTATAATTTTCACCTGTTCATTAAACAGAAGAGGACTAGGTTTACTGCAGAAAATAGTAAGTTCTTGGGACACAAAAGACTATTCCCATGAGGGTCTGCGTGTTGGCTGGCACTTCTATCCTATAGAGGAGAATTTAGAACACTAGGAAATCCTACAGGAAGATGGTGAAGACCAACAGTGAAAGAGAAAGTGAGTCAGTTAACTGCTATTTGCCTTCCAAAATCCATTTTCCTTTTCTCTCCCTACAAAAAACTGATTTTAGCTAGGAAAATGGTAATGCCACTTCTTGGGAGGCACTTCAGAAATCTCAGGGCCTGGGAAACCAAATAATCTACCCTAGATAATAAAGAATTGTCCCACATCCTGTGTGATATCTGAATACCTTAATAGAAACTCATTATAAGTGAAAAATCCATTTATAGTGAACAGATCCTATAAATTCTGTTTCATACATAATAATAAAGGGTTTTTAAATATTTTCCATCTTATTGAGATATAATTGACATATAATATGGTATTAGTTTAAGGTATATATATAATGATTCGATATATATATATATATATTGTAAAATGATCGCCACAATAAGCTTAATTAACATCCATCACCTCAAAAATCACCTTACAAACTCCTCAGATCTAACCTCTTAGCAATTTTCAAATACACCATATGGTACCGTTAACTGTAGTCACCACACTGTACCTTCCATCCCCAGAATATATTTATCTTGTAACTGGAAGTTTGTACTTTTGACCACTTTCCTCCATTTCCCCCACCCCCACCCTGCCTCTGGCAACCACCAATCTTTATCTCTGTTTCTATGAGTTCAGTTTTCTTTTTAGATTCCACATACAAGTAAAATGGTAAAGTATTTGCCTTTCCTTGTCTAACTTCTTTCACTTAGCATAACACCCTCAAGGTCCACCCATGGTGTCACAAATCAGAAATTATTTTTAAATGGTTTAAATATATACTGAATTTTTCAGGAATGCAACTACCCTATAAATTGAAGGAAGGTAATACTTTACTTTGTTCAGAATTTATCAACTTTGTTCAGAACTGTATCAACAATTGTTTACTCTTTCAGAAAATCACTACAGTAAGGCCACTCAGGGGGTCTGATCACCCACACCACACCCCAGCATTTGCAGCTATCACATTCATGATGACTCTGAGTACCTGACGACTTTATTTTTTTTTCTAGTATAGCTAGAAATACATATTGAAATACATATTATTTTACTACTCTTACTTTCCTTTTATTTCTCCTTTACTACTCTCCTTTACACTTTATTTCTTTTTTTCAGTGTATGCATAAATAAGGGGTAGCTATTCACACTCCGTGAGCACACAACTAAACTACATTTCCCATGATATTAAATGTATCCATCTAACTGATCCAAGTTCAAGTCAATGGTATGTGGTATGTGCTGTTGCTGAGCTGAGGCTTTTAAGGAGCAGTATGCTCGGGGCGCCTGGGTGGCTCAGTCGTTGAGCGTCTGCCTTCTGCCTTCGGCTCAGGTCATAATCCCAGCATCCTGGGATCGAGCCCCGCATTGGGCTCCCTGCTCAGCGGGAAGCCTGCTTCTCCCTCTCCCACTCCCCCTGCTTGTGTTCCTTCTCTCATTATCTCTCTCTCTGTGTCAAATACATAAATAAAATCGTTAAAAAAAAAAAAAGAAGAAGAAGCAGTATGCTCTCTTTTCCCTGTCTGCTTTCTGGATACAGATAATAAGATGGCCACAAAATAGATAATAGTAACATGAGCCATAAAGTAGAAGGAACCTTCATGTTTGTAATGAAGATGGAGAAAAGTCATCTGCTGACCATGAACGTACATGCTGGAATGCTCCAAGAGAAATAACTAAATTTCTGTTTTGTTTGTTTGAACTACTATACACTTCGGAGTCTATTTGGTATAGCTGTTCAGCCCACCCTAACTAATACAGGTTATGGTATCCATAAATTTCAATTCAGAATAGTGGAGGACAATACAAGTCATTTGTTATAAAAAGAAGGATTTCAGTCCAACCTGACTGAGAACCATTTCCGTAGTCTACACTTCTCAGTACAATAGCCACTAGACATATGTGGCTGTTGAGCACATGCAATATAACCAGTCCAAATTGAGATGTGCTGTAAGTGTGAAATACAAACTAGATTTCCAAGACTTAGTATGAAAAAAATGTAAAGTATCTCAACAATAATTTTGAATATTGATGATTTGTTGGAATGATATTTTAGATATATTGGGTTAAATAAAAATGCTATTAAAATTAATTTCATGTGTTCCTCCTTGCTTTTTTAAATATGGTTACTACAAAATTAAAAGTACATATGTGGGTCACAGTAAATTTCTTTTAAACAGTACTGCTCTCTACACCTTCTTGCATTGGTTCTCATTTCCTGGATGCCAAGTTACTAACTCTATCTCTGATTTAGACAGAAGTTTTGACTCTGGTCAGTTCCTTAATTTGACATTCTCCATTGTTTCAGTGAGAATTTCCCACTTGCTGGGAGGGAACACTGTCGACTCCACAAGCCTGAGTATTTTATGCCTCCATTATTAATTATTTCTAAAAGGTGTTATGTGAGAGAGAGGGGGAACTTCAGACAATGATTCCAAGGGGAGGAAATAACCATTAAAAGAAAAAGAAAATGATAATTCCTTTTAATTAGAAGAAAGGTATTATAGTAGATACTGATAAATGGCTAATTTATAACCACTCCCCTTCTCTCCCGACCACCTTCTACTGTAGCCATTTCAAAGCTAAATGTTTGCCTTTTCTGACTCCCTTGCTGGTAGAAATGGCTACATGACACAGTTCCAGGATGACACATAAGCAGAAGTCTACTGAGAGCTTCTGGGAAAGTTTTTGCTCTCCTGGCAAAAAGAATAGAAGAAACCAGCATTGCTCATTCACCTTCTTCCTGCTTTGGACACAGACTTGATATCTGGAGCTGCCGCAACCATACTGACATTAAGACTTTTTGCAAAGATGCACCCTTAATGTCATGGAGTCACTGATCCGATACAAGGAATTTCTACTTTTGGACCTCTCGTTTTGTGGCTTAGAAAACAAACAAAGTCCTATGGCTAAATTCTCTTATAGTCCGATACTATGCAAGGCACTTTCCTTAAAACAAGCACTTTACCAACGAGAAACCTGAGGTTCACAACAACATCCTAACTGTGTTGGGATGTGAACCCACAGTTGTCTGAGTCCAAAGCCTAGGGTGTTTCCACCACGCTAACCTGCTTATATTCTCTTGTTCCCTAGCTAAGCCCTAAATTTAGATATATCCCAAGTTCACTGGGAACATGCATTGTCTTTCAAGGTCAGAGCTACAAGAGGCCCAGCCCTGGTCACTACCCAGTTCCTGCCGGTGGTCCCCGCTCACGGACTTGACCATCCAGAGGTCTCCAACCATCCGGCCCAACCATGGGTCAGCCATCTCTCCTGCCAGCTGGGAGCACACTCGGAGCACAACAGGCCAGGCAACTGGAGCCTCGCTGAGAAAAAGGCCCCCTCCTGTCCTTCCCAGCATTCCTGATTGACGGGGCCTCTGGCCCTTCCCAGAGCTCAGTGGAATCTGTAGAAAAGTCTGCAGCTGGAATATCCTCACCCTGCTTGCCTGAATCAGGAAACGGAAAACTGCCGTGACCCAGACCAGAGGCCATAGCTAGGTTGCCACAGTGACGGGAAAAGACCTAAGTCCGGGGATTTCTGTTTTACCACCACAGAGACACAGGCACCCACAACACCCTCCTTACTGACATTTGCTGCCACTTGAGGTAAGGACGAAAAGCAGGCCTAGTAATTCCAAGAAAGTGCTGACTTAGAGAACCCCAGGGCTGCTGATAGTCTTCGAGACTTGCAGGGTTGCAAACGTTACCACAGCTAATCCATGCTTCTCTCTCCTAAGAAGGGCAAACTTGAGGCCACAGGATGACGAGAGAAGCTCAGAAATGAAAGATTGTCTCTGCCACGGTCAAAGTGACTTTCCTAACGCAGACGTGTCCTCTTTGGCCCAGTGTGTGTTTCTATAGTTCTATGTTCTCCATTAAAGAGCGACAATTCTCTCTATTACTGACTTAGTTGTGGCATTTTACATCATTTCAACTGTGAGCATGGCTTGGCTTTGGTTCCTTATACAAACTATATCATGCCAAAAACTATTTCTTGTACTATAACCCTAAAATAAGCATTTTTATGGGATTAAAATATATCAGAAAAAAAAGTCATTTAGTTGGTAGTTGCAATGCTAAGCATTTTTCATATACTGTGTCTTTGATCCTCAAAATTATGATGATCCCACCCATTCATTCCCCAAATGAAAGTGAGGCTTGGAGAACGGAGTTGCCCAAGGAGATGCAGCTGGCCAACAGCAGAACCTAAATCCATATCTAGGGCTGTCTGATACCCATTTATTTATTGCCTCTGAGAAATAAGAATAGAGAGAAGCACCTCGGTAATATTCAAAAGGGGTAACTTTGGATCACTTAATGCATAAATTAATCAATCACTGGACTCCTTCCCCAGATGAGCCGTTATATATGCCAGCATCCTGTGCTGGGGCATTCAAGTTTTGGTGTAAGGGTACAGAAATCCACTCCACCTCACCCATCATCCATTCCAGACCCTGATGCACGTGAGCCTTGCAGCCTTCTGTGGTATAAGGCTCTCCCTGTGAGAAGCTGTGAGACTGCACCTTCAGGAGGCTGGTGAGGTACCCCCACCAGGGCCAAGACCGTGGTGCCTAGGCCGGGGATGTGAGGAGCAGTCCTCACAGGACAGACCAGGAGGACTCGGATAACCTTGAACTGAGCTCCTATTATGTTACAGTTTCTGTTCCAAGCAATACAGGTAGAAATAAAAAAAAAAAATGAGGACTTTGTACTTACAGAGCCTTCAGTGACTATATGAGCAGTGACCAATGTGGAGGAAAGACCAGAGAATTCCCCAGAATGTCTGGATTGTATAAGATGTCCCCACCTAGGATACAACTCTGGGATGGGGAGAGGTATTCCAATAACAGAGATTGCATTTCCCTCAAACTTAGTAAGATAAGGTCTTGGGAGCAGATTAAATATGATTTAGAGAAAGAAAAGAAATGTGTCTCTTTTTTTTTAAATTTTTTATTGTTATGTTAATCACCATACATCACATCATTAGTTTTTGATGTAGTGTTCCATGATTCATTGTTTGTGCATAACACCCAGTGCTCCATGCAGAACGTGCCCTCCTTAATACCCATCACCAGGCTAACCCATCCTCCCACCCCCCTCCCCTCTAGAACCCTCAGTTTGTTTTTCAGAGTCCATAGTCTCTCATGGTTCGTCTCCCCCTCCGATTCCCCCCCTTCATTCTTCCCCTCCTGCTATCTTCTTCCTT
>NW_022589711.1:59716267-59716733 GCF_004348235.1 Phoca vitulina | reverse complement strand
TCCCTCCCACCCCCAACCACTCCAGCAACCCTCAGTTTGTTTCCTGACATTAAGAATTCCTCATATCAGTGAGGTCGTATGATACATGTCTTTCTCTGATTGAACTATTTCGCTCAGCATAACACCCTCCAGTTCTATCCACGTCCTTCCAAATGGCAAGATCTCATTCCTTTTGATGGCTGCATAATATTCCATTCTATATATATACCACATCTTCTTTTTTTTTTAATTTTTTTATTATTATGTTAATCCCCATACATTACATCATTAGTTTTAGATATAGTGTTCCATGATTCATTGTTTGTGCATAACACCCAGTGTTCCATGCAGAACGTGCCCTCCTCAATACCCATCACCAGGCTAACCCATCCTCCCAACCCCCTCCCCTCTAGAACCCTCAGTTTGTTTTTCAGAGTCCATTGTCTCTCATGGTTCTTCTCCCCCTCCAATTTCCCCCCCTTCATTC
>NW_022589711.1:59526429-59711267 GCF_004348235.1 Phoca vitulina | reverse complement strand
TATGGTAGCTCTATTTTCAACTTTTTGAGGAACCTCCATACTGTTTTCCAGAGTGGCTGCACCAGCTTGCATTCCCACCAACAGTGTAGGAGGGTTCCCCTTTCTCCGCATCCCCGCCAACATCTGTCATTTCCTGACTTGTTAATTTTAGCCATTCTGACTGGTGTGAGGTGGTATCTCATTGAGGTTTTGATTTGGATTTCCCTGATGCCGAGCGATATTGAACACTTTTTCATGTGTCTGTTGGCCATTTGGATGTCTTCTTTGGAAAAATGTCTGTTCATGTCTTCTGCCCATTTCTTGATTGGATTCTTTGTTCTTTTGGTGTTGAGTTTGATGAGTTCTTTATAGATTTTGGATACTAGCCCTTTATCTGATATGTCATTTGCAAATATCTTCTCCCATTCTGTCAGTTGTCTTTTGGTTTTGTTGACTGTTTCCTTTGCTTTGCAAAAGCTTTTTATCTTGATGAAGTCCCAATAGTTCATTTTTGCCCTTGCTTCCCTTGCCTTTGGCGATGTTTCTAGGAAGAAGTTGCTGCGGCTGAGGTCGAAGAGGTTGCTGCCTGTTATACCACATCTTCTTTACCCATTCATCTGTCGATGGACATCTTGGCTCTTTCCACAGTTTGGCTATTGTGGACATTGCTGCTATAAACATCGGGGTGCACGTACCCCTTCGGATCCCTACATTTGTATCTTTGGGGTAAATACCCAGTAGTGCAATTGCTGGATCATATGGTAGTTCTATTTTCAACTTTTTGAGGCACCTCCATACTGTTTTCCAGAGTGGTTGCACCAGCTTGCATTCCCACCAACAGTGTAGGAGGCTTCCCCTTTCTCCGCATCCCCACCAACATGTGTCGTTTCCTGACTTGTTAATTTTAGCCATTCTGACTGTGTGAGGTGGTATCTCATTGAGGTTTTGATTTGGATTTCCCTGATGCCGAGTGATGTTGAGCACTTTTTCATGTGTCTGTTGGCCATTTGGATGTCTTCTTTGGAAAAATGTCTGTTCATGTCTTCTGCCCATTTCTTCATTGGATTATTTGTTCTTTGGGTGTTGAGTTTGATAAGTTCTTTATAGATTTTGGATACTAGCCCTTTATCTGGTATGTCATCTGCAAATATCTTCTCCCATTCTGTCGGTTGTCTTTTGGTTTAGTTGACTGTTTCTTTTGCTGTGCAAAAGCTTTTTATCTTGATGAAGTCCCAATAGTTCATTTTTGCCCTTGCTTCCCTTGCCTTTGGCAATGTTTCTAGGAAGAAGTTGCTGCAGCTGAGGTCGAAGAGGTTGCTGCCGGTGTTCTCCTTTAGGATTTTGATGGACTCCTGTCTCACATTTAGGTCTTTCAACCATTTTGAGTCTATTTTTGTGTGTGGTGTAAGGAAATGGTCCAGTTTCATTCTTCTGCATGTGGGGGTCCAATTTTCCCAACACCATTTGTTGAAGAGACTGTCTTTTTTCCATTGGACATTCTTTCCTGCTTTGTCAAAGATTAGTTGACCATAGAGTTGAGGGTCCATTTCTGGGCTCTCTATTCTGTTCCATTGATCTATGTGTCTGTTTTTGTGCCAGTACCATATGTCTTGATGATGACAGCTTTCTAATAGAGCTTGAAGTCTGGAATTGTGATGCCACCAGCTTTGCTTTTCTTTTTCAGCATTCCTCTGGCTATGCGGGGTCTTTTCTGGTTCCATATAAATTTTAGGATTATTTGTTCCATTTCTTTGAAAAAAGTTGATGGTATTTTGATGGGGGATTGCATTGAATGTGTAGACTGCTCTAGGTAGGATTGACATCTTCACAATATTTGTTCTTCCAATCCATGAGCATGGAACGTTTTTCCATTTCTTTGTGTCTTCCTCAATTTCTTTCATGAGTATTTTATAGTTTTCTGAGTACAGATCCTTTGCCTCTTTGGTTAGATTTATTCCTAGGTATCTTATGGTTTTGGGTGCAATTGTAAATGGGATCGACTCCTTAATTTCTCTTTCTTCTGTTTCGTTGTTGGTGTATAGGAATGCCACTGATTTCTGTGCATTGATTTTATATCCTGCCACTTTACTGAATTCCTGTATGAGTTCTAGCAGTTTTGGGGTGGAGTCTTCTGGGTTTTCCACATAAAGTATCATATCATCTGCAGACAGTGAGAGTTTGACTTCTTCTTTGCCAATTTGGATGCCTTTTATTTCTTTTTGTTGTCTGATTGCTGTGGCTAGGACTTCTAATACTATGTTGAATAGCAGTGGTGATAGTGGACATCCCTGCCGCGTTCCTGACCTTAGGGGGAAAGCTCTCAGTTTTTCCCCATTGAGAATGACATTTGCTGTAGGTTTTTCATAGATGGCTTTTATGATATTGAGGTATGTACCCTCTATCCCTATACTCTGAAGAGTTTTGATCAAGAAAGGATGCTGTACTTTGTCAAATGCTTTTTCTGCATCTATTGAAAGGATCATATGATTCTTGTTCTTTCTTTTGTTAATGTGTTGTATCACGTTGATTGATTGTGGATTTGAACCAACCTTGCAGCCCAGGGATAAATCCCATTGGTCATGGTGAATAATGCTTTTAATGTACTGTTGGATCCTATTGGCTAGTATTTTGGTGAGAATTTTTGCATCCATGTTCATCAAGGATATTGGTCTGTAATTCTCCTTTTTGATGGGCTCTTTGCCTGGTTTTGGGATCAAGGTAATGGTGGCCTCATAAAACAAGTTTGGAAGTTTTCCTTCCACTTCTATTTTTTGGAACAGTTTCAGAAGAATAGGTATTAATTCTTCTTTAAATGTTTGGTAGAATTCCCCTGGGAAGCCATCTGGCCCTGGGCTTTTGTGTTTTGGGAGATTTTTGATGACTGCTTCAACTTCCTTAGTGGTTATAGGTCTGTTCAGGTTTTCTATTTCTTCCTGGTTCAGTTTTGGTAGTTGATACATCTCTAGGAATGCATCCATTTCTTCCAGGTTATCTAATTTGCTGGCATATAGTTGCTCATAATATGGTCTTATAATTGTTTGTATTTCTTTGGTGTTGGTTGTGATCTCTCCTCTTTCATTCATGATTTTGTTGATTTGGGTCATTTCTCTTTTCTTTTTGATAAGTCTGGCCAGGGGTTTATCAATCTTGTGAATTCTTTCAAAGAACCAGCTCCTAGTTTCGTTGATCTGTTCTATTGTTCTTTTGGTTTCTATTTCATTGATTTCTGCTCTGATCTTTATTATTTCTCTTCTCCTGCTGGGTTTAGGCTTTATTTGCTGTTTTTTCTCTAGCTCCTTTAGGTGTAGGGTTAGGTTGTGTATTTCAGACCTTTCTTGTTTCTTGAGAAAGGCTTGTATTGTTATATACTTTCCTCTTAGGACTGCCTTTGCTGCATCCCAAAGATTTTGAACGGTTGTGTTTTCATTTTCATTGGTTTCCATGAATTTTTTTAATTCTTCTTTAATCTCCTGGTTGACCCATTCATTCTTTAGTAGGATACTCTTTAGCCTCCATGTATTTGAGTTCTTTCTGACTTTCCTCTTGTGATTGAGTTCTAGTTTCAAAGCACTGTGGTCTGAAAATATGCAGGGAATAATCCCAATCTTTTGGTACTGGTTGAGACCTGATTTGTGATCTAGGATGTGATCTATTCTGGAGAATGTTCCATGGGCACTAGAGAAGAATGTGTATTCTGTTGCTTTGGGATGGAATGTTCTGAATATGTCTGTAAAGTCCATTTGGTCCAGTGTGTCATTTAAAGTCTTCATTTCCTTGTTGATCTTTTGCTTAGATGATCTGTCCATTTCAGTGAGGGGGGTGTTAAAGTCCCCCACTATTATTGTATTGTTGTCAATGTGTTTCTTTGCTTTTGTTATTAAATGCCTTATATAATTGGCTGCTCCCATGTTAGGGGCATAGATATTTACAATTGTTAGATCTTCTTGTTGGATAGACCCTTTAAGTAGGATATAGTGTCCTTCCTCATCTCTTATTACAGTCTTTGGTTTAAAATCTAATTTGTCTGATATAAGGATTGCCACCCCAGCTTTCTTTTGGTGTCCATTAGCATGGTAAATGGTTTTCCGCCCCCTCACTTTCAATCTGGGGGTGTCTTTGGGTCTAAAATGAGTCTCTTGCAGACAGCATATCGATGGGTCTTGTTTTTTAATCCAATCTGGTAGCCTGTGTCTTTTGATTGGGGCATTTAGCCCATTTACATTCAGGGTAACTATTGAAAGATATGAATTTAGTGCCATTGTATTGCCTGTAAGGTGACTGTTACTGTATATTGTCTGTGTTCCTTTCTGGTCTATGTTACTTTTAGGGTCTCTCTTTGCTTAGAGGACCCCTTTCAATATTTCTTGTAGGGCTGGTTTTGTGTTTGCAAATTCCTTTAGTTTCTGTTTGTCCTGGAAGCTTTTTATCTCTCCTTCTATTTTCAAGACAGCCTAGCTGGATATAGTATTCTTGGCTGCATATTTTTCTCATTTAGTGCTCTGAATATATCATGCTGGCCCTTTCTGGCCTGCCAGGTCTCGGTGGATAGGTCTGTTGCCAATCTAATGTTTCTACCATTGTAGGTTACATATCTCTTGTCCCAAGCTGTTTTCAGGATTTCCTCTTTGTCTCTGAGACTCGTAAGTTTTACTATTAGATGTCGGGGTGTTTACCTATTTTTATTGATTTTGATGGGGGTTCTCTGTGCCTCCTAGATTTTGATGCCTGTTTCGTTCCCCAAATTAGGGAAGTTCTCTGCTATAATTTGCTCCAATATACCTTCTGCCCCCTCTCTCTTTCTTCTTCTTCTGGGATCCCAATTATTCTAATGTTGTTTTATCTTATGGTATTGCTTATCTCTCAAATTCTGCCCTCGTGATCCAGTAGTTGTTTATCTCTCTTTTTCTCAGCTTCTTTATTTTCCATCATTTGGTCTTCTATATCACTGATTCTCTCTTCTGCCTCATTTATCCTAGCAGTTAGTGCCCCCATTTTTGATTGCACCTCATTAATAGCCTTTTTGATTTCGACTTGGTTAGATTTTAGTTCTTTTATTTCTCCAGAGAGGGTTTCTCTAATAACTTCCATGCTTTTTTCAAGCCCAGCTAGTATCTTTAAAATCATGATTCTGAACTCTAGGTCCGACATCGTACTAATGTCCGTATTGAGTAGGTCCCTGGCAGTCCGTACTACCTCTTGTTCTTTTTGTTGAGGTGATTTTTTCCATCTTGTCATTTTGTCCAGAGGAGAACAGATGAATGAGAGAACAAAATGCTAACAGGGTAACAATGTCCCCAGAAAGTATACTCTAAACAAATCAGAAAAGACCTGAAACCGGGGGGAAAGAAATGGAAGGAAAGAAAAAAGAAAAAGTAAAAGAAAAAGATAAAAACAAAAACAGAACAAAACAAAAAAAACAGAATATGATCAAATATGATCAGGCTGGTGCATAAATCAGTGCCAAACACTAGATTTTGGGTGTATTTTGGTCTGTTAGAAGAAAGTGCCTCCCAAAATTTTAAAGAAAGAAAAACTTATATATGTACAAAAATAAGGGTTGATACGATGAAGGGATGGAATATGACTGTAAAGATGAAAATTATAAAAAATTTTATAAAAGGAATTGATAAGAAGTTGTTTGAAAAAATAAAGAAGAGGATTTTAAAAAAAGAAAAAAAAAGGGAGAGAATGTGATCAGGCAGGAGACTAGAACGAAGCCATACACTAGAGATTTAGGGTATATTTTGATCTCTTAGAAGACACTGTATCTCAAAATTTTAAAGAGAGAACAACTTATATATATATATGCCAAAAATAAGGGTAACTACTATGAAGGGATAGAATATGACTCTAAAAATGAAAAATAAAAATATTTTTTAAAAAAGGGATTGATAAGATGTTGGTTGAAAAAGGGAAGAAGAAAAATTCAAAAAAAAAAAAGACAGTTAAAAAATAAAATTAACTTGAAAGACTAAAGAATCATGGTAAAAAAGCCATGGATTCTATGTGCGGTATTCCCCTAGCGCTGGAGTTCTGCCGTTCTCATTGTTCGGTAAACTTGGTCTTGGCTGGCTGTTCTTGCTGATCTTCTGGGGGAGGAGCCTGTTGCTGTGGTTCCCAAATGTCTTTGCGGGAGGCAGAATTGCCCCGCCCTTGCCAGGTGCCAGCTAAGTATCTGCTCGGGTTTGATCTCGGGAGCTTTTGTTCCCTGCAAGCTTTCGGTACAGCTTTGGAGGAAGAGAGTGAAAATGGCGGCCTCCCAATCTCCACCCCAGAGAAGCCGAGAACTCAGGGCCCTGCTCCTCAGTGAGCCCCCAGAGAAAAGCAGTCAATCACTCCCGTCTCACCGGTGTCTGGCCGCACTCCGTGCTCACCCAGCCTGTGACGGAGCGTTTCTATCTCTGGCACCCAACTGGGTGTGGAGTCTCCAAACCCAACAGATCCCTGCTGTGTACTCCTGCGCTGCTCCTCCCAGGGGAGGAAGGGGAGTCTCCCCGGATCTGCCGCTTGTTGGGTCCCTGCTGGAGGAGGGACTGTGTCGTGGATCACAGTTTATGGCAACCCCAAGCTGAGAGCCCGCGCCTCGGCTCCGTCTCTGCAGCCGGCTTCCCCGCTCCGATACCTGGGAGCTCTGCCGCACTCAGGCACCCCCGGTCTTTCTGTGACCCCGAGGGTCCTGAGACCACACTGTCCCAGCGAGGGTTCCACCCCCTGCTTAGCCACTGGAGCGACCTCCCTCAGCGGAGCAGACTTCTAAAAGTTCTGATTTTGTGCTCCGCGGCTCTATCACTTGCCAGAAGCGGCCCATGGCAGCCCCCTCCCCCACCATCTATCCTCCCAAATATCGCCTCGGATTCACTTCTCCGCACATCCTACCTTCCAGAAAGTGGTCACTTTTCTGTTCAGAGAGTTGTTGCTATTCTTTTCTTCGATCTCCTGTTGAGTTCGTAGGTGTTCAGAATGGTTTGATCCCTATCCAGCTGAATTCCTGGAACCATGTGAAATCCAGGTCTCCTACTCCTCCCCCATCTTGCTCCGCCCCCCAGAAATGTGTCTCTTTTAATATCCCATGTTGTAGGGTTAAATTCATACCAACTTCATATTCTCTGTGATGGAACTAAGGTAGCTTTGTTGCTTTTTTCAGGTGTAAAAGATGAGGAGAGTAACTTGCCACCTTATTCCTCTGTGATGTGTGCTAAGGACAATTTCACACCATGCTTCTAAGACAGGTCTAACTGTAATTTAGGGTTTGGTATGTATCTCCAGTTTCAGTAATCAAAGTCATGTCAACATTCGCTAAGTGAATAAGAAAGAAGAGTATTCTGGTAATGACAACTTCTCAGGGTTGTGCCTAGGCTCAGAAAATTTCTAGCCTTTTATGAACATTAGCCTCTCTTTATTCCCAAATGCTCAATGGAAATCAATGCATTAAAATTAGGTCCATAAGAGCTAAGAATAAAAGACAAATCTCGAAGAGAACAAATAACCTCACCAATGCTCATGAACCCTTAAAACCACTCTCTTAAGGTTAGATCTTGGGAAAAACCTCCAACAAGAATGTAGGAAGAACATCATGGTGACAGCTGATATCAGTAGTTATTTCCTTTCCCTTCCTCAAAATCTTTTTAGCTCTGTTCTTTACAACCTCAAAGAAATGTACTCCCTTAAGGAAGATCAAATTGCACTCAACAGCAATAGGAATGACATCTATGAGATCTGACCCTCCTCCAGCTGTTCATTGTAACTCTGGGAGAGGCTGAAGGGATGTCTAAGACTTGGGTACACTGTTCATCCAGGTTCAAGAGGCTGGGCCCTTCCCAACAAGATACCCCGCAACAAAATCTAAAATACAAATTAATTTGCCCCTTACCTGAGAGAATGGCAAACTGTCTGTGAAGTTGTTCAATTATGTCCACTGCCACCAAGGGCCTGATTTCCTGCTGCATAATTTCATCTGCACAAATGAAATACAAATTAGGTTAAATTTGTGTAAATCACAAAGAGAATTTAAAAGGAAGTGGGGGGGGGAAGAAAGGGAAGTTTCACTACTAGGGAAATCTGGGACTTATCTAGATATGGTTATAGGCACATTATTCTCTTGAGATCTCTATTCCTGAGATGCAGGAATGGACCTGGGTTTTGTGTGGTGTGGAGCTTATACCCAGGAGCACAGGAACACATTTCTAGAGCCTCTCCCAAGGCTTTAGGAGGGTCAACACAAAGAAGGGGCCCTGAAGCTTAAGCTTCAGCAGCTTCACCATATAGCTGCTGGAATGGTCTCATTACCAAGGCAGGTACTCAGGGACCTGCCTACTCCTTTAGATCTTAAACACAAACAATCTAGGTCACCAGAGTTCATCCCAAGCTGGGTCATAAAATCTATCTGACACTTACGAATGTTCTCGGCTTTTTGCTTCCTTCCCTCCCTCATTCCTTCGTTTTTGCCTCCCTCCTTAATTACCTTTCTTCTCCTTCCAGAATACTTCAAGGGCCTCTTCCCACTGCCAAGCATGTTTAGGGAGACACTTCTCTATTTTGCTAATTAAAGATACTCCATACTGAACAAAAAGTTACAGGCTTCCAAGGCAAAAATTCAAATCTTTCAAGTACAAACCTACCTATGTCCTCTAACCCTAAGAGTGATATGTAAGCCCTATGATTTGCATTCTATCCATTTGGGGGAACGGGATTAGAGAGGGGAGAAGACTGAATGGAAATCCTTAGCCTGGGTTGGAAATAGGAAGGCATTTTCACACTCTCACTGCCTAAGATAGTATTATCGTCATTTAATTATATCCCAGAGAATCTAAAAAAAAATGAGCTGGTTATTGTTTCTATAACAGTTAAATATCAGATAAGACTAAGGCAGAGTCAAATAGTCTTGTACATTGATGCTAAATAGGAATCTGCCATTGATTCAGCCTGGAGTCAGGGTAATGGTATGATATTGTAACGCTGACCAATAGGAAGGTTATATTTTGGAAGCTCCTCCCAGAACCTTCTCAGCTTTAGTGTGAAAGTTAAAGGAGATGATATATATGGGGTTGTACACAGTAGATGCTCGGTAAATACTAGTTATAGCCCTTTGTCTGGAAAGGCCTTTACCATATTTGTTTGCTAAAAGTTTTTTCTTTTTAAGATTTTATTTATTTACTTATTTACTTATTTATTTATTTCTTTGAGAGAAAGTGCTTGCACACGAGCAGGGGAAGGAACAGAGGGAAAGGGAGGGGAAAAAAATCTCAAGCAGACTCTCACTGAGTGCAGAGCTGACCGGGGCTCAATCTCAGGACCCTGAGACCATGACCTGAGCCAAAACCAAGAGTGGGACGTTTAATGGACTGATCCACCAAGGCGCTCCCTGAAAGTCTTGTAAGGGCTGGGGCAAGTGCCAGTTTAAATGCTAAGACCCTTCTTAGGTGCCTGGGTGGCTCAGTTGGTTAAGCGTCTGCCTTCAGCTCAGGTCATGATCCCAGGGTTCTGGGATCAAGTCCCACATCAGGCTCCCTACCCCGCATCGGGCTCCCTGCTCCACAGGGAGCCTGCTTCTCCCTCTGCCTCTCCCTCTCTCTCTCTCTGTCTCTCATGAATAAAAAAATAAAATCTTAAAAACATACCTACATACATACATAAATATATACATACGAAGAGCCTTCTCAATGAATTCTACCACTTTCTCTGAAGGAAAGCAGGTAAACCCAGGCCAGAGCTCATTCCTTCATTCCTCCTTTCTCTTTCCACCCTGAATTCACTAAAAATTCACTAAACCCCTGTTTCACTGTTAATTGTAGTGGGTACAATAATGACGCTCTAGTTATATTTGGCAAAAGGGAAGAGTCTTCTTGGTTTTATACACAAACTATTTAACAGTAAAATGATATTAAGTCTGAGATCTGCTTAAAAATACTCAAGTGCTCCCTCCCCCTTGCCAAAAATGTATGGGGCAGGGGGAGGAGGGGATGAAATCAGATTGACAAATATGAATAATTATTAAAGCTGGTTGTTGGGTCCATGGGATTGCATTATATAATTCTTTTGCATATGTTTCAAATTTTTCATAATAAAATATAAATTATAAATGGAAACCAACATAGAGAATTTAAGCAGGAACAGGAGTTATATAATTGAAGAGTTTTTCAGAATATAATCTCCCGGTAGTCTGAGAAAACGGTACACTCAAAAATAGAGCTGGATCACTATATTTTCATACCTGAGGGAGCATATTTAAGAGATAATGACCACAAAGAAAAACCAAGATCATAAGATGCAATTTATTGTTATTGTACCTCAATATTTGAGGTGTGCTTTAGACATTTTAAATAGGTAAGATCTGAAAATGGACAACAGAAGTGAGTTAAGCCAACCATCCCCCAACCCATCTCATTTTTTAAGTGAAGAAATGGAGACCCAGAGAGATTCTGACCTTGCCTGTGGTTATATAATTTAAGCATGGAGTCAGAGTCAGCCTGGGATCACCTGACTCTAAGGACAAACCTGGGCCTTCCATGATAGGAGTTCCATGATAGGAGTTGGTCTTCAGCAGCACTGTTTTCTACCACCCCTGAGAGGGTAACTAGTGTCTCTCATCATGGGAATGTGTGGGTTGTTCAGCCTTCCAACAGAGATCTTTCCCACTTGGGGTTACCAAATGAACAGGACTAAGATATATAATTTGTTTTTTCAAGAATAGAAATGAGCTGGTTTGCCTTTGCTGAGAAAGCTTGGCCCCCTACCGGGAGTGAAAGGGTTGTCCTTGAAGATGTCCCAGCAAAGGAACCTCATGACCCCACCTGGCCAGCCACAACAAATCATGCGGCTTTCTTAGACTCAGTGCTGACCCAGAGCATGGAGGTAACCTCAGACACACCGAGCTTTTAGTGATGCCTGACATCTGAGGACCTGTTGGAAGAGGGGCACGCTCGGTTCAGCCCCAAACAGGCCACATTCATACTCTGACCAAAAGACACACAAAGACCAGCCCTATTGCTGGTAAGCCTTGCTATCCACTCCTCTCTAGGTGGGGTAGGGAAGGGAGGGCAGGAGCTCTTTTGTCTAAAGGAGCCCCCTTCTGTGCAATGGGAAAGAACCCAGACAGCCCTGCATGGGAAGGGCCATTTCTGCCAACTCTTAGCTAGATACCAGAGCAAGGACACTCTGAGCCTCAGTGTCCTGTGTTGCGAAATGGCTTTTCCTTCTCCAGAAACAGTTGGGCATGACCAGTGAGGACCCCCAAAGTGGTAATGCCTAATGCGCTCTGCCTGGCCCCTTGGTTCTGTGTGGATGCTTCCTGCTCACTGCTTGCTACTTTTGATGTGCATGGATTAGGGAGAAACTTGTCTCTTTCAACCCACATAAGGCCAGGGGAAGTGATAATTCAATTTCAACACAATCTGTATCCTGGGCAAAGTTACAAATAGATCAGGGGAAAACTTGTCCCTTTTCTATCCCTGGTAAGTATACAGTGAGTGAGTGTATGCTATCCCGGACCCAGAGTTCCAGAGATGCAAAAGGCCATCGAAGGGTACAACACAGCCTCCTCGGGGATGGAATAAACAGCCTTGCACATCCCATGGAAACTCAGCTTGGGAAGGCAGCAAGCAACACCCCTGCATTGTCCACTGCCCAGTCTGAGAGAGCAGTGCAGGCTCTGGGGCAGGACCTTTCCCACTGATTGCAGCCGTCCTCACAGCAGAGAGCAGGGAACTGCTCATAAGAGCTATTTGCTGTCTGCCTGTTGCAACTGGTCAGGAATAAAGGGGCAGCAGAACCCTTGACTTCCACTCTGGCTGAAATTTCAGTCACATTGGGATTTAAAAGATTCAAGTATGGTCTGAAGAAAAAAAGAACCAAATTTCTAAGTAAGTAAGTAAATTAGGGAAACAGTGTTTAGTCTGGACCGACAAGGGAAGGCAGACCCTGCCACATTTCTACTTTACCAAGGGAGTCTGGTGAACAGGAAAAACAGAAGAGTCTGCTGCCTCGCTGGACTAGGAATGGGCCCAGGATCCCCTGTCCCAGCCTCTGTTAGTAACGCTAACAAGCACCAGCTGTGAGCCAGCCCTGATCACGCACCTCACAGATTAACTCATTTAATGAGTTGGATAATGACAGTAAAGGAATGCACCCTTGCACTAAAATGAACCTCCTCTGGCCCATCCCGCCCTCTCACTCCCTCAACTAGACCAGACTTGACTGCCAGGAAAACACATACAGACTGGAAGCTCGGAGAAATCAGTTGCCAGGCTGGTACGAAAAGCCACCTCATGGAGACATGCTGTTTCACTTCTCTTTTTTATTGGCCAGGTCAGAAATAACATAAACCCATTTTTCCTTCTTTTACTGGGTCCTGTGCTATATATAGCAATGCTTGACCTGAACCATAAGACAGCATTGAAGTCTTGTCTGTAAATTAACAATGAATAAAAGGCAATAGAAAAGCAAGTGGAAGAATTTTTTTAAAGGAGAAATTTAGAATTTTAAAAGCAAGAACACTGAAAAATTACCAACTTCCTATTAGTCAGATAATGCAATTAAAACAGCAATAGAATATCTCATTCAACCATAGAATAACTGAGATTCTAACATCCAATGCCGGGATTTTGTTGGAAAACCAGAACATGTACATAACCTTGGGGAGTGAAGCTGGTAGAGCCCTTTTAGAAAGTAGTTTCACAATATTTTATCCAGTGATTATTGTGTAGTTACATACCAAGCCCTTTATATGTAGCATCTCATTTAATCCTCAAGATAAAAGGGCAATATTGATCTAGATTTGCAGTAGCTCATCCAAGGTTGAACAGAGCCAGAATTTGAATCCATCTCATTCTGAACTCTAAAGCCCAGCATCTTAACCATTACAATACAGAGCTTCAATACACAGTCATTAAAATCTTCATAATCCTTTGCCCATTCATCCTATATCTGGAAATTTATGCCAACAAAATAGTAAAATAAAAACCTTATACATAAAAAGGTAGACTGGAATATTATTTATAAGAGTGAAAAAATGAGGGGCGCCTGGGTGGCTAGTCAGTTAAGCATCTGCCTTCGGCTCAGGTCATGATCTCAGGGTCCTGGAATGGAGTCTGCATCGGGCTCTCTGCTCAGCAGGGAGTCTGCTTCTCCCTCTCCCTCTGTGCTCTCTCTCTCTCTCAAATAAATAAAATCTTTTTTTAAAGAAAGAGTGGAAAAATGAAAGCAATCATTATATAATTATGAAGACCATCTCCATAGACAAAGATTTAAGATATCATATTAAGGACATAAAAACCTCGTATGTGAGGTGGGATTGTAGAGAAGTTAAAAGAGAAAGAAGAAAGCATGGGGTGTATTTGTGCATATGTGTGCAGACATATGAGAAAAGAATACTTGAAATAGTTGTGTTAGAGTAATGGAATCATATTGTGGTTACCCCCTTTAGCTTATATAAAGTATGCTCTGGTAGCCTTTATTTCTCATGCTAATAGGACTTTATTATGAAGTATAATTTACATGCAGTACAATGCACAGATCTTAAGTGTACAGTCTGGTGAATTCTGATAAATATATACAATCATGTAACCATCAGACAGATCAAGATATGGAACACTTCCATTGCCCCAAAAGTTTCCTTGCGACCCTTGGTCCAGGCCCCACACTTTTGAGAGCTCCACATATCACAGCCCTCCCTCCCATAAATATATATGTTAAAGACCACACAGGCGGCTCTGTCACTCATGACCCAGTGTTCGGGGCTGACAGGGCATACTGCAGCCCTATACATCTACTCTCTTAACACCACTGGAGCCCCAGGGAAGTACTTCGCCACATCTCTTGGTCTATATCCTCAAAAGAAAAGGCGACTGCATCCAATGCTCCGCTGGTTCGTGGACGGTGCCACTGCAGATACCAGGGACAGACACTGCTTCTGAGCGCTGGGAGGACTGGAGCAGTGGAAGTGCTTAGGTAAGAGAAGAGACAAATTAATTATCACGTCAAATCTTTCCTTTCACATGGCATGAATGCTGCAGATTCCTATATAATGAAATCTCAGGCCCAGTAGTACCAAGCATCAACCTTCTTTCTTCCTCCCTATTCACGATGCAAATACGTATCTTCAAAATGTGAATTCCTTGAACGCAATTACAATACTTTACTCTGATCACATTGACTTTAGATCACTGCTCTCAACAGTGAAAATTATGTGAAAATCTCAATTATTACAACAGAGCTTTTGCTGACATGAAAATCTTGCTGGCAAGAAAAAAATATATTTTATAGACTAATTAATGACTTAGAGATTACAGATATCTTTATTAGGCACCCAAATTTCACTGGCCCATCAACACAACACTAGACACATGCAATAATTCAATTTTGTCATCTTTGCTATTTTCTGATTTTTACTCATATAAAAACCACAGCTTTATACATATTTTAATTTTGGTAGGAGAATATACTCTTGTCCCAGGTTCTGTAATGCCTGTTTAGAACTGCTTTGAGAACTGGTAAGATATTACTAAGCACAGCATTTCTGTTAATACTTATCCAAATCCCTTTTCTCCTTCTTCTTTCCTTTACAGATAGAGCTGATACATTTTTTTGTTAATTTTTTTTTAAGATTTTATTTATTTGAGAGACAGAGAATGAGAGACAGAGAGCATGAGGGGGGGAGGGTCAGAGGGAGAAGCAGACTCCCCGCTGAGCAGGGAGCCCTATGTGGGACTCGATACGGGGATTCCAGGATCATGACCTGAGCCGAAGGCAGTCGCTTAACCAACTGAGCCACCCAGGCGCCCCTGAACTGATACATTTTTTTAAAGCTCCTTAATTTCTGCTGGCATTTCACATTGTACCCTTGTATGAGACAAGCCCTGCAGAGGTGGACATTTCTAAGCAATGAGTTTCTTTAGCAACAATAGTTGGAGATGACATTCCCCCGTAGCCCTTCATAACTCCAGGACAAGTGAAACTGAGCTCTGCTGCCTGGGGTATTCTGAATAAAAAGCAATCAAGGCCCTGCAGGAAATTGAGAAAATCTGTGAAACTACTTAATCCCTCCTTCCCATAAGGCTCCCTGTTATAGCACTGAATGTCAAATGCCCCACCTGCATTTTAATCAACACCCTGCCCCCAGCAGGGCTTCTCAAATTATAATGGATATATAAATCACATGGGTTTTCAAATGCAGATTCTGATTTAGTAGGCCTAGGGCGGGGCATTTCTAACAAGCTCTCCTGATGCTGCTGATTCAACAGAGAAGCAAGCACAACAGAGAAGCAAGCACAACATTGATTCCGAAGCCTGACACTATTCTTGGTCCTTTCCTGTTGCTTATGAAAATGCAGCTCAGGAAAAAAAAAAAAAAAGTTTTTATTTGGGTTGTTCGCTGTCTGCTTCTCTTATCATTCAGTAAAAATAATCATCTATGTGTGTTCAAAGTATTCTTAAAAAGGAGGCCTAGATGGTTTCCTTGTGTGCTGATTGCGAGGTCAGCACCCTGGGAAACAAGCCAATCCTGGCTTAAAAACCTGCTTACCTGCCCTTCCTGCACGCACACCTCCACCTCAAGCCTGCCCCCCTGCTCAGGGTGGGCCCCCTCATGCCTATGCCCTCTCATTCTAGCCCCACTCTAGCCCTGGATTCAGTACAAGTTTATGGTCTGGAAGCAGTGCCTTGGGCAAAACAATATAATATGGTATAAGATGAGGAGATGAGAAGACCTGAGATGTATAATAACTATTTAATGTAGCATTCTTCCAAAAGTTTCTACACTTTCTTTCTAAAGCTCCTAGAGAAAAAAATATCTTAATACAAAGGAATCAAAATAGTAGGATTTTAAGACATTTTAGCAAGATGATGGATAAACAATTTTATTTTTGTTTAAGAAAAAGTCCTGGAAGCGCTGGCAAACATTCCTTCTTTCCTCTCTCTCTCTCGATTGATTGATTCATTTATTCATTCATTCAGGTATGGAAACAGAATGAAAAGAACTGGACTTGCATCTGAGCTCTGCCACTAACCAGCCCCTCTATCTTCAGGGTCTCCCTCTGTAAAACGGGAATGAATAATAATTATTACTATTTCCTTGGAGGACCACTGTGGGGATTAATACTACCATTTATTGAACACTTACTGCCTACTGGGCATTGTGCGACCTGCTTTACATATATTATCTAACTTAATTAATTAAAATAACATGTGAAAGCAGTTTGTGTATAAGAGTTTCAATAAAAGCTAATTAAATTGATCATTCAGTCCTTTGAGCTATGATCGCAAGGATACTGCAATAGATTTCTCACAAACACCCGCCATGCATTGTTGGTTTGCACTGAAATTCTGCTCATAAACTCCCTTTAGTTGACCTTTCTCTTTCACTATGAGATAAGTCTGATAGAATTTGTTTTGAGTTCAGAAGGACTCAGGAACAAAACAGAGATTAGAATTAGGTCAAAATATAAATAAACATATAGTATATGATAAAAGTGGCATTTCACATGGGGCCAGGGGGATATTATTCAACAAGTAGTGTTGGGTCAATCTTCTGGTCACAAAAAGACATCAAGTACAGTGATTAAGAGCATCACCTCTGGTGCCACAATGCCTAGGTTCAAATCTTGGCTCTGCCACTTACAGCAGACTAATCTCAAGCAAGTTGCTTGACGTCGCTGTGCCTTAATTTCTTGATACGAAAGTGGGGGAAATTATAATACATCCACCTGATCTAATTGTTGTAAGAATTGAGTTTATAATATAGCTAGAGAACTTAAGAAAAATTCCTGGTATATGGCAGATGCTATGTAAGGTTATTTTATTATTGTCAAAATGTTTAAGTATATCCATATTTTCACTTCTTGCCAAAAGAATAAACTCCAGCCAGATTAAATAATGAAACCATAAAAATACTAGAAGAAAATGTAGGAGAATATTTTTATAATACTGGAATCAGAACAGCCTTTCAAAGTATGGCAGAAATACCAGTAAGAAAAGACTGATAAAGTTAATTTAAAAATCACTTTGGCAGGGCAAACATACCTTGAACAAACTAAAAAATTAGCAACAAATTGGAAAATGTACAGCACATGTAGTTGATAAAGGGCTTATCTTTCTGAAATATAAAGAGCAGGCTGGATAGTGCCCCCTCCCAAAAGATAAGACCATGTCCTAATCCTAGTACCTGTGAACACTGCCTTATGTGAAAAAAGGGTCCTTGCAGAAATGACTAAGTTAAAGCTCTTGAGAGGAAGAGCCTATTTTGAATTATCTGGGTGGGCCCAGAATGCAATCATATGTATTTTTATAAGAGAGGAAAATAGGGGCACCTGGGTGGCTCAGTCGGTTGAGCATCCAGCTCTTGATTTCGGCTCAGGGCATGATCTCAGGGTCGTGGAATAGAGCCTCATAGGGCTCTGCACTCAGCGGGGAATCTGTTGGAGATTCTCTCTCTGCCCCGACCCCCCCTCAAAATAAATTTTTAAAAAGAGAAAGAAAGAGAAAGGATAACAGGAGAAGACCATGTGAAGATGGAGGCTGAGACTGGAATGCTGCAGTCAGAAGCCAACACAGGCCTGGAACCACCAGAGCCTGAAAGAGCCGAGAAAATAAATTTCCCCTATAGCCTCTAGAGACCTGCACCTTGATTTTGGACTTCTGGCCTCTAGATCTACGAGAAAATAAATTTCTGCTGTACTAGGCCATCAAGTCTGTGGTCATCTGTTACAGCAACCACATGAAATAAACACAAACTAAGAACAATTAATGGAATAAACACAGCCAATGAATGAATGTAAGATTGCAGTAATATCAGAAAGGACATTTAGACACTCCCAAAACCTAAGTTAAGATACTCAAATTTTCATTGTTCTCTTGAGTCACAGACAGAATAAAATGATTGACAGCTAAAGCATGTAGGCAAACATTTTATAACCTTTTATAGTGCGGGAAGGAAGAAAAGCAACAAAGTGTACGTAAACGTCATGCTGTGAGTTTAGAATTCAGAAATTCTTCATAATCTTTCAAATTACTTCCTCTCCTCACTACTAACAAAACTGTAAAGCCCTTATGATTCAACTTTAATAAAATTAGGGCAATAATTTACACTTGAATTCAAGCCCTTTGTAGGATTTGTGTGCATGCGCAGGCGAGTGCCTATGTGTTTTAAGAATGGAAAGCAAAATCTGATTAACAAGTTGTTCTCTCTTAAATAGCAAATATATAGTACCCCTTGCCTTTGATAAGACAGTATCTGTATTATATCCTATATGAGTATATGATACATACTATAAGCATGAATTCAGAAAGTATACTGTAATGATGATAAAGCACATTTCTCTATTCAGTAATTCCCCTCTATTGAAGAAATAGGTTCTAAATATAAGTAAAGAGGAATAAAGAGAGACAAAGACAGTTGTTTAATCACTTTTCCGAGTCTGTGATCCAAGGGGAATGAACATATTATAAACATTTTCTTTTTTTTTTTCAAGATTTTATTTATTTATTTATTTGACAGAGACACAGCGAGAGAGGGAACACAAGCAGGGAGAGTGAGAGAGGGAGAAGCATGCTTCCCGCCGAGCAGGGAGCCCGATGCGGGGTTCAATCCCAGGACCCCAGGATCATGATCCGAGCCTGAAGGCAGACGCTTAACGACTAAGCCACCCAGGCACCCCTATAAACATTTTCAAGGCAAAAAAAAAAGGGGGGGGGGATGGGGTAATATCAAAAAGCCCATCCATAAAAGAAGCAGTCTTAGAAATAAGTAGTTGCTTCAGCTCTTAGAGCATGTGTCCTACTGGCTTCCAAATACATGTAAGGCATACTTAGAAATGCTGTTCCTTCTCACCCAGCCCACGGAAGGGAAGTGTTTCTCTTTTTTCCACTCTTAAACCACCAGTGTGTTATTAGTTCATATGTTTAAAAATGAAGTCTTAGCATTTCAGATTTAACACTTTTTTCAGACTTAACATTTTTCTTCAGAAACATGAGTTTCATTATCTGAATTCTTATTTTCATTTTACAAAAGCAGTATATGTTGGTTATTTTAAAAAATAAAAAATACCACGAAAATAAGAAAAATACAATTCCTAATCACTCCTTCACCCCAAATGAAATAGTTCTCTCATTGGTGTACAATGGTCAATACACATATATTTATGTATAGACATATATGCTCTTAAAATGGGTTCACACTTACACATTCCATCCTACAACCTGATTTTTTTCAGACTATTTGGTCATCTCTTTTTAATATGAATTTTTCAATAAATGACCATCTACAATATTGTTAATAGCTGATTAATGTTTTTTTTTTAAGATTTTATTTATTTGACAGAAAGAGAGACAGTGAGAGAGGGAACACAAGCAGGGGGAGTGGGAGAGGGAGAAGCAGGATTCCTGCTGAGCAGGGAGCTCAATGCGGGGCTCAATGAGGGGCTCGATGAGGGGCTCAATGAGGGGCTCGATCCCAGGACCCTGGGATCATGACCTCAGCCAAAAGCAGACACGTAACCGCTGAGCCAACCAGGCACCCCTGATTAATGCTTTTTAAAAAGCCCTTTTAAACTCCTCAGTAAACTTGAAACAGTATTGCAAGTAAATTCTTTTAATATAAAATTTGTTAGTTAAATCATTATTCCACTGAGAATAGGGATGAATAACAAAACATTATTTACAAAACATACATAAAAGAAAGTCATCGTTGCTCTCACAGTACCTTGTTTTGCCATATATTCTAGCCTGGTGCAACTTCCCAGGAAGTGGTGGTAAGCCCTCATCTCTGCCTCTGTGATCCGGCCCAAGGTGTAAGGTAAGTACCTGGGGTCTTGCTGCCCACACTTCTTACACCAGGAGTCCATTGGATCCCAGGAAATGGTGCCACCTTGCTCTCTCTTCATCCCTCTCAGCACTGCACTCACATAAATGTGTTTAATCCTTTCTCCTGACTAATCTCACTTAAGTTCATTCAAGGTCATTTCACTGCTGAGACTTTATCCTTTGGATTGGTGAGCGCTCACAGAATTACAGGCCCAATTGTTACTGGACTTTCTCATTTGGAAACAAAGGGAAACAGGGCAGGGAGGGGGGGATGAAGGTGTGGGGTAGAGAGGGAAATCCTAGAGTCGATGAGAATCAGAATTTTTTTTCTTTTTTAGAGGAATCACAACATGAAACATACATCATGCCAGTGGATATTTAAAATAAAATAATAGAAAGGGATAAATTTTTTTTTTTTAAGATTTTATTTTTATTTATTTGACAGAGAGAGAGACAGCTAGAGAGGGAACACAAGCAGGGGTAGTGGGAGAGGGAGAAGCAGGCTTTCCGCGGAGCAGGGAGCCCAATGCGGGGCTCGATCCCAGGACCCTAGGATCATGACCTGAGCCGAAGGCAGACGCTTAACGACTGAGCCACCCAGGCGCCCGAAAGGGATAAATTTTTTAAAGGACGCTCTTAAGAAAATTTATTCCAGGCCACAATCCTCCCCTCCCTCTCTTCCAACCTCTCTAGGCTGCAGAGGAATAAAATCCAGAGACTTAACAGTGCAGCCCATAGAAGTCACTATCTAGGCGGACAACATGGGTTGGCACAGCAAAAGGTCAATGTTCAAGTCCTGAAGGAATGTAGAGTGTTTCCTGAACTACTTCTAAAGACCAGGTGCAAGTACAATATCATGATTCTAAAATGAAGGATGTTCTTTGCCTGTCATCTGACGGAGACCTCCCGCCCTTACTACCATTTGGCGAAAAGTGAGCTCACCTTTCAGAACAGTGATGTGCAGAGTATGGCATACTCAGAGAGAGGCTGATTTTTCATAATGCATTTTATCTTGGTTCTTCATGCTTAATGTTTTTGTTTCGTAATGTCATGCTCCAAGATTTAAAGAAAGGGCACAATATGAAATACCTAAGAAGTAATAAATGTATATAAACCTCTAATTTTTATTTGTATGATTCAAGCTGAAATTTGAGTAAGGCTTGCAATCGTCAAGGAGAAACTGGAAACCCTTTTTTACAAAAAATAAATAAATGTTTGGGGCGCCTAAGTGGCTCAGTTGGTTAAGCGACTGCCTTCGGCTCAGGTCATGATCCCAGAGTCCTGGGATCGAGTCCCACATTGGGCTCCCCCTTCTCTGTGGGGAGCCTGCTTCTCCCTCTGCCTCTGCCTGCCACTCCCCCTGCTTGTGCTCACTCTCTCTCTCTCTGTGTCAAATAAATAAATAAAATCTTTAAAAAAATAAAATAAAATAAATGTTTATATTTAAACAGAAGGTAAAATTCACATATATTAAAATACTCAAATCTGAAGTGTATATTTTAATGAGTTTTGACAAATGGATACATCCACGTAACCCATACTCCTTCCAAGATATAGAATGTTTCCATCTATAGAAAGTAACTTCATGCCCCTTCCCAGTCAACCCTTGTTCCTAACCCCCACGCAACCATTGAAGTGACTTTTCTTTTTTTTCCTTTAAAGATTTTATTTATTTATTAGAGAGAGAGAGAGAGTACAAGCAGGGGAAGGGACAGAGGGAGAAGAAGGCTCCCCACTGAACAGGGAGCCTGATGCAGGACTCAATCTCAGGACCCTGGGATCATGACCGGAGCCCAAAGGCAGACGCTTAACCAACTGAGCCACCCAGGTGCCCTGAAGTGATTTTTCAATAGAGACTAGTTTTGCCTTTTTAAAAACTTCATCTACAACACAGGAAACAACAAACGTTGGAGTGGATGTGGAGAAAGGGGAACCCTCTTACACTGTTGGTGGGAATGCAAGCTGGTACAGCCTCTCTGAAAAACGGTATGGAGGTTCATCAAGAAGTTAAAAATAGAGCTACCCTATGACCCAGCAATTGCACAACTAGGTTTTTACCCCAAAGACAAATGTAGTGATCTGAAGGGGTACGTGCACCCCGATGTTTATAGCAGCAGTGTCCACAATAGCCAAATTGTGGAAAGAGCCAAGATGTCCATTGACAGACAAATGGATAAAGAAGATGTTCATATATACAATGGAATATTACTCAGCCATCAGAAAGGATGAATACTTACCATTTACATCAACATGGATGGAATTGGAGGGTATTATGCCGAGCGAAATAAGTCAATCAGAGAAAGACAATTATCATATAGTTTCACTCATAGGCAGAACGTAAGAAACAGGGTAGAGGACCATAGGAGAAGGGAGGGAAAACAGAATGGGAAGTCATTCTGAGAGGGAGAAAAACCATTAGACTCTTAACTATAGGAAACAAACTGAGGGTTGCTGGAGGGGTTGTGGGCAGAGGATAGGGTAACCGGATGATGGGCATTAAGGATGGCACGTGATGCAATGAGCACTGGGTGTTATACAAAACTGATAAATTATTGAACACTACATCTGAAACTAATGATGTAGTATAAGTTGGCTAATTGAATTTAAATTTAAAAAAACTTCACATAATACAGTATGTACTCTTGTGTCTAGCTTCTTTCTCTTAGGATGATGCTTTTCAGATTCATCCATGTTGTATCAGAAGTTTATTTATTTTTATTGCTGAGTTGTATCCCATCATATGGACGGTCACAGTTTGTCCATTCTCCTGCTGATAGACATTCAGGTTTCTTTTTCAGTTTGGGCTGTTATGAATAAAGTTGCTATGAACATTCATGTAAAGGTCTCTGTATGGACACATGTTTGCATTTCTCTTGGATAAATACCTACTAATGGTATTCCTCAGTCAAAGAAAAGGTATATATTTAATTTATAAGAAACTGCCAAACGTTTTCCCGAATTGGTTATACCAGAAATTCTTTTAAGATTAGAGGCTGCTCTGTTTAGTAATCCTCAGAGCCAATTCTTTATTAGTGTTAACTGCATGCGAAGTACTTTAAGAAAATACTTAAGAATTAACAGGAAAAAATTTAATATAATTTGAGATGCTAAAACTTATGAAAGCTCTTTTTTTTTCTCTACCATTAGGTATTATGAACATGCTACCTCCAATTAAACACCAAGTCTGAAAGTCCTAATACAGGGCAGCAAACAAGGCAATTTTTAAACAACAGTTTGTGATATATAGCCAAATTTCCCTCCAAAATAGTTGTGCCACTTTACATTTCCACCAGCAATATGGAAAGTGCCTGATTCCCCATATGGAGGTTCTTTTTCCTACTAAACATTAACTTCTTTACCCATTCATTTGGACATGAATAGCCATGAATGCTTGGCTGGCATCACAACACCTACGAACATAAGAGCAATCTTTGTTAACCACGTAAATCCACAATAGCAGTGTGCATGTAATTGCACATACCCAGCAATGACCATAACTATATTTTTGCAGCTTACAGAACTCTAGGGAGAGGGAGGGCAGACAGTAAAATCTTGGAAATTTTCTTTATAACATTTGAATCTCTATTACTTGAACAAACTGTACAGCCCTTACAAATCCTATATTCCATGCACTGACCTTTACCATTTGACCAAGATCAAATATCCAATGAAGGACTATATTTTCTTCATGTTGAACAACAGATTCTGAAATAACTGGGCATTAGGTAACTCTCCTTAGAAAAGAGCTGATTATTTCAGTAGTAATGGCAATGGAAGATGAATGTTTTCTTTCATTCATTTCATCCAGCCTCCCTGCAAGAAACTACTATTACAGGTAGAAAAGAAAAGGAAAAAAAAGCTTTTTTAGCACTTCTAGATTTGCACCTATTTAAAATAAAATTGTGCATGTTTTGTATCTGAGCAGCTGAAGCCATCCACTTGCCCCTACCTATCAGGGCAAAATGGAGAATGAGAAGTCACCTACAAGCTCCAGAAGGATCTGAATTATCCACACCATGAGAGCATCAGGGTTGTTCTTTCACCAGAAATAAGACCAAAGTAATATTAAAGGGAGAGATATATTTCTCCTTTAATGAACTAGACTTTGTTTTCTTTTTTCAAAAAGTCAACATTCAAATGTCCTGGTGTATTTGCTGAGGAGATTAAACTGACTTTCTCCCAGAGTTGGCCTGGGGGACAAAGGGAATAACAGGACTCTTGAGGGTGGAGTTCTCAGGGACACCACACTCCATCAATTGACCAAGGGGCTGCAAGGACTGCAGACCATCTCATCCTCCTGATCTTCCCCTTTTGTAGAGGCGCAGGGACACCTCGCTCCCTCTGAGTCAGGGAAAGGGAGCCTGCCACATCCAGTTACATACACGTGGAGGAATCCCTAGAGAAAGCATGCTGAACAGATACATGGTTCCCACTGGGGAGTGGGACCAAAGTTACAGGGGACAAGGAGACTCTGACTTCTAACTTCCCACCGTTCTCTACTATTTACAATTTATATGAAAAGCATAGATTACTTTCATGAGTAAACCTAAAATATACTAACAAAGATTTTATATATTAAAATATACTAACAAATTATTTTATCTGGGTTACTCCATATACCTAGCTTTCCAACATGTTCCTTGATACTATTTTTAGAGCACTGCCTTTATAAGCCTTTATAAATTTTACTGACCACTATGGCAAAATGTTGATGGTTGTTGGAGCTGGGGTTTGAAAGACTAGTCTATTTTGGTGATGTCTTAATTAATTTTTTTTTTTTTTTTTTTTTTTTTTTTTTTAGATAGAGAAAGAGAGTGTGAGTGAGAGGGGTGGGGAGCAGGGAGAGGGAGAGACAGAATCTTAAGCAGGCTCCACTCTCAGCAGCACAGAGCTCACATGGAGCTCAACCTCATGACGCTGAGATCATGACCTGAGCCGAAATCAAGAGTCTGACGCCTAACCTAACCAACTGAGCCACCCAGGCGCCCCTTTTGTGATGTCTTAAAAGTTTTGTAATTAAGGGGCGCCTGGGTGGCTCAGCTGGTTGGTTAAGTGTCTGACTCTTGGTTTCGGCTCAGGTCATGATCTCAGAGTTGTGGATCCGAACCCCGAGCTGGGCTCCATGCTCAGGGCAGAGTCTGCTTGTCCCTCTCATTCCCTCTCTGCCCCTCCTCCCCACTAAGATAATAAATAAATCTTTTTAAAAAAATGATTGATAGAAAAAGGGAATTTCTCCTAGAAGATATTTAAAGATTATTATGTAGCAATAATAATCTAAACTATGTGGAACTGATACAAAAATAAACAGAAGAATAAACAGGAAGATCCAGAAACAGACTATAAATACTAAAATAACTTTTTATGTAGAGGAGGCGTTACAAATTAACGAAGGAATATTTAATAAATGCTACTGAAAAAATTTAGTTTCACCTCCTATTAGAAACACACTTAGAGATTTAAGAACAAAAGTAAAAACAAATAAAACCATTAAAAAATATTAAAATAAAACATGATTATTTACTTATCTTTATTTGAGGCAGGATATAAAAGCAATAGAAAAAATCATAAAATAAAAGATTTATAGATATGACTACATAAAACCTTAAACCCATTATATGTTAAAAGTCAGCAAAAACAAAATTAGAAAATAAAAGCAAACTGGAAAATAAAAAATGCCTGCTACAAACTTAACCAAGCCTTAATATATTTAACACTGAAAAAAACCTACACAAAAACCCCAAAAAACACACAGACAAGTCACAGAGCAAAAATTCAAACAGCAAATAATAAATTTTGTAAAAATTATTCTAGTTCACTAGTAATTTTTAAAATTCTGTTAAAATGAATACCATGCCACTTTTATCTATCAAACAAGCAAATACTCAAATAAAATCACCAAAAGGGGCTAACAACATTGCAGCTATTGTGCCATGCACTTAACAGACATTACTTCAAAATCCTGTAAGACAAGTTCTCTCATTACCCCATTTGCCGAATGAGGAAACAGATGAACACAAATGCTGATAAAGGGATCTGGTAAAATCAAGAATCCCCACACTCTGCTGATGTGTCACTAAAGTGGTATAAATTTCCCAGAAGATAACCTGACCAAAATGTATTTTAAAAGTTAATATTTATACTCTTTGATCCAATAATTACATTTCCTAGAAATTTATCTTTAAAAGATAGGGATACCTGGGTGGCTTAGTCGGTTAAGCGTCTGCCTTCGGCTGAGGTCAAGATCATGGGGTCCTGGGATCGAGTCCTGCATCGGGGCTCCTTGCTCAGTGAGGAGCCTGCTTCTCCCTCTCCCTCTGACCCTCCCCCTTGCTCATGCTCTCTCTCACTTTCTCTCAAATAAATAAATAAAATCTTAAAAAAAAAAAAATCTGGAATGTGTGAGATGTGTGCAAAGATTTCTGAACAAAGATGCTCCTCGAATTTTTGAAAAAATAACACTGACAAACTGGAAACAACCTATCCAACCAACCCTAGGGTAATATTTAAACAAATTATAGTATAACCATATAGTGAAAAATTATAACTCTATTAAAATATCATTTATGGAAATGTTTTATAATAAGGAATTGCTTATTATATAATTTAGTTTACAGCATAGTGTTAAAAAGCAGAACAGAATTCATATCATTACATATATAACATGTATGATATAAAGAGAGATCATATCATTTTAACTATGTGAAAATGCCAAAGGAAAAAAACCAGAAGAACATACACTCAAAGGATAACTGTGATTGTAACTAGGATATGGAATTGTGGACTTTCTTCTTTGTACTTGTCTTTTCCAAATATTATGCAATGAGCATATACTTTTTTTCTGTATTTTTCTGTTTGGTAATGTTTTTTAAAATTTGTTCTTAAACTGATATACAGTATAATTCACTCTTCTTGGCATCCAGGTCTGAGTTTTGACAAATGCATGGCGTCATTTAACCCTTACCACAATCAGGAAGGGAACAGTTCCAACACCCCCTTGTAGTCACACTACCTCCTCGCCTACCTAACCCTGGGCAACCACTCCAATCTAATAGTTTTACCTTTTCCAAATGCCATATAATATGGCATTCAGAAGTACCTTTTGAGTCTGGCGTCTTTCCTTAGAATAATTTCAGATTTATTCGTGTTGTTGTGTGTATCAATAATTTCTTTTTTTAATTGTTGAATATTCCAGTGTACAGATGTGTCGCAAATTGTTTACCCGTTCCCCTGATGAGAGACTCTGGGTTGCCTCCAGTTTTTAGTGATTAAGAATCAAGCTGCTGGGCGCCTGGGTGGCTCAGTTGGTTGAGCGACTGCCTTCGGCTCAGGTCATGATCCTGGAGTCCCTGGATCGAGTCCCACATCGGGCTCCCTGCTCAGCAGGGAGTCTGCTTCTCCCTCTGACCCTCCCCCCTCTCATGTGCTTGCTCTCTCTCATTCTCTCTCTCTCAAATAAATAAATTAAAAAAAAAAAAAAAAAAAAAAAAAAAGAATCAAGCTGCTATAAGCCTTTACATACAGATTCTTGTTTTCTAAGTGGCCATAACATTTTACACTCCCACCAACATACTGTGTGGGAGATCCAGACCCTTCTCATCCTCACGTGACTTGGTATTGCCATTTTTTAACCACTTTAATAGGTCTGTGACTTCCCTGATGACTACTGACGTTGAGCATATTTTCACATGCTTATTTTCATCTGTGTATCTTCTCTGGGAAAGTATCCATTCAATTTTTTCATCCATTTTTAAGTTGGGTTGTTTGATTTTCATTTATTGTTCAGTTTGAGAGTTCTTTATATATTCTGGAAAAAAGTTTTTTGTCAGATATATGATTCACATATATTTTTTCCCAGTCAGTTGTGTTTTCATACTCTTAATAGTGTTTTTTGCAGAGCAAATATTTTTAATTTTGATGAAGTCCAATTAGGTTTTACATCTGGGTACATTATCTACTTTTTTTTTTTAAAGATGTTATTATTTATTTTGAGACAGGGAGTGAGAGCACAGATGCACACAAGCGGAGGGGAGGGGCAGAAGGAGAGAGAGAGAAACAGTCCCAAGCAGGCTTCCCGCTGAGTGCCGAGCCCAACAGATGCTGGGCTCCATCCCGTGACCCTGAGATCATGACCTGAGCCAAAAACAAGAGTCAGATGCTTAACTGACTGAGCCACTCAGACACCCTGGTACATGATCCACTCTAAGTTAATTTACGTGTATGGGGTGAGGTATAGGTCAAGGTTCATTTTTTTGTACACGGATGTGCAATTGTTCCAGCACCCTTTGTTGAAATTGCCTTTACACTTTATTCCACTGAATTGCCTTCATACCTTTGTCTAAAATCAATTGATCATATTTGGAAATATTTCTGAATTCTTTATTCTGTTCCATTTTGTCTATTCTTTCACCAATACCCCCACTGTCTTGATTACCCTGCTTTTATAGTAAGTCTTGAAATTAGTGTGAATCTTCCAGCTTTGTTCTTTTTCAAAAGATTTTGACTATAACTATTATTTTTTTTAAAGATTTTATTTATTTATTTGACAGAGAGAGAGCACAAGCAGGGGGAGCAGCAGTGGGAGAGGGAGAAGCAGGCTTCCCGCTGAGCAGGAAGCCCAATGCGGGACTTGATCCCAGGACCCTGGGATCATGACCTGAGCCGAAGGCAGACGCTTAACCGACTGAGCCACCCAGGAGCCCCTATTATAGTTATTTTTGCCTACTATAGCACCTTTCACTGATTATAAATTTTAGAATCTGTAGTTGATTTCTACAAAAACAAACCTGATAGACTTAGGACTGGAGTCATGTTTAATCTATAGATCAATTTGGGGAGGACTGACATCTTAAAACTGACTTTTCCAAACCCTAAGCATAGATCATGTATTATTTTTATAAACCATTTTCAAAGCCCTTATGAAAACCACATAATGTTCATTCCTCTCTCATTTCTTCTGCTTCGTTTTTAGATTATACCACAAAGCCATACGAAATGATGAACATGAACTTTCTCTTTAAAATCTGGCTTGGTTTTCCCAAGGCACTGAGGGAGAAAATGCTCCTGCCACACCTGAAGGGCAGACCACGTGTGAGTAGTGGAATTTTCCTTCTCATCTCTGCACCATTTGTCAAGGTCTAAATCCCATTTTACAGCCTGAGGGATTTTTCCTCCTCCGTAAGCAAAGCTTCTTTTGGTTGCTGGAGGGATAAATACTGCAATGGAAACAAAATGAAATGAAAAGTACAGGGATGTGGGCAGGGGAATTTAGGAGGACCATCTTTCTAGTCTAGGTCCTGCACCAGAGCTTTCTCAACAGTGAGGGGGCAAAAAACAGGAAAGACAAGGGAGCCATGGGGGAGGGAAGGAGCCAGTGAAATGGTGACTCCAAGGGCCTGCGAAACCCCCAGGAGCTGCGGTGGCCAGAGGACATTTTAAAAAGTGACGTCTCCAGCTCCATTTCAAAGTGTCTGTGTTTCCAGACCATGAATGTCCCCTCTCCCATCTTCAGAAAATTCTCCTGAACTCTCTAATCTTCTATGTACATGACTTTTGAAATACTGAGTAAGAACTGAGTTTCACAACTAAATCAACCAGATGCAAAAGCAAAGCAGCTAATGCGAAAGGAAAAGAAGCAGGGAAGACCACAAGAAGAGAAGCCCAATGAGAAGAGGGAGGAACTGGGGAATGATGGCTGCCTCTACCTGAAATTTTCCTCCTGGGTACAGCTTAACATCTGCCTCCCCCGTCAGACTGTAAGGTCCAGGAGGACATCTTTCATTCCTGCAGTCCCTGGGGAGCAGTAGCAGGGCTGCAGCAGTGGAGGTGCCCAGGTTCCGGCTCTCACAGTGGTCCTACTTGCTCCTTTACACCCCGTCCCCAGCACCTGGCCTCGTGCCTAGCCCCGGAGGCCTCAGTAAATGTGGTTAGTCTCAAATTGGGCCTTACATAAGGAGATACTGGCACAAGGACCTTTTTCCCCTCAGTGACTGAATGAATTCTAGCCTCCTTGGGTACAGAAAGAGAAAAGGGCTAAAACGAATTTACACTGATCTAATAACAGATACAACAAACAGACAAACAAACAAACAAAAAAGACACACAAACCAAAACCTGGGCTGAACGTGATCTAGGCTCAGACAACTGGACAAAGAAATCTGGAGGTAACTCTTGTAGGCTGGGCAAGACCAACGTGTTCTAACACTTGGGGCACCTGCAGTTTGTCCACCTGTGTATACTTTGTGCTTGACTCTCCCTCATAGTAAAGTCCTCTAAACACAGGGACTCTTCTGCACTAAATAAAAGTGCCTGTACCGGCTGTTACCTTGCCACTGTAACTGGGGGTTATAACTTTATTGGACTTTCTTCCCCTAAGACTCTGGTGGTTAGCACAGGAAGTACAAGTAGACAGCACTCCTAAAAATTTCTTCCTTTACAAAGGCTTATTCCTAGCTAAATGTTACACATTTATTACTTTTGCTTACTTAAAACACTACAAAGTAAATCCTCACATTTTAAATGATAGTTTTCTTTGGAAGAAAGTGACTATTAATAAACGAACATTTCAAGTGGCTGGTAAAATACTTAGACTCAGGGGACTAATGCTTTTAGCTTCCATTAGGTTTTTCAAGAGATTTTTAAGACTCACTAATAACACATCTATCATTTACTGATTTATATGCCCTCCTGTAATGAGAAATTAAACCAGGTATGACAACTCCTAGGCCTTGAGCCAGCCAAACCTGACTTTTAATTCCACTCAGTATGACCTTGGGCAAGTTTCCTAATCTGTTTAACCCTCAAATTTCTCCTCCATAAAAAAAGGGCTGTACTTCTGACTAAATTTAATTAAATCAAGTGTGTATAAAGCACAGTATGTGACATTAAACAGATATAAAATAAATGGTGGCTATGATAACATCACTTTTATTTTTTTTAAGATTTACTTATTTGACACAGAGAGAGAGAGAGAGAGAGCACAAGCAGAGGCAGCAGGCTCCCCGCTGAGCAGGGAGACCGAGGCAGGTCATGACCTGAGCCGAAAGCAGATGCTCAGCCGACTGAACCACCCAGGTGCCTGATAACATATTTTAATATTATTTCCATATCCTCTAGCCTCTACAACTTCTTTCCCCATATATATATATATATATATATAAAGAAGGAAAGAAAGTGAGGTACCATCTATAGATCTACCTTCCAGCTTGAGGTCATTCCTTCTTTCAAGGTAAAGATTAAAGCTTCTTAGTTGTCCAGGGAGGTCTATGCAGAGAATGGAATAAACAGGACAACCAGCACAGGAAGACCAGCACAGTTACCAAAAGCAGCCATTCCCTTACCCCACCCAATTAGAAAGCTTTCCCTTCTCTACCTACCTAAATCCTCTCCTTCCTTCAAATCCAGCTCAAGTCATACATCTAGTATACAGCTTTCTTGAATCGCTGAAGTTCACAACTTCAGCCTCCAAACAGCTCATGGATCTTAAGCCTGCCACAGAACCTTGCTCATGGTCGGCACTCTCCAAAAATCCGTTCAGTGACGGTTTCTGGATGTAGTTGTGGTGCCTAAGTACCTAGGTGGCCACATAAAGGCAGTGGGCCTTGGAATATAGCCCAAAGAAAGAAAAAGCACACTGCACACAGGGAATGGTTTCTATTTTGCCTAGGGCTAGCCCTTAAAACTGTCCAAATATTTCATCCTCTTACTGATTCTAAAGGTTGAAAGTGCTTTCCAAGTTACTACACTTGTTCTGAGAGGTGAGTGCACAGTTTAAAGCCCTCTTTTCTGAGGACTTCCTCCCCATTCCAAGACCAAGCCAATTTCTGAACCCACAGCTGATATGATCAGAAATGTCTTAGTTTCCTCTGAGCCAGGCCAATCAGGCTCTCCAGAGAGAGAATGTGTACAGAGAGATCCAGAGACTGAGAATCAGTTAGTGATTGTCTCTAGATCTGGAAAGGGACGTGGCTGGAGTGGCCATGTGGAGTTCATACTCACTGATAAAAGAACAGAGGGCTAGTCCGCAGAGATGAGCAGAAGAATGTTACAGACAATGGAGAGAAGCAGAGACCAGAGTCTAGGTGACACCAGGGAGAGAACAGCCACCTCAGTTCTTGACTGTACATCTTGCTGATGAGGCCCACAGAGTTTCCTGCTCTGAGGTCCCCATACTCCACAGCCTGGAGAGTATGGAACACTCGAGTAATAGTGCTCAGGAGCTCAAATTCTGGAGCCATATCTGCCTGAGTTCAAAGCCTGGCCTTGCCACCACTAGCAGGATGCTACAAAACAAACTATTTTGTCCTCTGCTAATTTGAATTAAATATATACATCTTTAGTAACATCAATGTGTTAAATTCCAAAATCTCTAAAGTTTATTATAATCATTATTGCCCGCTAGTAAGAAATAAGTGCTTGAATTCAATAAGTCTATGATAATGAGATAGTCTTCCTTTTTAGATTAAAATCAATCAATTCCTATCTCTTAAAATAAACAGAAAGAGAACCTATACCCATTTGGGAAGAGCTAATCCACGGTGCCAGACTAGGTTCAGAGGCTCTCTGGCTGGGCCATACTCACTAACATCTAAAGGGAAACAGACATGACAACAGCCTTACCCTTCAGGAAAAATTCCAAGAGAAGCAGGACCATTTCCATTTTGATCCTCGATGATTTCAACTATTTTGGCAGAGATTTTTACATTAGCTACATTAATTATTAATTCAGCAGAAATTTCAGACTACTTGAAGCATTTTTTTAAAAATAGTTAACACAGGGGCGCCTGGGTGGCTCAGGCATTAAGCGTCTGCCTTCGGCTCAGGTCGTGGTCCCAGGGTCCTGGGATCGAGCCCCACATCGCAGGAAGCCTGCTTCTCCCTCTCCCACTCCCTGTTTGTGTTCCCTCTCTCGCTGTGTCTCTGTCAAAAAAATAAATAAAATCTTTAAAAAAAAAAAAATAGTTAACACAGATGGGCCTTTATAGCACAAATGTAGGCCCCTGGCCAAGGGAGGCCCTGTTAGGGGGCCAGGCATCCAATAACTGTGCCTAACACCCATGACTCCCTGACAGAAGAGATCCCTGTGCTTAGTTGGTTCCTGGATAATAGATGGGAGGAAGCATTTTCGAGCACTCTTAAAAATGAACTGCAGTTTTTTAACATTCAAGATCCCCAACACCTGGGAAAACACAAAGAAAACATTTTGAGACCCAGTTTACTAATATAGTTTGCAAAGTTCCTAGTAGCTTGCCTGTAACAACACTGTGATGAAAGAAAGAAAAAATGTGAATGAAGCACATTTTCCCTGTGAAATATACACAAGGTGAAAAGCCAAGGAGACATTCTGCTTTCCCCTGGAACCCAGAATGTTGGAATAGAGGCTCACTCTCACCCTAACAACAAGAAAAAGCCAGATAAACTACAAAATTATAACCTGTCCAGAACCTATATAAACAAATAAAAAGAAATCACCTAGAAGTTTTAAAGGAATTGTGAAAGGTTTAAGTATAGGCTAACAGGAGCCAGGATGCAAGGGGAGCTCCCAGCTCCCTGCAGGCTCTTCTCCCTAGACTGGGTACAGGGTGGCAGTCTGGAGAGAGCCTCTGTCAGGGGGGCAAACCTGGAGGAGGGGAGATGCCCAGGAAAAGCACATTTCTCCCTATGGAAAAAGCCTCAGATGCTGGGGGGAGGCAGCCAACCCTTTAACTGGACTCCAGGGCACAGGTGAAGACCCACTGCAGCTTGGAGAAGATTTAAAAAAAACAAAAACCCCTACTTCTGGGGGAGGCATAGAAAACTCTCCCAAAGAATATCTGCCAAAAAATCTGGTTCAAATTATTTTAAAGCACTTGCAAACACAGCCCAGATCCGGTGTATCATGTGAATTTATTCCATCTCTACAGTAATGATAAAATGTGGAACAGTAGCCCCTCACTACCCAATGGCTTCACCATCTCCAAAGTGCACTGCGTGAGAGGCATGCTCTTCAGCGGCTTTGAATTTCTCTCTAGCATCTCTGGACAGCCCAGGCTCATTCCAAAGAAAGAAGCAAGGACAGTGGCTGATTCCCAGCCGGAGGATAGATTATTCCACACTCACTCAAGGCTGCCGTTCACAATTCCTGCCGCTGCCACAGTGAAGGCCCGGAGTCCGGAGGCCTTCTCATAACCTCTGCCACCCCTGCCTCACTTCCTCTGCCATGCTGGCCCCACTGCTTCATCCTGCAGGCATCCTTTTTCCAACCTGTGCCCTGCAGAGCAAGCTTGCCCCATTCATGCTGCAGTTTCTAGTAAGTACTAGGGGAATACTGGTAGAGTATTCCTCTTGAGTAGATTGGAGAGGCAATAAAACACTCTTTTTCATGCTTCTCCTGCTAGTCCATAAAGCAAACAATTGAAGTCATTCTATACTCATGGAGTCTCTTTTGCTATAGTCCTCAAAGGATTTCTGTTTAACCACTTTCACTATATAGGATCATTCCAACTTGTAAAATAAACAGAGGGACTGATATAATTATCACTCTACATTAGAGATGAGGAAATTCAGGGAATAGACGTTCTTTCCATTCAATTAAACATGTGATTCTTGATCTCCTATAATGGGTTTAATTTAGCCTACAAGGCCATAAAGCAATCTTAGTTGGGATTTCTACCCTTAAGTAAGACATGCCTATGTTATTAGAAAAGACTTTGCAACATGTTCAACCAACAACTAAAATATATATCAGTATTTGAAACAAAGAGAAAAATCCAAGCTAGACTGCAATCAAATGCTCAAAAACACACATGAGATGGATTCCAACTAATACAGGTGTTCAGAAAAGGGAGGGAGGCTAGTCCTGGCCTGGCCCATTCCACAAAGTGCTCATGGGGATGCCAGTTTTGAGGGAAGCCCTGGAGATTCAGACAGGCAGGCCAGAGACTTGCTGGTGAGAGTAACCACAAATGGGACCTAGACAGAAGAAAGTGAGACCCAGGGAGGCTAGCAGGTGGGTGGAACAAACCAGGACGCTTTCCAACCGCTCAGATAGAGCAAACAAAAGAAAGAGATTTTTCATGAACAGTGCCAGGTACTGAGCCAGGTACCTAAGGATATAAAGATGAATCAGACATCTCCCTGCCCTCAGGGAGCAGACAATGGGGTGGCAAGGCAGAAATCATTCCCCAGTACCAAATTAACATAAATACCCAGTTTCTTAAAAATTATTTTCAAGCAGCAGTAAAAATTTCTGCCTTGATATAATAGAACATAAACTTTGAAATCAGATCTGACAGATCCTGACTCTACCTCTTAGTAACACTATGGCTTTAAGCAAATTACTGAACTCGTTTTTTTAATTCTTAGTTTTGAAATCTTTCAAAAATGAGAGTAACCACTCTCCAGAGCTGTAATGATTCAAAGGCATAAGTGGAAAGGCCTAGCACTCAATAAATTTGGCCAATATTTCTAAATGGTTAAACACTTATGCTTCTTGGACTTTCTAGTTTCTTGCTTGAAATCTGTACCTTTGGATGGGTTGTTAACTCCACGGGTTTTTTCAAGGTCAAATGATGTAGAATCCTGGTCTGAAGACCAGCAGTGAACTGAATGACTAAAGCTTTAGTATTGCAACTGTTGAAAGCAGATCAGATGCCCCAGCTAACAAGCTCAGTCACAACCTGCAGACACTCTGGAAATAGAAGTCATCAGTGAGAGGCCCTCTCCAAGGCTAGGAGGAACACTTGCTGGCAGCGATACTCCCCTCTCCTGTGCTTTTATAACCTGCTACCACCAGTGGGAAGACCTTGAGGGTGTCCCAAGTGCCAAGAGTCATCAACATTCAGGCAGTTGGGTTCTGCTTCTGAGTTTTGCTTTTGGCACTGCAAAGGAGAAAGCAGAGAGGTGGCCCCAGGTGGTGAGAACATAAACTCTTTTCTAAAGCAACATGTCAGGATTAGCCTTCAACCCTACTAGAACAGACTTCCACAAGGGTGGGTGCAAGAGGAAGAGAAGAACATTGATGGTGCCTATGATGTACTAGGGCAAAGGACAAAGTAGATGATGTTGTCCTTGTATCTAAAGCCATTCTCATTATCCCTGCTTCTCAAGTTTCTCCCTCCAACAGGTACTAGGCATTCACAAGGCACTATTTTTTTTTTTTTTTTTAGATTTTATTTATTTATTTGACAGAGAGAGAGAGAGAGACAGGAGAGAGGGAACACAAGCAGGCGGAGTGGGAGAGGGAGAAGCAGGCTCCCCAGTTAGCACGGAGCCCGATGCGGGGCTCGATCCCAGGACCCCGGGATCATGACCTGAGCCGAAGGCAGACGCCTAACGACTGAGCCACCCAGGCACCCCCACAAGGCACTATTTACACATTCATCTTCTACCAATCCTGGGAGGTGGGTATTATTATCTGCATTTTACATATGAGGGAACCAAGACTTGGAGGCAAGGTGATGTGCTAAAGCTGTTTGCTGGCAAAGACTGCACAGCTTTAGTTCACGGACATTCACTTAGTTCACTGAAAGGCACTGACATTCTCCACATTAGAGAAGATGATCACCTCCAGAATCAATATTATTTAGACACCGATTCTAAGAAATCCTAATTCAATAAATGACCATTTTCTATAACATGGATAGTTGTTATCATCATGACAACATTTTGGTTAATACGTGCTTGGTACCCTTTGCCAAAAGCTGGCATTTCACATCATAAACACAATGGCATCCACTCAGTCTTTAGAGCACCACTATATATCTGAGTAAATACCATGCCTGACTCAAGTTACCAATAAACTGAAATTCCACTCCTCCACCTTCACCATCCCAATATGGACAACTCAAAGGCATAAGTCACAATATACATCACCAATGCTCAGTGGAGCAATGAGGTAGCTAGTCTCCAAGGTGGCAACTGTGGTAACAGAAAAACTCCTTCAAACCACACCGCCCCCCCAAGATCTCTGCATCCTAATGCCCAGACACTGTGTAGGTCAGGTTACATGGCAAAGAGAATTAAAGCTGCAGATGGAATAAAGGGTGCTAATCAGCTGACCTTAAGTAGAAGAGGGAAGCCAAAAGAGAGAACCATGGAGATGGCAACACAAGAAAGACTAGCCAGATGTTGCTGGCTTTGCAGCAAGATGGAGGAAAGGGCCCATAAGCCTAGGAATGCAGGCAGCTTCTAAAAGCTGGAAAAGGCAGGAGAAAGGATTCTCCCACAGCACCTTCAGAAAAGACTGCTGCCCTGCTGACACCTTGATTTCAGCCTGGTGAGAACTACATCAATGTCTGAGCTACAGAACTGTAATAAAAGGAATCTGTGCTGTTTTAAGTTTGAGGTAATTTATCACAGCAGCCACAGAAAATGGATGCAGCAACCAACACTTCCACACCTCATGGCTGGGCATGCCAGTTCTCCCATCAAGAGTGGGAACTTGTGCTCCGTCCCCTTGAATCTGGGCTGGGCCTGGGACCACTTTGACCAAAAGAAGTTGGAAGTGACATCACAGAACTTCAAGCCCAGTCATCAAGAAGTCCTGACAGCTTCTGCTTCATCCCAGCAGAGAGCTGAGCTTCAAGGTAAGAAGTCCAGACTACCCTGCTAGAGAAAGGGCCACAGGGGGAGGACCTGGAAGATGAGATGCCACCATGGAAAGAGAGACCACATGAGGGAACACCAAGGTGCCATCCACACAGCCCCAGCTACCATCTGATTACAACCACTTGAGGGGATCCGTTTGCTGGGTATTTTTTAAATCACAAAAAGGTATGAAATTTTGTCAAATACCTTTTCTGTCTCTACTGAGATGATTATGTGGTTTTTCTTCTTTATTCTATTGATAAGGTGTACTACATCAATTGATTTTCAGATGTTAAACCAGCCATGCATTCCTGGGATAAATCACATTTGATCATGGTGTATAATCCCTTTTATATGTTGCTGGATTTGATGCTAGTATTTTGTTGAGGCTTTTTGTACCTACATTTATAAAAGATACTGGCCTATAGTTTTCTATTCTTGTAATGTCTTTGTCTGATTTTGGTATTAGGGTAATACTTGCCTGATAAAATGAGAAGTGTTCCCTCCTCTTCTATTGTTGAGAAGGGTTGTGAATAATTGGTATTAATTCTTCTTTAAATGTTTGGTAGAATTTGCCAGTGAAGTCATCTTGTGCTTCACTCTTTTTTGATTCTGAAATTTTATAAATGAACCAATGTGATTCTGTAGTCTAGAATAAAGGGTAAAGGATAGTCTTACTTGTGTACTGCATAGGTAACACATGTCTGGACACTTTTCACATGTGAGCTGCATATTTTTTGAGGGTATCCAACAAACTAACAAATTCAAAAGAGGTCCCCACAGTGAATGACATCATATGAGGAACATTTGAAGAGCTTAATGTTTACTTGAAAAATGGGATTTAGGAGGCAAGAGTTATCCACAAACACTTCAGAACTGTCCTTAAAAATATAAAAACTGCATGGCATTACTCAATACTCAAGGACCATTCCAAGGCACAACAAATTATTCATTTATTCAGCAAACATTTATTCTGCATCTCCTTAGAGGGAGGCCATGTTAGGTAATGACAGATTGGTAATGTAGGGTCTAGGAGCAGAGATAAGACAAGCACACAAAAACCAACTAACCATAACACAAGGGAGAGAATGAGAGGTGTTATGTGAGTAGAACAAAACCTACTTTGGAATTCAGAGGCAGGAGTCTTTATTTCCCACTGGCAGAATCAAAGATACCTGGAGAAGGAAGCATTGAGTTGGGCTTGGAAGGTGTGTACTATTTTTGTGTGGAGAAATATTTGAAGGGGTCATTCCAGATGGAGGGAAAGCAGACACAAAAGTGTAGAGGTGGAAACAGAGTCAGACAAAAGAGTGGAACAAAGCTGAAGAAATGAATAGCCCAAGCTAACCAACCATACATGTAGACATATTAATTATTGGGGGATAAAACCAGAAGTGTGCCAAATAAAGTACAAAGAGCTCATACTCCACGCTACAGAGAATGACTATGTGAAGGTATTATTAAAGGTTTTAGGGGGCACCTGGGTGGCTCAGTCAGTTGAGCATCCACCTTCTGCTCAGGTCATGATCCTGGGGTCCTGGGATGAAGCCCCGCATCAGGCTCCTTGCTCAGCGGGCAGTCTGCTTCTCCCTCTCCCTCTGCCCCTCCCCCTGCTCGTGCTCACTCTCTCTCCCTCTCTCTCTCTCAAATAAATAAGGATTTTAGAAAATACAAATGCTATGTGTTTATTCCTGGTATAAGTTAGAGGCAAACACAGGAGAGGCGGAAGGCTTACACAATGGTTAGTCAGGAGGAATGAAGTCCTGAAGCAGGTCACAGGAAGGTCACAGTGGGAATGGACATTAGGAGAGAGATCCATGAGTTATTTCAGAAATTGAATCAACAAACTCCAGACCTGAACTGTCAAGTCTAAGGGACTGTGAAAACAGAGCAGAAATCCCAGCAGGAGAAGGAACTGGCTGGGGGAACAGAGGTGGCAGAGTGAATATGGAAGCACAGTGTTGTTACCCAGATGAATATTTAGGATAGAACCAGGGGAATGTTCTAACCTACAGTCTTGCTCCAAGCACTTCTCAACCCTTCCCTGACTCATCACATCCCTCAGACAGCTCACCAAGAAAATGTCTGAAAAGAACAGTCAAACACTGAGCCAATCCACCCTAAGAGATGCTCCACTGGCTACTCAGTACGACTCTCCATGAAGGTAAAGGCTGGCTGCCCCCTCCATCAGATCCCCAAACAGACCATCTGAACAGTTGCCTTCTGGTCCTGAGCCTGCCATTCACTACCTCTGAAACCTTAAAAGACAAACTTTCTAAGTGTCAATTCCTTCATTTGTAACATAGGGATGATTACCTATTTCACAGGTTTGTGAGATTACACAGGAGGATACAGAATGCTGCAAGACACACAAATGCCAGAGATCATTAGAAGCTCTTTGAGAGCAGAAACTACAACAAATTAACGTCTATATCCTTCATGGAGGTAACTACAGAAAAAGGGAGGGAGCAAGATGGGCAAAAAAATACCATAGCCAGGGCCCCGGAGGCAGCCTGGTTTTAACCAAGGAATACTGACTACCAGATCTTCGAGAAGATCCTACACCCAGAGAAATAGGAGGGGTCTTAATAATCATCCAGGTCTACCTCCTCATTTAACAGATGGAAAGTTTCACCCCGAGAGAGACCCAGTGATCTGCCCAAGATCTTTAGTGGCATATGGGGATATGACCAATAACACATTCACAGTTCAGATGGTGATTTTACCCACATTGGCTTACAAATAGGCTTCGAGCTAGGTGGGAAAGGATTATTAAAATTCCCATTTTTAGCCTGAGGGTGAATGACTTGTCCAAGAGGGATTCAAATCCAGACAGTCATACCCCCAGTCCACAGCTCTTTACCTACACCACAACTTCAAGCACATGCACAATTTCAAGCACAGTCATTTCAGCATTCAATATTTCAAACTCCAAATTCTGTTTGTTTCATACTGCCTCCAGCAATATTTCACATTCAGCCTTCCCTGGTAGGATTCTACTGACCTTTTGTCTCAGAGAAAAACCAGTTCAGCAGCCACCCTGGCACCAGAAACATTTTTTTAAATGAATCATCAAAACTGGGTCTTTCCAGATAAATCATCTTCACAAAGTATATCCCCACAGGTGTATCATTCAAGATGTATATCATTATTGCACTAAATACATTGGACTAGGGTGCTCAAAGAGCAATGGAACCCATTAATTGAAGCAATATGTAATATATAAACACTAAGAAGGCAGTTTTAGCAAATGGGCAGAACACTGAAGTAAAAACTTCCTGACTTTCGAACTAATTTGCATTATGGAAAGGTCTCAACGTTAAGTGACCAACACTGAAAATTACCCCGATAATTCTAATCATCTGCATCCAAAGAATCTCTACCTGAATACGTTTTTATTTGGGGAGGTCCAGGGAAGGGGCGGGGGAAGAAAATGCTAAAAAGGACTCAATGTACCCCTGTCTCAATGCCCTCTTTACTAAACAGGGCCTGTCTTTCCACCACAACCCCTATTTCAGGAGCAAGGCATGCGTGTTCTGCTGCCCTCTTTTAACTCAGTGGAAGAAGATTAACATTGCTCAGTCTCCTGAGGCTTGCACTGGCTTGTCATCGGGGTTCACCCCGAGTGTGCTGACACCTCCAGGCGGTACTTCCAACGGGCCGGGGCGCCAGGCTGCGTACCCTCTACCGCAGCCTGCGTTTCACTACGCTCGCTTGTGAACCAGCCTCCGCGGTTGGCAGTAGTTTCTGCTGGAAAGCACCGGCATTCGTTCAAGTTCCCTCTCCTTTCTCTTTATGTCGTAAACCGCGACACAACTGCCCACCCCCGCCGGGTCAGCGCGGGTAACGGATCCTAACAACCCAGCAGCCCTCAGGGGACTAGGCACCCGCCTGGTGAAAGCACCTGCCTGGTGAAGGCACCTGCCTCCCCCGCCCCCGCCGCCTGCCCTGGCCCCGCCGGGCGTGGAGGATCTCAGGGGTGCCTGGCACTGGCCGCCCCCAGCAGCAGCGAGGCCGAGACGCCCGGCCCACACCCCACCGCCTTCCCACGCAGGGCGCTGCTGGGGGGCTGCGGGCGAGCGCCGGGAGGAGACCGGCCCCAGAGACTACGCCCCCACCTCCATTAATAAAACGCAAGGGGGCAAAGAAAAAGCTCCATTTACCGATATGAGTGATCACTGTGGCCAGTCGCCGGCTGAGCTCCTCGGGGGCCATTTCTTCCTTTAACCAAAATAGCATTTCACCGAAAAGCCACTCAGTATGTAAACAAAACAAAGCAACACGTAAGTGTTCCTACTGCTGTTATGGATGGTGTTTCAAAGACATCTCCTCCCGAGGATGCGCTGCCCTCACATTCTTCCTCGCTCTCTTCAGGCACAAAACGAGTCACTCCCAGCCCAGGCCAACTTTCCTGGGCCGCTCGGCCAGCCACGCCCTTCAGGGAATTGTCTTAAAGATTAAAATCCAGCAGCTTTCCCAACGTAATGTCTGGCTTTGAGAGAGAGGGAAATGGCAGTTCTGGAGGTAAGAAAAGCAGTCGCCCCAAATCACGCTGTAACCGAGCGTCGGGCTTCCCCCGCCGAGGGAGCGCGTGGGTCTCTGGATTTGCGGTCCCCGTAGGTCGGGTCTTCGGCGCCGCCTTCCGGTAGGGTCGGGAAGAAGGATGCTCTGCCAGGACGCGGAGGAAGCGCGGAGCCTGCGCGCACGGAGGGCGGACGGGTGGAGGAGCCGAGGGAGGAGGAGCGGAGGGCGGGGGCGGCAGGCGGCCTGAGGCCCCTGCTCCTGCGCGCTGTCCACCTCACGCCCCGCGGCGCGCCCCGCGCTCCTGCCTCCGCGCCCGCCTCTCCCCGCCCCCGGCAGCGCGCACGCGCCCGAGCGCTGTCTGTTGCCAGGTGGGGAAGCTGCGCCCCTTGCCTTGCGGGGAGCCCTCGGCGCCGCCCACGGAGAGGGTCGACTCACGGTGTGTCCTCGCAGCTTTTGGGGAGAGGAGACAGCGATTTAGGCGCTCCTGCTAGTGCCGGGGCTCTGAACGCCTGCCTCGACCCCCTCCTTGCCCGCCAGGTGCCTGCAGAGCGGCCCAGGCGAGGAGGGGGCTGACTGGGAGAGGTGCAGCCATCCCGCCGGGGAGGCTGCTCGCACCGCCGCCCCTGCCCCAGGGGTCGTCTCAGCGGTAATCAGCGTGCACTGGACGCACCCGCACTCGGAGCCGGGGGCGCGGGCTGTGCGCGGATGGGGCTGGGCACGCATGTGCGCACACACATCTCCACCGTGTGGGCCTTTTCCTTTGTGCAGCTACTCCAGGGCGCCACCGCTCCGTCTGCCACTGTCAGGCGCGCCAAGGCTCCGTCCTAACAAGGCTCTGGCGCAAGCCCCACGCGGGGCCCTCCTCCCTGTCAGCCCCGGGAGCGTCTTCTGTGGGCCGCTCTCCCGCGGCAGTCGATGTCCCGCAGCTTCCTCACGTGGCCCCAGATACTACCTGACAGGCAGCGAAAGCCAACCCCATTCCGCAGAACTCCACAGCCAAAGCCTAAGCAAACGCGAATCTGGTCAGGTTGTTCCTCGATCCATTCTACCACGGGGGACCCTGAGTATCTGGTCGCAAGACTGCCAGGACCGTCACAGCTTCTAAGCCAAGGCCAGGAAGCTCAGCTTTCCTCTTTGACATGTAAAACGCCAGACCGCAAACACTCCGGATCTAATCTCTAATAGTAGCCAGTCATGCCAGGGGCATGAGGACATTTTTTTTTTTTTTTTTTTAAGATTGTATTTATTTGCGAGAGAGAGAATGAGAGGGAGGAGCGGACTCCCTGCTGAGCAGGGAGCCCGATGCGGGACTCGATCCCGGGACTCCAGGATCATGACCTGAGCCGAAGGCAGTCGCCCAACCAACTGAGCCACCCAGGCGCCCATGAGGACATTTTTAAATGCTTTCGGTAACAGTCGTGGGCTGTGGTTAAGAGACGTTACTCCACAAGCAACCTGAGATTCCCGTGGAGGGTTACTCTGTCCTGTGAGGTGCGGGCTGTGCACTCTGCCTGCACAAGTAGAGCAATCATTTTCATAGCACCCACTTGAAGAAGAGTCAGAAAAGGGTGAAAGACACAAAGAAGTAAGACAACTTTGGACCGCGTTTCCGTGGTGGTTTCTCTGCCTACTCAAGAGTCACAAGTATTGTTGAGGAACCAAATGAAGTGTTTCTTGATCATAGTAGTCGGAACCCTGGTGCCCAGTCAGAGCCAATTGTGAGTTTCGATCACTAGAAACAAGCGCATTGCCAAGGAGGCAGATGATGTGCAGCATTCTGGCCTTTGCAGATCCGGTGACCTCAAGCTTCCTGGACAGGTCCTTATGTGTGAAAATCATGAAAAGGAGGGAGAGGAAGAGAAGGCAGAAGAAACTGATAAATAGGGATGAGGGAGAAAAGGAAAGGCATAGAAAAGAAATCACACTCAGAGTCCTGCTCTCCTTTCCCACATCTGTACCTTCACAATCTTCAAAGGTCTCCATGGAGGGGCGGCTGGGAGGCTCAGTCCTTAAGCATCTGCCTTCAGCTGAGGTCATGATCCCAGGGCCCTGGGATCAAGCCCCACATGGGGCTCCTTTCTCAGTGAGAAGCCTGCTTCTCCCTCTCCCACTCCCCCTGCTTGTGTTCCCTTTCTTTCTGTCTCTCTCTCTCTCTCTCTGTCAAATAAATAAAATCTTAAAAAAAAAAAAAAAAAGGTTTCCATGGAGAATAATTGGCTGAATATGGCAAGATGTAGCAGGCAGTACCTGTCCTCAGAAACCAATTCTGTCCCCCCATCTCTAACACGTGCTCTTCCAGGGCCCCAACTGCTTTACCTGGGCTATGAGGAGGTGGGTCTGTGGTCTCCAAGTTTCCTTTTCCAGTTCTGAAATCCTGTCATTGTAACTAAGAAGATATGATCGCTTAGTGTGCAATAACCCATACTTCCCTTGCCCCCCTCCCAGGAAAACAAATGGTCATTGTCTCCATTGCTCTTGTGACTATGAACAATCCTATTGTCTTCTCTTCTTCCTCTCCATCCTCCTCTTTTCTGTGCCTCCTTTTCTCCTTCCTAATTCTGATCTATTTCCTGTCTCTGACAAATCACATTGCTCCAATATCTGACAAAATCAAGGAACAAGCCAGAATAGGCTGCCTCCTCCAGTGAATCAATTAGCCACCAGTCACATCCGTTGAACATCTGCCATATGCCCAGGGTTGTGATAGGTAGTCAAGTACAGCAACTGCCACCACCATATACTAAGTGACTACCCTGCCTGGTGCAATGGTAGGCATTTCATAGACATCGTTTAAGCCTCACAACAACCCTTTAAGGGCTTTGGTCTCATTTTACGATGTTGCTTGTACAAAGATGAAACTGAATATTACTAATCTTATGAATCTAGACCAGTCTCTGCCTTCAAGTAAAGCTTTGCCTAAGCTTGGAAAGAAAAACCTCCTCCAAGCACTGCCAAAGTAGATTCCACCTCTGTTGGTGAACTCTCAGCACAATGAAGAGAAAGAAAGGACCCACTTTGGGTGACCCAGATGAGGGTGAGGGATGCCTGGGCATCACACGGTCACCCAGTTGAGTCTAGATCCATGGTTTTCAAACTAACAGAATCACCTAAAATACAGGTTTGTTGGTTGGTTTGTTTTTAATATGGATTCCTGGTCCCCACCTCCAGAGATCTGACTCAGTAGTGTGGAATGGAACCCAATAATTTGCATTTCTAACAGGTCCCCAGGAAAACTGATGCTGCTGGTCTTGGGACTACACTTTGAGCACCACTGGCCTAGAGCAGGGCTCTTCAAACTTCTTAGACTGCAAACCACAGTATGATATAAAATTTACATCATGACACAGTAGACATACATACACATAATGAAAACAAAAGTTGTATGAACAATTTCTTTTCCCTTACTACATGTGAAGCCCTAAAATACTTTCTATTCAATTTCATTTTTAAAAAACAACGGCGAAATTGGGGAAATTTGCATTTGGAAAGTAGGGTATTCAGTTATGTAAGAAAATGTCCTTATTCTTTTAGAGATGTATGCTGAAGTTTTTAGGGATGAAACATCATTGTCTGTAATTTAAACTACCTTAGCAAAGAGAATAAATGAGATAAATACTGGGAAATGTTCATAATTGTTAAATCAAGGTGGTATATGGGTTGTTTTGCTACTTATTCTCTCTACTTTTATGCATGTTTAAATATTTTTCAAAATAAAAAGTTTTTTAGAATGATTGTTTGGACCTACTCAGTTGCATGTATGACCCATTAAGGAGTTGCTCCCAGCAGTTTGAAAAGCTCTGTGCTAAGGCAGAGCAGAGGAAAACAGAAGAGGAAGAGAGATGGTAGAGATAAGGGAGGGAGGGTGGGGAGAAGGTGACAGGAGATGGAGGATAAGGGAGGTAGAAGTGCACTATGGGAGGGGGTAGGGGTCACCACAAATGCCTCAAGATAATGCCCCTCTAAAGGGCCTCTTTCTCCACATCCCACTGTCTTCACTGTCCTTTCTGCATTGGACCCTGGGCTACTTGGCAAGGAAAATACCTTATTCACTTCTGTAAACCCCACAGTTCCCGCACCAAGCCCAGAGTTAAGAGAATAGCCATCGGTCAAAGCCTCTCATTTCACAGAGGCCTTGCAACCGCCTCAATGTTGCAGTGTTGCCTCTTTCCCCCAGTGCTGCCTGGTCGGACAAGCCTCTCTGCACCAGGAGTCCAGCTGTTCTCGTACATAAGACCATATTCTTGTCTAAGGAGTCACACCATGTGCCATCTAGTGCACAGCTGACTGGATAGGTGAACCCAAGAAGAGTGAAAAAGTCACCTGGGCCCACACCATCCTGACAGTCATTCCACTGTCACCTTGTGTTTCCCGAAATCAGCTGCCCCTGGCACAGGGGAGCATGTGAGTACGCAAGTGCGTATATTTGGAGGGGACGACACACCTACCTCTACCTCTGTATTTTCACTCTCTTCCCCCATATACGTCCTTTCTCAAATTTAATCTATTGTCAAAATAATATATTTTCTTTGCAGAACATATTAGCAAAGTACAGAAAACTGAAAGAAGAGGTAGGAAAAAGGAGAATTGATCATAATTCCATTACCCATAGGCAAAACCACTTGGAATTTTAAAAGAGTATCTGATGTATTATTTTCATTAATAGACTATTTATTAGGGCAGTTTTAGGCTTCCAAAAAAATTGAGTGGAAAGTACTAAAAATTCCCATAAGCCCACTCTCTCAAAACAGTTTCTCATATTATTAACATCCTTTATTTGTGTGGCATGTGTGTTACAATTGATGAACCGATATGGATACATTATTAACTAAAGTCTATACATTAAGGTTCACTCTTTGTGTTGTACTATTCTATGGGTTTTTTACTAATGCATAATGTCATGTATGTATCCACCATTACAGTTATCATACAGAATAGTTTTGTTGCCTTAAAAATCTTCTATGCTCCACCAATTCATCCTCCCTTCCCCTCAAATTTGGAGCAACCACTAATCTTTTTACTGTCTCCATAGTTTCACCTTTTCCAGAATGTCATATAGTTGGAATCATGCAGTATGTAGCCATCTCAGACTGGCTGCCCTCACTTAGCAATATGTATTTAAGTTCCTTCTGTGTCTTTTTATGGCTTGTTAACTTGTTTCTTTCTATCACTGAATAATATTCTTTACAGTCTGTTGTGTAGAGGCATCTGTTTATCCATTCACCTACTGAAGGACATCTAGATTGTTTTCAGTTAGGGGCAATTATGAATAAAACTGCTATAAATATTGTGCACAGGTTTTTATGTGGGCTTAAAATTTTAAATCATTTGGGTAAATACCTATGAATGCAATTGCTCAATTGTGTGGTAAGACTATGTTTACCTTTGTAAGACACTACAAACTGTCTTGTAAAACCTTGTACATACCCAGCAACAGTGAATGAGAGTTCTTCTCGGTCCACATCCTAACCAGAATTTGGTGTTGTCAGCGTTTTGGATTTTGGCCATTCTAATAGATATTAGTGTTATCTCATAGCAGTTTAAATTTGCAACTCCTAATGATATATGATGGTAAGCAACCTTTTGTATGCTTATCTGTATATCTTCTTTGGTGAGGTATCTGCCCCCTTCTTAATTAAGTTGTTTGTTTTCTTATTGTTGAGTTTTAAGAGTTTTTTGTATATTTTGGACAGAAGTCCTTTATCAAATATAGGTTTTGCAGATATTTTCTCCCAGTCTGTGGCTTGTCTTTTCATTCTCTTAACAATGTCTTTTGCAGAGCAGAAGTTTTTAATTTTAATGAAGAACAATTTATCGATTTTTTCTTTTATGGATCATGCATTTGGTGTTATATCTAAAACTCATTACCAAACCCAAGGTCACCTGGATTTTCTCTTCTATTTTCTTCTAGAAGCTCTATAGTTTTGTGTTTTACATTTAGGTCTATATCCATTTTTAGACAATTTCTGTGAAAAATGTAAGGTTAGTGTCTAGATTCATTATATCGCCTATAGATGCCTAGTTTTTCCAGCACCACTTGTTGAAAAGACTATTTTTCCATTCCATTCCACTTTTTCCATTGAATTTCCATTGCTCTTTGTCAAAGATCAGTTGACTATACTTGTGTGGGATTATATCAGGGCATTTTATTCTGTTCAACTGATCTATTTGTCTATTCTTTCACGAACATCATACTGTCTTGATTACTGGATAAGAATGTCTATGGTTGGGGCACCTGGGTGGCTCAGTCATTAAGCATCTGCCTTCGGCTCAGGTCATGATCCCAGGGTTCTGGGATCAAGCCCTGCAACGGGCTCCCTGCTCCGCAGGAGCCTGCTTCTCCCTCTCCCACTCCCCCTGCTTGTGTTCCCTCTCTCGCTGTGTCTCTCTCTGTCAAATAAATAAAATCTTAAAAAAAAAAAAAAAAGAATGTCTATGGTTGGGGCGGGCTGGGTGGCTCAGTCGGTTAAACATCTGCCTTCAGCTTAGGTCATGATTCTGGAGTCCTGGGATCAAGCCCTCCATTGAGCTTGGAGCTGAGTCTGGAGCAGGGAGCCTGCTTCTCCCTCTCTGCCCTTCCCCCCTGCTCATGCTTGCTTGCTCTCTCTCTCTCGTGTGCTGTCTCTCTCAAATAAATAAATAAAATCTTAAAAAAAAAAAAAAAGACTGTCTATGGTCACTATGTATGTGTATGTATCAGATATATGTGTGTTTTATTAGATTTTGTTATCAGTGTTATACTCACTTCATAAATAGAATTTGGAAGGTTTCCTTACTTCTGTGCCCAGGATAGAATCAATAGCAACCAACGCATCTGTTCCTTAAAGTTTCTCAGTAAAATTTTCCCATGAAATAATATAGTCCTGGTGCTTTTGTGGATGGAGTTGTGGGAAAATACAGTATTTTCAACATCTATTTATTTTATGGTAAACAGTGTACTTACTATCTTTCCTGGGATGTTTTGATAAATTATATTTTCTCGAAATTTCATCTGTTTCATCTGGGTTTTCAAATGTATTACATAGAGGTGAGTAATGTGATCCCATACAATTCTATTAATTTTTTGCTTCTGTAATTATTTCCCCTTATTTTTATTTCGATTGTACTTCCTCTGTCTAGCCAGCTGTCTTTTCTATTGTTATTTTTCATATATTTATTAGTATTCCCATTTCTATTTTCTAATTTATGAATTGCTTCTTTTATCCTTCCACACAACCCACCACATGGGTGTTTATAGCAGTTATATTCATAATTGCCAAAATTGGAAGCAACCAATATGTCCTTCAGTAGGTGAATGGATAAGTAAACTGTGGTACATCAAGACAATGGAATATTATTCAGCACTAGAAAGAAATGAGCTACCAAGCCATGAAAAGACATGGAGGAAACTTAAATGCATATTGCTATGTGAAAGAAGTAATCTGAAAGAAGTGATTACTTAGTGAAAGCAGTAAACAGCTACTGTACGATTCCAACTATATGACATTCTGGAAAAGGCAAAACTATGGACACATTTAAAAAGATCAGTGGTTGCCAGGGGTTATAGGGGAAAGAGGAATGAATAGGCAGAGCACAGGGGATTTTTAGGGCAGTAAAACTACTCTTCATGATATTACAATTGTGAACATACATCGTTAAAACTTCATCTGAACTCATAAAATTACACCAAGAATGAACTCAAACATAAACTCTAGACTTTCAGTGATAATGATGTGTCACTGTAGGTTCATCTGTTGTAACAAATGTATCACTCTGGTGGGGGATGTTGATAATGGGGAAGGCTGTGCATGGGTGGGGGTTGGGGGGTACATGGGAAACCTCAGTATCTTCTGCTCAATTTTGCTATGAACCTAAAACTGCTGTAAAAAAGTCTACAGACTTGCAACTAGAAAATGAATAAGTTCTGGAGATCTAATGCCCAGCATAGTGGCTATAGTTAACAACACCGTATTATATACCTCAAAGTTGCTGAGAGATTAGATCTTAAATCTCATTATGCACAAAAAAAAAAATTATGTGACTTGATAGAGGTGTTAGCTGACGCTGTGGTGGTAATCATATTGCAATATATAAATGTGTCAAATCAACACATTGTACGCCTTAAACAATGTGATATGTCATTTATATCTCAGTTTTTTTAAATACCATTATAGAAAAAATCAAGTCTATTTAAAAATTGTATAATTTCGGTTTTGAGATGATTAGGAGGACTTTCTTAATATATGTTTTTCACGTTCTTGAAAACATTAAATATTGTATTCTTCTTAGCCCACACCCCTTTATATTCTAAGACAGCTCCCTTCCCTTCTTCCCCTCAGAGCCTCTAAAAATTAAAGGTCATGAAGGGTTCCTAGCCCTAGAGCCCACGAGAGAGAAAAGCCCACGGACCACAGGAGGACACACCCACCCGACATCCAAGGGCCTAAGGAGGCGGAGGACAGAGCCCACACCTCCCCAGCCGCAGACAACCTAAAGGGCGGAGGAAACCGATTGGCCAATCGCAACCACTGAAGCTCAGCTCTGTTCTTTGATTGGCATTAGCGGTGACGCCCCTCCCTCCCCGAATTCCTTGCTTGGATTGGTCTAGTTCTTGCTTCTGACCTGGACGGTGGCCAGAGGAGGACAAGAGACTTCCAGACGGAATGGAGGGATGATTTGGGTAACATCTGAAACGCAGTCGCCCATCAGCAAGCAACCGGGCTCCCGGGACGTGGCGGCGGCCTCTGTGGTCTCGGTGTTGCTGATGGCGACCGAGAGGAACCGGTGGGAGCGCCTCCCGAGCCCGCTGCTGCCGCCGAGGTAACGGTTGCGGTCCGGCTCAGGGGCGGGGGATGTTTGGCCTGCCCGCGCAGAGAGAGGGGAGGAGGGGAGGAGGACCAGAGGAAAGAATCTGCGAGACCCGGGGTTCTGCTTTCAGTCCCACCCCGAAAGGGAGTCGTTTTGCACCCAGCCCTTCCCTTTCTTTCCCCTCCCTACGTTCACCCTTCAGCCCGCCTTTTGCCTCAGTTTCTCTAGTGGGGGGCGGGGAGGTGGAGGACAGTGGAGCTGGGCTTGCCATTCTCCATGCTCCCCTCGCCGTAGAGTTGCCAGATTTGGCAACAGAAATACAAGAGGAGGGGGGCCTGGATTGCTCAGTCGGCTAAGCGTCTGCCTTTCGCTCAGCTCGTGATCCAGGGTCTGGGGATGGAGCCCCGCCTTGGGCTCCCTGCTCAGCGGGGAGTCTGCTTCTCCCTCTCTCTCCCTCTGCCCCTCCCCCAGCGTGTGCTCTCGCTCACGCGCGCGCTCTCTCTCAAATAAATAAAATCGTTTTTTTAAAAAAAATACAAGATGCTAGTTAAATTTAAATTTCAGATAAACAGTAATTTTTGAGTATAACTATGTCCCCAATATAAAGAGAAATTTAAATATAAAACATTATTTGTTATTTGTCTGAAATCGAACTGGGTGTGTTGTTTTTTATCTGGCAACCCTAGTCTAGAATAACACTTGGACACCTAACCATTTACAGCCTGCTTAGGGACACAGCAGTCCCTATGTGGAGAGTGTTGTTGTAATCCATGTTCTGATGAAATCCGAAGAGACTCGCCCAACGTTATACAACTAGTGGGTAATGAGGCCAGGACACCTTAAAAACCCATTTCAGTTCTGCTGTCCTTCATCAGGAGAAGACTCCTGGGGAGTTCTTTCTTATTGTTGGAATAAATCCAGTTAACAAAAGCAAACTTACCTTTCAGAGGGCTGGAGAGTAGTTCTCCTCTATAACATTTACTTTATATTTTAGGGAAGAAATAACTGTATTAAACTGTCAAGGAATATAGCTCTTTGATGATGAAAGTATATTTTATAATTAATAAACAATGTCATATCATTTGGCTTTGATGTCAGCAGACAAGGTTATATTCATAATGTATTGCAGGAGATCCATACATCACTATGAAGGTAGGGATTAAGGCAGTATATCCTATAGAGGCTAAGAGCTCAAATTCTGGAATGAAACACACCTGGGTTCAAAGCCTAGTTCCACCACTTTGATGGCAGTAGGCAAGTTACATAATATCTCAGTTTCCTCTTCTTTAAAATAAAGATGATAGGGGCGCCTGGGTGGCTCAGTCGTTAAGCATCTGCCTTGGGCTCAGGTCATGATCCCGGGGTCCTGGGATCGAGCCCCACATCAGGCTCTCTGCTCAGCAGAAAGCCTGCTTCTCCCTCCCCCCCTCCCCCTGCTTGTGTTCCCTTTCTCGCTGTGTCTCTCTCTGTCAAATAAATAAATAAAATCTTTTTAAAAAAATTAAAATAAAATAAAGATGATAATAATTGTATCCACTTCATAGGATTGTCAAGTGCCTAGGACATCGAAATTAATTTTAATTTTAATTTTTAGCTATTAATTTTAGCTATTATTAGCTATTACATTTGACCTTTAGTAAGTGTGAATGTTTGACATACTAAATGATTCTATAATTTTTAATTTTAAATTTTTATTTTAAGTTTTAAAAAGCCAAGCAATTAAAAATATTATGGATATCTGAGTTTCAGTGAAAAGAAATGTCCCGCTAAGCAAGGAGCCCGATGTGGGGCTCGATCCCAGGACCCTGGGATCATGACCTGAGCCCAAGGCAGACGCTTAACGACTGAGCCACCCAGGTGCCCCTCTAAAATACTTGTTTTAACCATTATTGAACAGTACATTTCTTTTCACTGAAACTCAGATATCCTGGGATCATGACCTGAGCCACCCAGGCACCCCAAGCCTTGTAGAATTTTATATTTCTTTGCATATTGTTTTATTTTCTTAGTGTTTACAGTATTAAAATCATTTACTTGCAGCAGCATCTGGGTGACTCAGTTGGTTAAGGTCCGACTCTTGATTTCGGCTCAGGTTATATCTCAGGGTTGTGAGATCGAGCCCTGCAGAGGGCTCTGCTGCTGAGTGTGGAGCCTGCATAAGATTCCTCTCCCTCTCCCTCCGGTCCCCCTCTCCCTTCCACATGCCTGCTCCCTATTGCGCTCGCTCTCTAAAACAAAACAAAACAGTTTACTTGCAGACTATTCCCTAAAATTCCTCTTGGGAATTTTTTGCAGTTTTTCTTCAAAAACCTACAAAACCTTTCCATCACCTAAGGAGGAATGTGGAATTATGAAGATTGAAGTTCTAATCTTAGCAACTACTGTTTACTACCCCAAGTGATTATAAACAAGTCACTTATCATATCTGATCCTTGATTATTTGTAAAATCATAACAAAAACTTGATTCCACACCCCCGAGGGTTATAAATGCTGTCAGTTATTACTAGCTATTTGTCCACCAGAGAAAACTGCAACCATGGATGCATCCAACTATTTGTCTCCTTTGTGCCCACATCAAGCTTCCTAGAAGGGCTTGAGAAACTTGTGCACTGAGAACACTTGACACTAAAAGAAATTCTTGGTAGTCGACTTCACCTGGGCATTCAGCACCTCATTCTTTCAATTTATACAATTGCTGTTTCAGATTCTCTTCACTCTTTGCAAACCTCTGACATCCCTTACAAGCCGCCCTCAGCAAATGATCTCAGTGTTAGGGAGGAAATAGAATACCTGAGTTCTGAGCTTCCTGCCAGCAAACATTAGTGTCTCCATCCCACTACCAATGTTGTCCTTGTCATATCGTAGTTCAGTTTGGAGTCCCGTAGTCCCATGGTAGTTTAATAGAGCACAGGCTCTAAAGCATTTTTCCTAAAAATGGTATTGTCCCATTCACTAGGAACTATGTTGTCCTTCCTCTTCCTAGATTGTGGGACTGCACATCACACTGGCTTCTTACTCCACCTGTCAGGCCACCCAGAGTTTGAGGCTGGAAATCACACACACACATCATTCAGCAACACACTGATCGATTTCCCCTCTGAGGGCTTCAGCTGGAGAAATTTTCTGCCGGGAAGTTCTGGGTTTCATCCTCAAGGAGAAAGCTGGGACAGTGCTTTCAAAATTCAGACATGACATAAGGTATAGAATGCTTTTCTGTTTCCTCAATTATCATGTTTTTGTGAAGCCTCATTTAAACCTGCTTTTTCTGTCTTCGACAGCATTTTCTACAGATGTGTTTTATTACCAAGTAGAGCTTTGCATTCATAAAGGCTAAATATAACTTAACTATTCCCCTAATGTTATAAAAATGGGTCTCACCCACACACTAGGTCTTCCTGTACCCTGTGCTGATCCCTTCCAATGTATTTTGCTTGCTCCTCATGGTTCACTAGGCTGTGTCCTCCATATCTGTAGCCACTTCCTTGGACACTGGGACTAGAGATAGAGCTGTGGCCCCAGCAGACACCGGCTGGCTGGCTCATGGTTTCTCCTTCTAACTCACACCCTGGGGACTCAGATGCCCTTGAGTTCCCATGATTTATTGTTGAGTTATTTCCTCTTCTCTTTACCATCCTCTGATGGAAGTGTTGGTTTACCTAGAGACTTAAGCACCCCATAGAATCATGGATCCGAGCACAGGAAGGACGATGACAGGTACTCATCCTGGCTGCCTCGTACATGTGTTGCAGCCCCCAATCCCACCGTTTAGCATCCTCACTAAGTTGTTGCCCAACCTCTTTCTAACACTTCAGGAAGCTGGAAATCCATCACCTCCTGAAAGTAGCTTAGTATAGTTTCAGTCAGCTGTCCATTAGAAAGTTCTTCCCTCTAAACAGAGCCAAAATATGTGCTTTCCCAAATAGCCCTCATAATTTTTCCCCAGGTTAATTTTGATCTTTGGTGCACAAGGAAAAAAAAATCTCACCTAGTCAACCCTTTTTTATTTAAAATTGTTAATTTCCAGATTTGTTTAATAAATTCTGATTTAAGTGCCTTTTCTGTCATCTCTCATCTTCTTCTAGTAAATGAAAACATGTCTATGTATTTCTCACAAGAGATTCTTGGGCTTGAACAAACTTTTCACTTTACCTTCCTCTTTTTAAAATTAATAATTGGCATTGATACAGCTTCAGATTAAAGTACTTAAATTTAGCAGAGCTGGAGCTCCTGGATAAATCAAAGGCCTCACACTCAACTGCCTGCAGGGGGCTGGCCCAGTGACATAAGTGAGTAAAAAAGTTAATAAAAATAAGGAGAGGTAGAGATCCAGTGATGTGCAGTGCATATGCCCATCTAAAGCAGGCAGCCATTCGCTAGTTGCCACCAGAGGATAAGGAACAGGGTTACAATCTACTGATTTTTCAAGTGAAGGTGGAAATTTGGATCTGCATATGAAATTTCCTCAGAAAACATCTAATTCAGATTTAAAACACTGTGCAAAACAAAGAAGACAAAGGAGCTGCCAGTTTAAGACCTCTCTTGTTTCTCTTCTATAAATTATAAATGTTAGTAGGCTTGATATTTGTATTTTGAATTTTTAATAACTTTTAATTTGAAATGTTTTTGGACTTATAGAAAAGTTACAAAAGTGGACAAAGAATTCCAATATTCTTTACCTAGATTTCTTAAATGTTACTATTCATAACACATTTATTTTATTCTCTGTATATAAATACAGTTGCACATATCATATACTCACATAATGTTTTTCTGAAGCATTTGGCAGTAAGTTACTGACATTATGCCTCTTTACGCCTTAATATTTCAGCATGTGTTATCTAGAAATAAGAGCATTGTCTTACATCATAACACAATTATGAAAATCAAAAAATAACAGATGCAATATTGTTATTTAGATTTCACCAATTGTCCAACTAATAACATTTTACAAAAAAAAAAAAAAAGAAGAAAAATGGTTTACTGGTCCAGAATCGCATACAGCATCACATGTTGGATTTAATTGTTATGTCTCTTTGGCCTCCTTCATTCTGGAACAGCTCCTCAGTCTTTGTCTTCCATGATTTTAATAGGTTAGATGATGAAGTGGTTTTTGGCATTCATGAGTGTATCCATAATAGAGATCTCTGCATGTACTAAAAATACATGAGTAGAGGATGGTGCCAATCATTGAGAATGGAGGCCAGGTTTTTTATAGAACATCCCTCCATTGTTGTTTTTGTTGTTGTTTTTCCAGTACTTCTTCACACATAGATTCATTTGGGGAAGAAACGCACAGAAGTGATGTGTCTGTCTCAGTGCATCGTATCAGGAGGCTGGGCAGGCTGCACTCTCAAGCATGTTGCCCTGGAGGTGGCTCAATCCCACAGAAGAACTCTGAGATCAGTGTAGTCAATCCAGCGGCCAGCACAGTGTATTTACATCTGTACCCTCAGTCATTGCTTAATGGCTGTCTGCCAGGGGAACATAAATCCTCAGATACTTCAGGTTTTACAAAAGTGAAGAATAGCTTAAGATTTGGTGTAAAGAACCTTCAGAACCTTCTTTTTAATTATTGTCCATATGCAAGCATAGAGTTTTTGTTTCAAATTAAACAGGAACTAGGTTTGCAGATATGGTTTGCAGGGCTCTATCTCACCAGACGGAGAAAATAAAGCTTTCTTTTCTTTAAGGTAGACAGAATCCATGCCCTTTGTGTTATTAAGTCTAAATGCAATTTTGCAGCATGAAAACTGCAATGATCTGTAATTAGTTGGGACTCTTCATAGTTTGTGACATATCTGTTGCATGTTATCTGTTTTCAGAACTCACTGCTATTAGCTATGGAAGCTTTTCTTAACAAAGCTGTAGGCTTTATGAAGATCAAGGCTGTATGTCATAGTTTCCTATTGGAAAGATTTCGGTTTTTTTTTTTAATTTTTTTTATTAACATATAATGTATTTGTTTCAGGGGTACAGGTCTGTGAGTCATCAGTGTTGTATAATACCCAGTGCTCATTACAACACATACCCTCCCCAATGTCCATCACCCAGTTACCCCATCCCCCCAACCCCTTTAGTTTTAAAGTAAGTGATAATCAGTGAATACATAACAGAACAATTTGCCTACTTATAGGCAAAATCAGAACTTGTTTCCCTACTTACATGTCCTGCACATAGAAGAATAATGCAGGAAATGTTTGTCTGGGTTCTTTGAATATCTAACTGGTATCTCTAGGAAACTGAGGATCCCAAGTTTGTAAAGGCACAAAAATCTAATTAAAAATGAGACACTGAAAGGGATTTTATCATGAAGCAGTTTGATAATTCTGTAAGCTTAGAAGTGATTCTGTGTTAAAAAAATCACTGCTTAGGGAAGAATGAAGGGGGGGAAATCGGAGGGGGAGACGACCTGGGGGAGACGAACCATGAGAGACGATGGACTCTGAAAAACAAACTGAGGGTTCTAGAGGGGAGGGGGGTGGGAAGATGGGTTGGCCTAGTGATGGGTATTAAAGAGGGCACGTTCTGCATGGAGCACTGAGTGTTATACACAAACAATGAATCATGGAACACTACATCTAAAACTAATGATGTACTGTAAGGTGATTAACATAACAATAAACAAGATTAAAAAAAAAAAAAAGAATCACTGCTTAAAAGCTGTTTGTGGACCAGAATCTGAAACTAAATATGAGCAGTTCAGCATTTAGCTGTGTGCTTCAGAAATTGCTTGGTAGAACCTGTTTTTCTACAACATAATAATTTAAGCTTTGACTTTTAGATCCAAACAGCAATCCTGGCACTTGACTACCGTATGGAAACAACTTGTTATGACTGCATTGTGGAAATGGTGTTCAAAATGAAACGCACAGCATACAAGCTGAAATAGCACTTATAGTTGTTGGTATTGCAGGGAGAGCATTCAATATGTTAAATACAAGATATCTTTGTAAGTATCACCATATTTTTCAGAGGGCATTTTTACACTAGTGATATTTGAGGTATGGGAGGGAAAATAATTACCTGTTTAAGCCAATTGCCATGCATGAATATCTAGACATGATACTAAGACTTTCCTTTAATAAACTTTATATTTTAGGACAGTTTTAGGTTCACAGAAAAATTGAGAAGATAGTTCAGAAAATTTCCATATAGCTTCACCAGTTTCCCATATTATTAACATCTTACATTAATATGGTACATTTGTTAAGATTAATGAACCAACCAGGTGGCGCCTGGGTGGCTCAGTCGTTAAGCGTCTGCCTTCAGCTCAGGTCATGATCCCAGGGGCCTGGGATCGAGCCCCACATCAGGCTCCCTGCTCCGCGGGAGGCCTGCTTCTGCCTCTGCTGCTCCCCTCGCTTGTGTTCCCTCTCTCCCTGCCTCTCTCTCTGTCAAATAAATAAATAAAATCTTTAAAAAAAAAATTAATGAACCAACCAACCTTGATTACAATATTATGAACTGAAGTCCAGAATTTACTCTGATTTTCTTAGTTTTTACCTAATGTCCTCTTTCTGTTCCAGGATCCCACCCAGGATACCACATTACATTTAATTGTCATGTCTCCTTAAGCTCCTCTTGGCTATGATAGTTTCTTAAATTTTCCCTGTTTTTGATGACCTTGACAGTTTTTAGGAGTCAGAAATTATTGGTCAGATATTTAGTAGGATGTCCTTATATTGGAATTTGATGTTTTTCTCAAGATTAGACTGGGGTTATGGGTTTTGGCGGGGGTGGAGACCACAGAGGTAAAGTGCCATTTTCATCTCATTATATTAAAGATTATTCTGTTGATGTTGACCTTGGTCCCCTGGCTGAGGTTGTGTTTGTTAGGTTTCTCCAGGTAAAGCTATTCTCCTCACACACCCCTTCCATACTGTATAGTCTTTGGAAGGAAGTCTCCATGCACAGCCTACACTTAAGTAAGACTTTTCTTTTAACTTTCCAAAATGGATCCAGATGCTTGTTTTGGATGAAGCAGATAAAAATGCTGAGTCCAGGGATTAAAGGTCAAATCCACAAGACCTACTAGAAAGTAAATACAAGTATTCAGGTGTGCACATGATTCATCTATAGCTGGCGGGTTGGGTTACTTGTTACAATGTAGCTGTGAAGTGCTATATTGTCCTTCCCCCTGCTGAAAGCAACTGTTTCCTACAATCTCTGTCTAGCTCCATTCTATAGTAAGACAGGGACGCTTGGTCTCAAACATTATTCCTCTATTATTATTATGAAAACTGTTATATCTACTTAATTGATATGTCAACATAATTAGTCGTCTCTCTTTATTTTTTTTTAAGGTTGGGTTGCTTTCTGCCTTAATGTCAATCAATATGTTGGAAGTTACCAAGAAGTTCAAATTCTGATGAAGAAGGAAGAATTGACCTATGAAACGGTCAATATTTTATAATATTTTTGAAAAGAGGTAATTTTTTTTTGTTGATATACATAAAAATTATGGCCAGAATTTTTTTTTTACCTTCTTACTTAAGCTCTGTACTAAAATTGCAGAAGCTAGTATCATGCCTTCATATTTGTAATAAAGCCAGCAAAGTAAACACAAGAAGAAAAATAACTATACCAGATAGTAGAAAAACTGAGATGAACCTCTTTCTTAAGTCCAGCATACTTTGTTCTAAGATTTGGGATGATAATATCTGTATTTAGGCAGAATTAATAGAATGAATTTCTAACTGGTCCCTTCCAATGATGGGATGAGAGTTAGAAATCAAATGGTTTTTTATTCTGACTCTGTTAGGAATTATCATTTTCCTTTCTGAAATACTGGAGGGAAGAAAATTGTATGTTTCTTGTGTCAAATGACGGACCACACATGCTGTTCTTTTTCGAAACACAGCTCAAGGGTAGACTGGCTTCTGAGAAAATGCATGCCAGGAATTTCAGTATCTGATGTGATAAGAGTAGTTCTTCCCTAGTATTGTTAGTTAAGACACTGTTAACATCTAATTATTTCCTTAATAAACTGATGCAGGATCTAGTTACAATGTAGCTGTAAAGTGCTGCCTTGTCTTTGCCCCCTGCTCAAAATAAAGCTGTTACCTTTCTAGCCCTGTCCGCCATGGTGCTTAGCAGCCAGGGATGCATGGTCTCAGACATGTTTACCAAGTAAAACACTGACTTGAGGGGCGCCTGGGTGGCTCAGTCATTAAGCGTCTGCCTTCGGCTCAGGTCATGATCCCAGGGTCCTGGGATCGAGCCCCGCATCGGGCTCCCTGCTCGGCGGGAGGCCTGCTTCTCCCTCTCCCACTCCCCCTGCTTGTGTTCCCTCTCTCGCTGTGTCTCTCTCTGTCAAATAAGTAAATAAAATCTTTAAAAAAAAATTAAAAAAATAAACACTGACTTGATGAATGACTCTTGAGAATTAAGGCTTATTAATATTTTGCAGGTGGTGACAGAAAGAAAGAGACGTTATCAAGAAGGAATTCAGATAAGGGATAAACCACATTTTGATTACTACCAACTTACTGGTATTTCAATTCTTTATTTAATCGTATTTATCTACCACAGTTGGTTTTGAGGGGAAGATTTTTAGCAGTCTTGGTCAGCTCTAGCTGTGTGAGGGAGTGAAGACCACACTCCACAGTGAGCTCTATGATTTTTGTGTGGTTCATGACTATTTTAAGGCCTGAAAGATGTACACAGGTGCTTTTTGAATCAGAATTTGAATGTCTACTATCATAATCTCGGGCTCATGATTTTTATAAACAACTAGTATCTATGGTTATAAACTATGAGCTGCCCACTACTTGTGAAAACTATATTCTCAGCTGACTATTTGTCATCTTCATTGAGTATTTGCTTTTATTCCGGTGAAATAAATTTATGTACTGTTGTCGAAGTGTGATTTTGTTAGCCAGACAACCTTTAAAATCAGGTATATGAATGAGGAAAATAATCTTATCACCCAGTAACATGATAAGATGTATTTAAATTCTACTTGGGAAGATTCATGGTTGATCAGAACATAGTAGGATAACAAATGTGAAATGTAGCCCAGACTTTGGATTTTGTACAATTGATATTCAAAGGAAAAATCAATAATCCTGTTAGATCTGGTTGCCTTAGCTTACACGAGTCTTTTTTTTTTTTTTTTTTTTTTTTGTCCTGTTATTCATATCTCATGCTTCCTTGATGATTCTTCTATAATTCGGATTTTGTTAGCATTTTCTGGTAGAGATTTACATTGACCCTGGCTTGGGTATAGTAGTTTTACTACTAAATAAATTGAATTATGTCTTGCTACTAATGTAAAAAGAACTTTGTTTCAAGAAATACAGTAGTCAACACAAATAGGTGATGAGGCAGCATTCCGAAATGGCATTGGCCTGGTTTCATGAGTGAAATAGCATATTGTTTGGATAAAGAGTGAGTCAGTTTTTCCATATTTGTTTTTCTCTTGTCCTGCTTATTTGATCTTTTAAATTGCTCCAGCCAAGACATTTTTGATTGGCCATATTATCTGTTTTAGTAGAGAGCTGCGGTGGTAAATGTATCCCAGCCACTTGTGTTACAGTGTATGAGGTGAACTGAGCAGAAAGCAGTGATCAGTATGGGTTACCATAACAGATTTTTGGAGCTTCCTTACACACACACTGTAAAAAGCTTTAAGTCCTAGACCAGGTCTGTCCAATAGAACTTTCTGCAGTGATAGAAATATTCTATATCCGTGCTGCCCAACAAGAAGTGACAGGCCACCATGTGGCTATTGAAATGTGGTTAATGCAACTGATTAACTGTGTTTTCTATTTTATTTAATTTTAATTTCAATTTCAATATCCACATGTGGCTAGTGGCTATTATATTGGACAACGTAGTCCAAACAATAGCCAACATTCTAGAGTTTATATTTGCAGTTGGTAGTTCCAAAAGTGTGTCAAAATGAATTATGTAATTGTTCTTTTTGTTTAGTCCCTGGTGTTTACATCTGTCCCAGGCGTTTACATCTGTCCCAGGCCAACAACTGCTCTTGGATGGCCATCTTGGGTTAATTTCACTACCATAAACACAACACTGCCATCTGCTTTATAAATAATAATGCTTAAGATGCCTAATAGAAGCTGATTTTGCAGCCAAAGGAGTCCTTTTGCACTAACTACAAAAGAAACCTTTTCTTTTTCTCTAGATATTGCGATTAGCATCTAGTTGGAAGCACTTTACGTATAATCCTGGCAAATAAACTGCCACTGATGCTTAACAAGTAGCTCATATTGTTAGTAGTTCCTGTCATCTTTATAAGCAATATTCTGATTAATAATTTTTTGTTGTTGTTCAGAATTGGCAGTGGAGGTTGATTTGGGAGGAAAGCTGTGGCCATAAACATTGAAGAAGACAAGCAGATTCTTCCTGACATGGAGACTTTCTACAGCACCGCAGTGGAGGAAATGCCAGTGAATGTGGCTCACAGCACTCGCTCTTGTGGACTAGGTGATAACAACGTGCATTGTGCTTTTTTCTTTGGGAATATTTGAAGCTTGTCTCAAAGCTCATAACGGAGGGCGCCTGGGTGGCTCAGTCGTTAAGCGTCTGCCTTCAGCTCAGGTCATGATCCCAGGGTCCTGGGATCGAGCCCTGCATCAGGCTCCCTGCTCCGCGGGAAGCCTGCTTCTCCCTCTGCCACTCCCCCTGCTTGTGTTCCCTCTCTCACTCTCTCTCTCTGTGTCAAATAAATAAATAAAATCTTTAAAAAAAAAAAAAAAAAGCTCATAACGGATCAGAAATACAGGTTTGGATAGTAATGCTACTCTTACTCATGAGCTCATATGAGGAAGGTTATTGGCTTTGTCTTCTTTAGAATTAGAATACTGAAGTTGGATATGAAAGGTGGGATTGTAAAAATCATTCTTAGAAGTTTATTTCCTAGAGAGCTCATGCTCTGGGGAGAAGCAGACTCCCCACTGAGCACAGAGCCCGGCGCGGGGCTTGATCCCAGGACCCCGAGATCATGACCTGAGCTGAAGTCAGACGCTCAAGAGACTGAGCCACCCAGGGGCCCTGCACCGGAGCCTTTTGCTAAGCACCAGCAATGATCATATCCTATGGCTGAATCCCAGAAAAATTGCCATATTGCGTATTGAATACTCAATACATTATAATAAAGGATATTTTTCTTTAAAGTTGTTTGGTCCGTATTCCTTAAAGAATTATACTTTTTGCCATAATTCCATATTTTCCAAGGAAGAAAATAAAACAGCATTCTGGGATAAATATTTTATTCTAGTTAACAAAATTACACGCAAAGGATACAACCCATGTGGCTTTTCATAAAAAGTTGTAATAGTTCCAAGTTAGCTGCTGTTTGGCCATGGCCCAAAGAGTAGTCAGTCGGTCAATTGCAGATGTTCATCAGCAACATCTGCTAAGAATTATCTGCTTAGTTGACAAAAAAGGAGTATCAGAATGTAAGCTTTCTCCTTCTGGTGTGGCAAACATTTCCTGGTATATACAAAGTAGCTACTTAACAGCAAGATTTTTTATGTTAATAAACTAATCAGTAAAGTCCTTTTTCCCATAACAATAACATAGAGTCGCTATTACAGGTCCTATTAGGGAAAAATTGACACTGAGTATGATCCTCATTTCTTCTTACTCACAAGTTACTTATTGAGCAATCTTTATGTTGACCATATGACCAGCTCATAATTTGTCAGAACCACTGACAGGCGGTGACTATTCCATCAGTTGTTTTGATTGGTATCACACAGAAAAGACTATGGTGGTGAATTTCTAGGTGAAAACGGCCCCCATCCTTTCTCAGTCCTAGTACTGATGCTTGTCACTTTCATAAAACCACTGCTGTGACAAGTAAGGCAAAGGCTTGAATCCCTGGAAGTATCAGATCAGTTAAAACTCACATGACTGTCTTCAGTAAGTAAATGTGCAAAAGGAAATCCTAAATAATGAGCTGCAAGGGATGACATTTACCCCGATATTCACTCCCTACGAAGACTAGAAGGCAGCGGGGGAGAACGGCGTAAAGATGGGACAAAAACAAACAAATATAACTTGCATTTGGAAAACGGATAACCACAAAATGTACTAGAAGGCCTTCCTTTCCCATCTCATAATGTGGATCTTATTCAGAATCTTAGTCATCCGTTAGCTCCATCCAAGGACACCTTTGATTACTTCCTTGAACTCGGTAGCACAAGGTACCACTTCCTCCTCCACACCAGCTCCGTTCCCGGGCCTCACTCCCACCCTTCCTCCTCTGTACCTGGCCCTCTGCTGTCCTCTTCACACTGCCTTTTGGCTTATGCTCTTCCAAGCATCAGACCGACTGCTCCCTGGATGTTTTCGGTCCCATGACTCTGAAACTTCCATGTGTTCAAAACCAAACTTTCCATCTTGCTCCAGGGTACTTATCCCATTACCTTGAACTTCCTTCTCTTATCTAGACTTTGGCAATGGTCGCCAAACTTGTTTCCCTACCCTTGGTCTTGATTTATCCAATCCATTTACCACTCAGCCCCCAGGATGATCTCATAAAAATACAAGTTATTCAGTGGATTTCCTTTTGCCTCAGGATAAATTCTAAAGTACAAGGCTTCCCTGCTTTGGGTGCATATTTAAAACGTCATCACCAAACCTAGGGTCATCTAGATTTTCTCCTGTTGTTTTCTCGGAGTTCTATACTTTTGTGTTTTGCATTTAGGTCTGTGGCTCATTTTGAGTTAATTTTAGTGAAGGGTTTAAGGTCTGTATGTAGATTCATTTTTACCCATGTGATGCCCAGTTGTTCCAGCACATTTGTTGAAAAGACTATCTTTTCTCCATTGTATTGCATTTGCTCCTTTGTTAAAGATCAGATGAGTATAGTTGACTACATTTATGTGGGTCTACTTCTAGACTCTTGTAAGGGAAACTATTTTTTTCTCCTCTACTCTCAAAACTCTACTCTCACAACGTTTCACTTCTGACACATCCAGTCATCAAATGTTGGGGTTTTTCCCACACAAAGCAGTTCTGCAACACCAACTGGGTTTCCTAAAATTTAACTCAATTCAGATATTGTCTAACCTAGAGATAAAATCAGATCCCACAAGTGTTTGATTCCGTAAGACTGCCCCCCTACCCACACATTTCAGATGCCAAATGTAAGTCCAGATTATTTATGCTTCTGACCAACTGGCTATAAACTGGAGATTGCCATGACCCCCCTTTCTTGGGTTTGATTAATACACTAGAGTGGCTCACAGAACTCAGAAAAACATTTTAGTTAGCAGCTTAAGACGATATAGGTCTTGCAAATAGCAAGATTGCATTCTTTTATTATCTGAACTCTTAGCAAATATTGTCACAATATTCACAGCGTTAAAATTAAACTAGCACTGTTGCCACACAAAGCGCAGTCAGGCCAGGGGCCAAGTCAAAGACGGACTGTTAGCACCAACACACAGGACACACTGAGGTTGCGTACTTCAGTTGCACCACGTAGATCCTACACGAATGGATAATGGATTATTGTGAACTGCAAATCATGACTGCCAACATCAGCAACCCCAGCTCTGGAAGACAGATAATCTAAGCTGTAACCATTCAACACTAAAAATAGTGTTGCTTTTGGGCCACTTGGGGGCTGCCGTCTGGACTTAAAATTTTCCCCAACCTTCAGCACTTGTTGTATAAAGCTGGGATTTTTTGTGTACTAGGGCAGGAGTTTCCTAGAATGCAGGACTTTCTATGCTAATTCAACAGTCCTGTGCAAATAGGAAAAGCAGAAAGAGTTAGGGGCCCCCAGAAAAAGAAAGTTGAGACACAGCTTTCCTGACATAGAAGTCATTTTAGGCCCCCAGCTATTTTCCACGATCTGTGGCCCAAGCACAGTTCCGGCAGAACTTCCTAGGAGCTGTCAGAATTACAAAGAAATGCAAAAACCTCAGCAGTCAAGGATTTTAACGGAACCAAAGGAATGCAAAAGCTAACAGCCTACCTGACCAGGAAATAGCCCAAACCAGAGACCATAAATCAGTGGGAAAAAAATCCCAGTGCTGTTTCAAAAGTAAGCAGGCCCTGCATTCCTTACCCAAGATAAAAAGCCCACGACCCCAACCAGTTTATACCAGCTCTCAGAGCCTGGCCTTAACTCCTTTCCCTAGTCTGACAGTTACCTCTGCCTCATTATAATGTTAAAGTCCGCCTGAGGGAGAGCAAAAGTTTCATAACAGACCATCACATACATGTAGAGGCGTGTTTTCTAAGTACACTTGTGCAGGCTTGCAGGTGATGAGAAACCTCCCCTTTCCGAATAGTCATCCTAAACCCTAAATGAAAGGAACCCACTCACCCTTGCTCAGTCTTGACTTTGGAAGTTATTCCCCATGATCTCCTTATTTGCTGGAAATAAAGTTTCCTTTGTGTGACAACTTCCCCCAGGGTGTAGTCTCTATCTGTCACCAAGGAGCAAACTCACGTGAGTTCCGTTGCGGTCACCCTCCCCAGGTCAGTGTAGTTAGGAAGTTTTAAAACCCAACCCCCCCATCGTCAACAGCTTGAATAGTTTAGCCGCCATTTACATAAACTAGAACTAAACCCCGCTGATAGGACTGACCTGAGCAGGGGAATGCTAGGAAAGGTGAACTGCTCTTTCTCGGGACCCTGCTCTGTAACGGAATCAATGTGACTTCATTCCTTGGTGAGCTGAATGGCACCAGGTCTGAACTGTGGCACAAAGGAAACTTGATTTGCAACAAATAAGGAGATCATGAGGAATAGCTTCCAAAGCCATGACTCCTGAGCAAGGGTGGATGGGTTCCTTTTATTTAGGGTAAAATGGATATTTAGATAGGGATGCCTTTTCATCTTAGGTAGAGGTGGGCATAACGTCACGCATGGGCCACAAAGGAAACATGCCTATACATACACTGTATGTTATGTAAATGAGACTTGTGCTCCTCTTTGGGTGGAGATTTTAATATTATAATGAAATAAAGGTAGTTGTTAGTCATTCTAGAGGTCATGCCATCGTCCATCTGCACAGGCCCAAGTCAGGAGTTAAGCTCAAACTGGTCTGCGTGGTCTGGGCTCACTGGGGGTCTTGTCAAAGCAGTCACTATCCCTGGAGGGCAGTTTCCCTTTGCATTTGCCCTTGTTAAGAGATTAGTTAGAAGGAAGAGCTTAAGGATAAATGTGGGACAAATGTTGGTGAGTGCAAGCAGGTGGGCAGTAAAGGTTGGGTCTTGGGGTCTAGCTGGTGACAGCTTTTCTCTTAAAAGAACACCCCAACTCCTCCAAATTGAACATAGTCACTAGGCGGCATTGCCCAATTGCAAAATGCACCTCCATGATCTGAATTCATGAATTACAACCAAACAGTGTTGCCCACCAGCCCTGGCTTTGCTGATGGGTACCACGCACCTGCCATCGACACCCACTCTTCTGGTTCACACAGAGCCTTGAAGCTCATCTAAAGCCCATCTTCCATCTTCAGCCTTCAAAGGGCAGGGGAGGGGACTGACTGCAGAGAAAGCCACAGGCCTGCCCGACCTGGAGAAAGAAAATGCTGGGCCTGGCAGGAAACAGAGGAGCCAGATAATGCCCGTGAGCTCAGGAACCATCCCCACCAGAACGCTGTGCTTGCAGCTTCCTTTATGTGCACGCTGTGCGGCTCAGGGACCAGGCCACAGGCTGCAAGCCCCAGGGCTGCCCCCGCTTGGGGCCACGGTTGTTGTGTAACCTTGGGCCACCCTCCCTGCACTCTGATTCGGTGACTTCATCTGCAGATCGGGGGTGAATGTCCATGTATTGTTACTGAGGGGATGTAAAAATCACAGATGACTTCAGAGTCTGCTGGAAATAGGAAACAGGAAAGACCATAGGCGAGAACAGGACAACGAACGGTTTAGAGGGAAATATGCAAATATTTGGAATATAACTTGAGTTTGTGTTTGCACTGGAGACAGATTTTTTTTAAATAGGCGAGAGTGGTCAGAGGGATAAAGAAGAGAAGAGCAGAGTAAAGGAATATTGAGAAGTAGGTGGTAGACCCCACCCCAAGTCTGGGAGCTGTGCTTCACAACTATTCAAAAACTACTTCTTCACAAGAGGGTTCATTAACGTTTTCTGGACTAAGCTAGTTTACTGCAGTCACCTCTCATTTATCCCACCTTACCCCTGCTGGTAACTCATTTCTTTGTTGAGTCTACTTTTTGATCCTAAAATACAGGCAATGAAAGGGCAATGAATACCAACCGTATTCATTGAAAGTGTAATTAAGGTGATGAGGTCTGCATTTTAATTTACATTTAACCACCACAGTTTCCAGTATTTCAATTCCTCTTGTAAGTATTTGAGTATTTTCTCTGTAAGTACCTATACTAGGCACAAAGGAAAATAATAAAGTAATAGTGTCTTCCATCTCAAAGTATTGGAGACAACCAGTTGGATTCAAAACAAAAACCGGCACCTCAGGGTCAGGTTCAGACAGCTGGTCAGCTGGAACTGGGCCATCCCAACAACAGTCCCCAGCCGCGGGGCGGGGGAGGGGGGGGTGTTGTCCCTGGGAACAGAGATCCGAGCTGCTTGGATGAGTCACAGGATTTCAGAAGAGCCTGCGGATCAGCGGGATCCAGGTGGTCTCGGGAGGAGGTGTGATCATGGTTGCCAGTGTCCAAGATAAAGTGAGACCTTAGTTAAAGCGGTAGGAACAGATTTTATCCAGTAACTACTGTCATTAGGGGAATGAGCTGAGCCCATTCCGATTTGTGCAGAGCTGAGTGTTTTCATATTCTTTTTAATTTATTTATTTGAGAGAGAGAGGGAGAGTGCGAGTGGGGGGAGGGGCAGAGGGAGGGAGAGAGAGAATCCTCAAGCAGACTCCCGAGGCTCGATCCCATGACCCCGAGATCATGACCTGAAACCAACAGCCAGCCACTCAACCCACTGCGCCACGCAGGGGCCCCCTGACTGGTGTTTTTAAAGGGAGGCTGAGAGAGTAGGGAGGGGGCATGGGTGGGGGCCCAAGCAGAGGCAGGGAAATGAAAACTTTCAAGAAATGGGTATGTGTGGGTCAGTGTAATGATGATTAGCCCTGCTGCGTCTGCTGGCTGGCAATCATGAAGTTAGGATCCTGTCCTCCCACAGGGACCGGCAGACAGAGGTCCTGTCCTTCCTGATGACTGCATTTCAGAGGAATGGCTTTCAGGTCCTTGAGAAAGACACTCCTGGGTTGTAGGAGATATGTATATATCTCAAAGGAACAGAGGAAAAATTCACAATTATAAGCTTATTTTAGGAAAAGCTCCAAGAAAGAGGCCTGTTCAGGGATCTATCTTCAGGTCTTGGTTGGAACAAACAATACATTCCTTTTTTTCAGATAGGTACTCAAAGGGGGTCTGGCTCATCACAAGGATGCAGCTCTGGGCTTCCAGAAGCCATGGTAGGGTTAAGTCTTAGTGCGGGGGTTCGGACGGAGTTATTATGTGCTGAGAGTTCTCTGCGGTTCTCACAGGAAAGGCCAGGAAAGAATTGCATTATGGCAAATATTTGAGATACAAGCATGTATTTGAAAGCAGGGAGATGGGGCCTGCTTATGGGGAACCCTGAAAATGGGGCAGAGGAGTCAGTGTGTGCCGAGGGCAGCAAGAGGTCACCCAAGTTTCAGTTTTTGTTTTTAATGATAACTGCCTTGTCAATATGGACTAAGCGTTGCGGGAAAGGGACTAATCTGGTGGTGGCACGCAGGATGGATGCGGGAAGCCTGGAGATAGGGCCCCCCGGCTCCCTTGGGGCCTCACGCTGAAGCAGAATGAGGTGAGGAGGGCCTAGTCTAGGGTGGTGGAAGTGAGGAGGGAGGTCAGGGGTAAGGAAGACCCTTTCGAGAAAAACAAACCCAGCGCTACCTGCTGAGTGGCCTGGGATGGGAGGAAAGGAGGAGAGGGAAATCTAGTCTCCAGCATTAGCGACACAGCGGAGGGGAAACTGGTTTCCTGAGTTCGGAGTGAGGAGGGAGCGTGTCTGGGTTTGGGCTGGTGTGGGGCGGGAGGGAGGTGCGGGAGAGACAGCAGGTGGAGCAGTCCAGGGGGGCAGGTGAGGCTGGAGGAAGCGGCGGGACTGCAGAGGCGGGAGCGCTCTGAGCCTAAGGAAGGTGGCCGCTGTGGGGACAGTGAGCCTCCAGTACCAGAGAGGAGCAGAGGGGCCCCGAGGCAGTAAACGCGGGGAAGGAGGAGCGGGAGGAGGCAAAGGCAAAGGAAGCCATCTTATTTTACTTTATGCGCGCATGTATGTGTGCGTTTTACTTTACACGTGTGTGTGTGCGTGCATTGTTTTACTTTATGCGCGTGTGCGTGTGTATTTTACATTATGCATGTATGTATGCGTGCGTGTATTTTACTTTATGCGCGTGTGCGTGCAGGTATGCATATATTTATGTGGCATCTCAATTTATTTGCACAGGTTTGAATTCAAGGACTAAGTAATATCTTTTGACAAATGAAAGAGAATACAAATTCCCTAAAACTTCAGATGGTTATTTCTTCTAAAAAGGAACTATTTCAAAGGCCTAGTTCAGGGGCGCCTGGGTGGCTCAGTCCTTAAGCGTCTGCCTTTGGCTCAGGTCATGATCCCAGCGTCCTGGGATAGAGCCCCGCATCGGGCTCCCTGCTCAGCGGGAAGCCTGCTTCTCCCTCTCCCACTCCCCCTGCTTGTATTCCCTCTTCCTGTATCAGTCAAATAAATAAATAAAATCTTTAAAAAATAAAAAAATTAAAATTAATGCACAAAATCCATGACAAACCAAATTTCAAAATTATGAATAGAGATAGGATCCAACCCTGCACTCATTCAGTCCTGCCTCACTCCCCTCACCCTAATCCTGTCCTACTGGCTATAGCCCACTGGTGCTAAATGTTGCTAAACGGAAAATCATCTGGATCCTGCATTCATATATACATAATGGAAATAAAGTTTCACCAATAAATATTTACACTTACTATATGCAATCTACATTATCACTTTTTAAAAAAATAAATTCTAGTGGAACCCACTAAACAGATTCCATGAACCAAAGAGGAGGCCTGCAGTTTGAAGAAATCACCAATAGAGGGCACCAAAGTTCTCTCCTACTGTAAAGGGATCATTATCCCTTCTGATATTGCCAAAACAAAAACCAACCCCAAAGTTCCACGAAGGAGGTAATGAAATCCAAAGGGAAGATTGGAGGACTAGACTTAGGAGATACTATATGACTATCAGAAAAAAAAAAGCTAAGTCAGGGGCGTCTGTGTGGCTCAGTCATCCCCCAAGCATAGGTCCCACTGATACACACCTGAAGAGTCCCATGACTAAGCTTTTACTAACCAGTAATAAATGACCTTTTCCTAAACAATACCTAGCCCCCCTCAGTATCCTGGAAACCTTGTTTCCAAAATACTTGGCAGGCTTACGCTATCCCTAACCCCCTTGCAGCTTGAAAGTATATAACGGGCCGCTCTTCATGACCCCAGTGCAGCTCCTTCTGCCCATGGGTCCTGTCCCCGGGATTTCATAAAACCATCTTTTTTCACCAAAGATGTCTCAAGAATCTTTCTTGGCCATCAGCTTGGAACCCTAACGTATTTCCTACATCATTCTCATTAAAAGTCATTCTTATGTTCAAAATACCTCAGGAATCATCAGTGTTAAAGATGAAAGTGGCAGGTTGAAAAGTTATAAACATAAACTGATGAGTTACCCCTAGGAAGCCTCAGTAAACATCAGTTTTACTACCTTGTGTCTTTTACTTTTAATCTTTCAAGTGCCATGGTAGAACAATTCTTGGCTCTTGTCCAAGGATGGCAAAAGAAAGAAAGAAAGGTAAAATCGCCTCTAAATGCTTTTGCTACCTCATTTCCTACACTGTAAGTATTTTTTCCCCTAGCTTGTTCTGGTGATCTATTCCTCATTAAACAAAGTTGTCCCTGCTAAAGTCAGTCCAGGAGTCAAATGAGTATGTTTTTAAAGATTTTTATTTATTTATTTATTTGAGAGAGAGAGCACCAGAGAGAGAGAGAGAGAGAGCACAAGTGGGGGGAGAGGCAGAGGGAGAAGCTGACTTCCCGCTGAGCAGGGAGCCCAATGTGATTCGGGGCTCCATCCCAGGACCTGGAGATCATGACCTGAGCCCAAGGCAGACGCTTAACCGACTGAGCCACCCAGGCGCCCACCAAATGAGCATGTTAAAAGAAATCACAAATCACCCAGAATTTATTAGAAAGCTTGTAATTTCAACTTTGTGGATTTTTGCCAGTAAACCCATTGAGCAACTGGTGCTCAGAGGCATAAATGCTTACTGCTTAATGGTATTGCTTATCCTAACCTCCTAAGAAAGAAGGGAACAACCTGTAGTTTGAATTTAAAACCCACACTTTACGTGTGGAAAATTATGTGTTCTCTCAGTCATTCAGTAATTCAAATTTAAGGGCTTCCAATTTGTTTGACTCCTCTACAAAAGACATAATTCTTTTGGTGGATGGCCAGCCATCATCCTCGTGCCCACCCCAGGCTGCAGAAAGCCCCTCTCACATGAAGAGCCAGCAGAGGGGGTCTTCATGCTGCATCCATCATCGCTCTAAAAGGACTTGCTTGTTTCTTTTCACATCTTCGAACGGATTTTCTGTTCATACAGCATCACCCATTAAAATAATGCAGCACTCCTTGGCTGCCTCTTTCTCCCTCACTGCCCGCCAGCCCCCTCCCACCCCACACAGATCCTTCTGGGTTTCTTTTCTCTCTACCCTTGCTCCTTGGTGATCCCATTCATTGCCTTTAGTACCTGATTTCTATTTCTAGTCTAGATTCTGGGCTCCAAACTTGAGTGTCTCCACTCAAATGTGTCACATCAGCCTTAAGCTGAGCACGTGTGAAATGGAATATCCAAATGGAATATCCAGATGAGCCGCTGAATGGATGGGACTTGAAGGCCCCAGAGGCCAGAATCCTCCTCCTTCTCACCAGCGGGCCCAGCCCAACAAGTGACATGTCAGGAACAGTCAGTGGGCTTTTGTCACTGTAGAAATCGTCTGTGGATGTGTTTTCCCTACTCTTGAGAGTCCTGAGGCCTCTTGAGGGTGGAGACCCCATCCTGCACACCTCCAGTTCCCTTGAAGAACCTCCCACAATGCCTTGCACAGAGTAAGTGCGTATTAACTGCCGGTCAAGTTGAATTTTTGCTGAACGCTTCCCACATTCATCAAATGCTCAAACTTTCATTCCAAGAAGCTTCGCCCACAGTACAAAGGCCCCTGTGTACTTCTCCCTCGAAGCCATCAAGGCCCCAAAGTGGACACTGGAGGCACACTAGCCTCTTTCCTGCAGCTCTCGCCTCTGTGGTTTGGCAGCCTTCGGCACCCTCCCTCAATTCCAGGCCCTCGGCGGTTGGGTGAAACCATTGTCAGTCTGCCCAGAACTGGAAGCTGAAGGGGACTGACGCACACAGAGGCCCTCACCCGCAGGCCATTCTCAGAACCCATCTTGTTCCTTTCTCTTCTCCTCTGCCCTGGGGAGCCACCCCCCCCCCCTTAGTGGTCATCTCCTTCCACATCAACACACGAGGGCTTCTCTGATGTGCTCATCTTACCCTCACTGGGGGCCCCACAGGGGAGGGGACAATCTTAGAGGCAGGCCCTGTTTGCTGCGACCCTCCTTGGCCCAGCAGAGCTGATAGTGGGAGCCTCACTGGGGGAGGGGGTGGGAGGGAGGCTGGCACGGGTTTCCCCTCCATGCTGCCCGGGCTCAGACAACCCCAGTGACAGTGCCTCGGTACCACTCCGTGACGGTGGATCGCTCAGCATTTCTTCTCCCCTCCCCACCTGCAGATCTGACATAGGCTTCAACCTACACCCCCACCCCCACCCCCACCCCACACACACACTGGGCCCTACGGGGCTCTGCGCAAGTTCCCAGGGGCTGCCTCTCACTTCACCTCCTTCTACTCAGGTCGACAGGTCGCCATAGCCAAATGGAGTGAATGAGGGGCATTTGTGTAGGGACAATCTGGAGTGTTGTCTGTTTGTTGCTTGGAGTTTAAAAGACAGCAGGCACCAGCTTGCCAGAGCTATCTAAACTGAGCAAAAGGACTTGGGTCCTGGGATGGGGTGGTACAGAGGAGAAGACAATTATAGAGCAGGGAAATGTTCAGAAAATAGTTATTGGCTATGGTACGGGGGCTACGTGCCTGGCCCAGACGCAGTCATTCGTGTTAGAAATGTACTTAAAATTAAGTTTGGTTGTGCTGATAGAATATCATTCTCTGTGTCCCTTTTCTTAATAGTTAATATTACTAAGTGCTCATTGTAGAGTATTTGTGGTTCAAATCCCACTCAAACCAATTCTGAAAGGCAGTTTTAAGTCTGTCTGGAATTTATAGTGGATATTTTTAAAAGCGGACTGTTGGTTGAGTATTTTTTCCACATTGAGATATTCTTATACTAACACTTCTTAAAAGCCAGTAGCTAAAGTCCTTGATACACATAAGTGACCTGAAGCTGTATACTTTTTCTGGTCTTGGTTGGTCGAATGGTCTAAATCACAAAGACAACATCTTATTGAGGCCGTAGACTTAGAGCAAAGGAGTGTTAGAAACAGTGAACAGTATGTCATAGAATTACACCTGCATCATAGTCAATACATTTGTTGGGGAGGAAGACTCTCCTGTGCCCTATGGTCCTTCTTGCTTGCCTTAGAATTAACTTGACACAAGACAGACAGGAGAAAATCCAATTTAATAGCCTGTGTCTGAGGAATCCACACAGACAAGCGATTCCAAAGACAGTGAGGCCACAGGAAGCTTCTGTGAGCTAAGGAGAGGGGGAGGGTCTAAGGACACAAAGGGGAGAAAAGCTGCTTAGCAAGAAGGTGAAAGATGTTTGGAAAACCAAGGTTGCCCTGTTATGCAGATAGGTTCCTTAAGTAGAGAGTCTCCGTTAATAGCTGTCTTCCTGTTGCAGGCTCTGCTTTTCAACTTAAATTTAGGCAATTATAGGGGAGGCAGACAGCTTTTCCTGCATCTGCTGGGTTTTTATACTTTTAACTCAAAATAACCTTTTTTTTTTCTTTAAGATTTTATTTATTTATTTGACAGAGAGAGACACAGCGAGACAGGGAACACAAGCAGGGGGAGTGGGAGAAGGAGAAGGAGGCTTCCCACTGAGCAGGGAGCCCGATGTGGGGCTCAATCTCAGGACCCTGGGATCACGACCTGAGCCAAAGGCAGACGCTTAACGAGTGAGCCACCCAGGCGCCCCTGAACTCAAAATAATCTTTATGCCAAACGGACCCATCTTGGAGCAGCCCACCCTTGGCCCCTCCCCATTTCTCTTGGGAGTAAAGGGATCGATTAGTAGAATAATAGATTACCTTCTGGGCCCATAAAGATGAAAACGGGTACAGAGAAGGCAGCAGGCTCTTCTAAACATTTCTGGAATATTAAATAGTCATGTTTTTCACCCATGAGAATTTTTGTACTAAATCCACTTCTGCTTCTACGTAACCCAGCTGAGAGCACATTGATCATTTCAGCGTGTTTTTCTTCACTGAAGATTAGTTCCTTGGGTACTCTGCTGAGAATTACTGCAGCACAATTCTCTCCTGCGTGTTGAAGTGACGATGGTTTTTCCAATAGTTCCCTCCTGCACTATCCCAGGAATCTCCATGGTGTCGGGGGAACCTCTCGCTCACTGTCTTGCTGTGTTTGGACGGTAGGTGTGCTGAGGTTCAAGGCCAGGTTCCTTAATTCCCAGGCACAAACAGGTGAGGGCTTGATGTCGTCTCCTGTCTCCAGCCTGCTCGCCTCCGCTCACCCTGCCCCAGAGCTCTGCTGCGGAGCCAGAAATTGGCTCCTCTCTTGTCCTTGACTCATGAGTTTCCCTAATGGTTTCTCTTCTTAGAACCTGGAGTTGACCTCTTTTTTTTTTTAATTCCACCATAGTTAATATACAGTGTTATGTTAGTTTCAGGTGCACAATACTGGCGTTGACCTCTTAGTCTGCAGTTTAACCTCAGCCGAGTCTTTTCACTAGTTTGAGTTGTAATTTCAGTGGTCTGCCGGCAAACGCTTCCAAACTGGCTCTCAAGGGACGGCGGGGCTGGGGGGGCGGGGCGCGGTTCATGACTTAGAGTAGCTGCTGACTTCGTGGGTGTAAGTACTCCCACCGTGGCCAATGTCGCGCTGCCGAGATGAAGTCATTTAGTGGTAGTGGAGCTGGGAAGAAACCCGTACCATGGGCTCCCCTGAGCCAGTCCTCCCGCACACGGGCTGCTTCCTCCTCGGTGAGACAAGAGTAATGATGGGAACAAACTCTTGCTCACACAATGATTTCTGATGTAATTCGATCAGGATGGAAGAGCTCACTGGTTGGGGCTCAAATAAAATAAGGCACAGCAAGGAAGAACTCCACCTTTTTGATCCTTAAAATGTTATACAAATGTAAATTAACTTGAATTAGGTTTAATCACATGGGTTTACCAAGGACTTCAGGTCCTCTGTCCAAAAGGGCTCTATCTATGACGAGTTATTTTGTGATTATTAGTATAATGAGATATTGAAGAAAATAGATCTAGGGAAAGCTTAATAATTTATTTATATCCTACCCACTTCCAAAAAAGCATTTGAAGTAGTTTGGCATGTAAAAAAAAATTAGAAATATAAGACCAAGTCCAACCATCACAAGGATAGAAAGTGAGACACAGGGGCGCCTGGGTGGCTCAGTCGGTTAAGCAGCTGCCTTCGGCTCAGGTCATGATCCTGGGGTCTTGGGATCGAGCCCCATGTCCAGCTCCCTGCTCAGCAGAGAGCCTGCTTCTCCCTCTCCCTCTGCCTGCCACTCTGCCTACTTGTGCTCTCTCTTTCTCTGTCAAATAAATAAAATCTTTAAAAAAAAAAAAAAAAAGAAAGTGAGACACAAAAGGAGAAAGGAAGGAACCAATGAGAGAAGGGGCAAATGAGCAACACTTTCACCTGTGAACCTCCTAAAACCAGGGAAGTGTTTCTATTCATCAGATTCTTTTTTAATGCTTAAAATATCATTGGTTTCAACATGATCATTGCACGAGTCTGTAGTGTTCACGATCTGAGAATTGATTGTGTAATTAGAGAACACCTAATCGAAACAGAAGAAGGATGTAGAACCAAGAACATCTTTTCTTAAGTCCGAGCCCTCAGGGCCTATTCTGTGCTTAAGGAAACAGGCTCCTGGAGAGTTGCCTGCCCTGCTGGCCAAATACATCTCCTGCCCCTTCCCCTGGGCTCCTGCATCGAGTCCACACTGTAGCCTGTAGGATGAGCATCTCCTCCATCCGGGGTCCCCCCTGCCTCCCTGGGTCCCCATCCAGCCCCCCGCCCCAGCAGCGTGGTTCCTGCCAGGCCCATGTGTGGCCAGAACTCCCAGACCCTGCTCATGTTTCCTTCTTCTTGGAACACCCCGCTGTCTTGCTGGCCAAGCCCTCACCCCTTCCAGACGACAGTTCAGATCTCACCTTCTCCGGGACATCTCCAGCGCACGCTGATTTCCCTCTCCTTGCTGTCCCGGTGCACTCTTCAGTTACACATTAGCGATTTAGTTCATTGAGGATGTGAAGGAATAGAAAGACTTAGAAGCTTTGTTTCATTGCTTGCAGAAGGAAATGAAAAGCAAGGCGTGATTAAACCAAAGAGCACATGGTAAAATATTTTAGAAATAGAAATACAGGGGCTCCTGGGTGGCTCAGTCTGTTAAGCGTCTGCCTTAGGCTCAGGTCATGATCCCAGGGTCCTGGGATGGAGCCCTGAGTCAGGCTCCCTGCTCAGTGGGGAGTCTGCTTCTCCCTCTCCCTCTGCTCCCCCTGCTTGTGCCTCTCTCTCTCTGACAAATAAATAATCTTAAAAAAGAAAAAAGAAATAGCAATATATTTATAGAATAATCTTAGAGGGGGAAGGGATACTAACAACAAACTAGCCCAGCTCGTTTACACATAAGGAAACTGAGACCTGAGACAAGAAGTAACTGGCTGGAGGTCCTCCAGTAGGTTAGTAATAGATTTGGAACCACAGTCTACTGAATCTCGGTATTTATAGCACTACTTTCATTTTGTGTTTCATTTAATAGCCAGCAAGTAGGACTTTAAATATTCACTAATACAGGCCCAAAATGTCATGATTTAGGGAAAAGAATAGTGAAGTCAGTGAGAGGAAGTACATCTCAATTTCCATTCTAACTTTCCAAAGCCTTAGACCTGTGACAAGTCATTTCATGGCTCTGGGCCTTGGTTGTTTCATCTGTAAAGGGAGGGGATGAGCTGGATGGCCTTTAAGGTTCTATCTGCTTCTATCATTCTGTAAACCTACTATAGTTGGCCCAGTCCCACCATAGAACTCCCAGGAGAGCGGACATCTCTCGCCTCTGTTCCCTCCTCCACACTGTTCCCCGGGCCTGAGGGTGGGGGGGCCACACTTCTCCCTCCTGACACCCTCCCTCGCTTTTTTCAGAACTCTGTTCAAACTGCACACACTTAACATTGCCGGTGCCTTCCCCCTACGCCTCGCTACATTAGATGTCCCTCCAGCTAATGTAAAATCTTGTGTAAATATCACCATCACCTTCTCGCTCTGTATTATCATAATGTTTTCTTACCTCGTCTAGTAGGATAAAAACTTACCAAAAAGGTTGGGAGTGTGTCTGGTTCATTGTTCTATCGTAAGTACCTATAATTATGCGTGGCTCATAGCAGGAGTCAATAAAGATTGGGTGAGTGTGAGCTGAATTATTTTAGACCAAGAAACAAGATCAAGCCTGTGGTGCTGATTGGGGCTGAATTTGTTAAAGAGGCAGCTTGACTGAAGGCTGGGATTGGAACCCAACATTTGAGGATGGGTAGAAGATGAGAGATGTGGAAAATGGTGACAGAACACCGGCCTAAGTCAGGGGTCAGCAAACCTTTTCTGTAAAGGGTCATATAGTAAATATTTTAGGTTTTGCAGGCCAGACGGTCTTATCACGACAGCACAAAAACTGCCCGACAGTACAGGAGCAAACAGGCAGGGCTGTGTTCCAGTAAAACTTGACACATAAAGAAACTGACATTTGCACATTGACATTTGAACTTCATATAATTTTCATATGTCACAAAATATTTTTTTAGTTTCTTTCAATTATTTAAAAATACATGTGGTGCCTGGCTGGCTCAGCTCCTAAAGTATACAACTCTTGATCTCGGGGGGGGGGGGGGGGGTGAGTTCAAGCCCCAACACTGGGTGTAGAGAGTACTTAAAAATAAAATCTTTAACAACAACAACAACAATATATATATATATAAATCATTCTTAGCTTGTGGGCTATATAAACACAGGGAGTAGGTACATGGGATAAAAGTGTTACATCAGGGGCGCCTGGATGGCTCAGTCGTTAAGCGTCTGCCTTCGGCTCAGGTCATGATCCCAGAGTCGTGGGATCGCATCGAGCCCCGCATCGAGCCCCGCATGGGCCCCCCTCCCCCCGCATCGGGCTCCCTGCTCCGCGGGAAGCCTGCTTCTCCTCCCCCTTCCCCTGCTTGCGTTCCCTCTTTCGCTATCTCTCTGTCTAATAAATAAATAAAATCCTAAAATAAAAATAAAAATGTTATATCAATGTCATTTATAAAATTAAAACTGCACTGTTACTATTCTAAGGAAATACACAGTTAAGTATTGCGGGGCAAAGGGCCCTGAGGGGTGTGGCTATGCTACCGGACATAGTAATTATAAACCCCGACTGCTAAGGGGTTTTTCCTCATACTTTAGAAAGGGTCATGGGATCCTAGTGTGTGGGGGGTCTTTCTAGGAATAAAACAGGGAGAAAGAATACACTACACTATAGAAAATTAAAAGACAAATGAAAAACTGAGGAAAATATTTGCATCATATATGACAAAAGGTTAGTAACCTCAATGCATAATGAGCCCTTGCAGATTAATAAATAAAAGATAAAGGAAGGCAGTTCACAAAAGAAGTAGGAATGAATAATAAACATATGAAAATATGTTCAACCTCTTTAGTTATCAAAGAAATTCAAGTTATAACAAGATAGAATGGCTTTGTTTATTCTATTAACTAAGCTTTATTGTTAAGTGATAATACCTTAGCTAGACCAAGGTGAGAAGTTGACTTTGCTCTAAGTAATCTTGGAAATATGCATCAAGATCCTTACTGCATGCATATAGCTTGACCAAGCAAGTCCACCTCTGTTGAATATTTGGAAATAATGCCTAAAGATGCTTATGATTATAAAAATAGTAAAAATTTACAAACATCTGAATGTTCGCCAGTGGAAGAGGCTAAATCAATTATTGTTTTATCTTTGGGATGAAATATTATGCAACTATTAAAAAACATGTTTTAGAAGAATTATGATGCCATGACATCAACTGTTCATGATATATTGTTGAATGAGGGAGAAGCAGGATGCAAGATAATATTTACACTACGATTCTACATAGGTGGGGGAAATCCTCTGTGCCGCGTGTGCTGTGAGTCCTCACCCTTTTACTCAGGAGCAGCAGACGAATTTACCCATGTTCTCAGTCAGTTTAGCATGGGCTAGAGATTGTTAGCGCTGGAGACTTACTTGGCTTTCTACCTTTTGATTTTCATTGAGGCTCTGGGATAAATGCAGGGTCTTTTGGATTCTGCTGAAGGTTTGAAGTTAGACCCAGGTGATACAGAAGGAGGTTTGGCTAAGTTACTGGATATCAGATATTAATGTTTATATATAACTATTAATGGTGCTTGTCTGGATGAGGAGATTTATGGCAATTTGATTTTCCTTGTTTATGATCTTTGTTGTCTAAATAAGTGTATATTCTAAAATAAGTATATATTCTATAATTTATTCTAAAAATTAAACATTATTTATTTTTTTTAAAGATTTTATTTGAGGGCACCTGGGTGGCTCAGTTGTTAAGCGTCTGCCTTCGGCTCAGGTCATGATCTCAGGGTCCTGGGATCGAGTTCCACATCGGGCTCCCTGCTCGGCGGGAAGCCTGCTTCTCCCTCTCCCACTCCCCCTGCTTGTGTTCCTGCTCTCGCTATCTCTCTCTCTGTCAAATAAATAAATAAAATCTTTTAAAAAAATAAAAATAAAAAAATAAAGATTTTATTTGATAGAGAGAGACAGATAGTGACAGAGATAGCGAGAGAGAGCACAAGCAGGGAGAGAGACAAAGGGAGAGGGAGAAGCAGGCTCCCCATGGAGCAGGGAACCCGATGTGGGGCTGGATCCCAGGACCCTGAGATCATGACCTGAGCCAAAGGCAGATGCTTAATGACTGAGCCACCCAGGTGCCCCTAAAAATTAAACTTTAAAGGTAATGTTGAAGTGAGGATTTCTAGTGGAGTGAGAAATAGTATTTTCTTCCAGATAAAAATATTTAGTGAGAAGTCAAACTTAAGCTAAAAAAAAATTATGTATGTGTAAATGTAAATATAAAAAACTAGAGGTAAATATGCCAAAAATCTCTAGTGTGGTTACCCCATTAGAATTATTAATGATTAATACTTCCTCTTTATACTTTATGCTAAATATAATCTGCATACATACATGCACAGATATTTGTGCATATGTGTTTATTATTAAATATATACTATATTTAATATTATATCAGTATTATAACATATTTATTATTATGTGCACATTGTATATGTATTATGCATATATATTTTAATATATAACAATGTATTTATTATATATGATATAATAATATATAGTCTATTATATAAAATATATCTATTATATAATATACATTATATGTAATATAACGTATTTATTATATATAATATATACATATATTATCTAAATATATATGTATATAAGTATACATATATTATCTAAATATATTTTTATTAGAATATATGTATATATTCTAAGGGAGACTACACCAAGTTTTTCTTGGAGAAAATGGTGGTCACTTTAACATGCGACAGAACCCCAGGTTAGAAAGAAATGTGTGGTTTAGCAGAGGGGCTTCTTTCATAATTCCTATAGAAAGTACAGGGTTTTTTGTTTTTGTTTTTGTTTTTTAATATTTTATTTATTTATTTATTTGACAGAGAGAGAGAGACAGCGAGAGAAGGAACACAAGCAGGGGGAGAGGGAGAGGGAGAAGCAGGCTTCCCACAGAGCAGGGAGCCCGATGCGGGGCTCGATCCCAGGACCCTGGGATCATGACCTGAGCCGAAGGCAGAAGCTTAATGACTGAGCCACCCAGGCGCCCCAGAAAATACAGGTTTTAACCAGTGCAAAAACCCAAGACCTATAATAGTATTTTAAGGAGCAGCATGTATAGCCCCTCTGTGCTCAGAGTGTACGGTGGGGACCTCTTGAAATGGCCTTGGCTGTGTTCCAAAAACACATGACACTATTATCTACTGACATGGAAGTTTGAATTTCATATAATTTTCATGTCGTGAAATAATATGCTTCTGATTTTTTTTCAACCATTTACAAATGTAAACACCATTCTTAGCTTGTGAGCCATACAAAAACAGGCATTTGGTCCATGGGCTGTATTTCCTGACTCTTGATGTAGAAAACAGAAGGGGGGGGATTTCTGGGAGCAGCAAAGAGTAATCTTTTTTTAGTTGTAGAATTGATGTGCTATAAAAAGAAAGGAAGAGGGGCATCTGGGTGGCTCAGTCGGTTAGGCGTCTGCCTTTGGCTCAGGTCATGATCCCAGAGTCCTGGGATGGAGCCTCGTGTCTGGCTCCCTGCTCAGCGGGGAGCCTGCTTCTTCTCCACCCAGCTTGTGATCTCTGTTGGTATCTGTCTCTCTCTCTCTCTCAAATAAATAAAATCTTAAAAAAAAAAGAAAGAAAGAAAGACAAAAGGGAAGGAAGAAACCAGATGAGGTTATCGAGAGAAATCATGGGAAACAAGAGTGTGTAGGGTTCTGTACACCTTGGGAGAACCTTGGCTTTAGGGAAGTGGCAAGACATTACGGGGTTTTAAGAGAAAAATGCCACGATCTGACTTAGGTTTAAAATTATGAAGTCCTAATTTAACCTATTTAACTTCCTATTTGTAATACAAAGTAGTTGAACTTGAGTAAATAAATTCACAAATAAAACATTTAAGGAAAATTCCCTTCCAATACTTTATTTCTCTCCCAGATGTGTGTGCTCAATTAGTTCATGACTTAGGTAAATCACTGGGGGAAACACTTTCAGAAACTGTCGTTATGGATCTCAACTGGGATGAATTTGATTTCTGTCCATATGTCAAAAGTTTTTCTCTATTGAAACCCATGCATGATAGAAATGCATTTGGGGGCGCCTGGGTAGTTCAGTTGGTTGAACCTCCAACTCTTGGTTTCAGCTCAGGTCATGATCTCAGGGTCCTGAAATCCAGCCCCGTGTTGGGCTCTCCACTAAGCTCAGAGTCTGCTTCAGATTCTCTCTCTCTCCCTCTCCCTCTGCTCTTCCCCCTGCTTGTTCTCTCCAGATAAAAATAAATAAATAAAATCTTAAAAAAAAAAAAGAAAAAGAACTGCATCTGGATTCCATTTAGATCCTGATTGGTCACAACCAAGTTCTTAAGTTTGAATACTCATGCTGAAAAAACTATTTTTCTTTTCAAGGACTGGTTTTTGTGATCCAGCAATGGAAGGATTTTTATTGCAAGTCCTATAGAGGCAAAGACCTTCATTTTGTAGAGGCTACTTTTAGGCAACAGGCTTGAGTGATGGAAACCTGAGTAGGGTCAAAAAGCCCACAGCAACCACCGCACTGAATGTACACAGGCCCATTAAGGGACCCACCTCAAAATAGCCATAGGCCCCCGATGACCAATGGGCTACTTACAACCAGGCACAGGTACCAAAAGAAGGAAAATTTCATATGTTCCCATACCGCCTTACTCCCCCACTTAACTATAGCCTCCCACCACCTCCTCCTGGCAGATGGTCTCTCCTTTGTTGTTCTGCTGGCTGATCCCTTGCAGTGTATTCAAGAAACTTCTACACCTGTGCTGCTGGCTTCTGCCCAATGGGGTCCCCCCCTGAACATTTCTGATTCAGTCTCCACTCCCCTGAGCAGAATGTTGGCTGCGGAGATAAAGCCGAGTAAATAATTTTAACGACTCCGTGGGATTGCCCTTGCATCATCATCCCACGCTCAAGACACCTATGTCAAGGGTGGTTGTGAGGAGTAAATGAGGATTAAGTCATAATAAAAGCACCTTGCACCATGCCTGGCACCTGGGGGATGTTGAATAAAGGGCCCTCGGAGCTGACTCATTTGGATACTTGATCAGATTGGAAAGGAAGGAACCCTTTTGCTTCTAGTGATTATAATTACGGGTTCCTCTGTCATACGATTTCTGCTTTTTGTTTCTGCTGGCTTTGTGCTGATTCCCTTATCCAGATGTTTCCTCCTTCTTTGCGCAAGAAGTACACACTTCGGGGGGGGCGGCGCCTGGGTGACTCAGTCGTTGAGCGTCTGCCATTCGGATCTGGTCATGGTCCCGGGTTCCTGGGATCCAGCCCCGCGTCGGGCTCCCTGCTCGGCGGGAAGCCTGCCTCTCCCCCTGCTTGTGTTTCCCTCTCTCCTGTGTCTCTGTCAAATAAATAAATAAAATCTTAAAAAAAAAAAAAGAAGTATACACTTCTGCCACATTGCTGTCTCTGCCGGGAATGAAAAGCTGGGCACCCAAAAGTGGTCTCTTTCTGGAAGCCAGCTTCACCAGACACTGTCTCAGCCAGATCCTTCATTTGGCTGATGTAGTCACATTTGAAATTCTTTTTTTCTTTTTTTTTTTAAGATTTTATTTATTTATTTACTTGACAGAGAGAGAGAGGGAGTAAAAATGAGCAGGGGGAATGGTAGGCAGAGGAGGAAGCAGGCTCCCAGCCGAGCAGGGAGCCCGATATGGGACTCGATCCCAAGACCCTGGGATCACGACGGGAGCCGAAGGCAGACGCCTAACTGACTGAGCCGCCCGGGCGCCCCCACATTTGGAATTCTTTTATCAGAAGTCCTACTTACAAAATGTCCATGCAACAAAATGATAGTGTTTTTTAAACAAAATGGAAGCAACACCTTCTAGTCTCTCTGTGCAGAATAAATGAGATGAACTCTTAGGACAGCATGTGGCTCAGGGTACGATTTCACTCATTACTAATGGGTACCATCAACTGTTTGTTCCTCAGAGATAAGAGGAAAACACCTGGGCTTAGAGCTTCAGACAGGGAAATGGCATACCTCCCTTCATGTGTTAGAGAGGGTCCTTAAAAAGTTGTGTATAAATTGTTTACCTTTATTTTCTGAAAGGAAAAAAAAGATTTAGATGGACCCCAAACAAAAATATAGTTCCCTCCCTTTAAACCTCCCTGTGGGACAGCCGCCTCCGAGCTCGGTACCTAGCGTGATCCCATCCCGCCACCTAGTGGATGATGAGGGGAAAACCCGAATTTAGAGCAAAGTAATTCATCTAGTCATGATGTTTGTTCCAAAATCTTTAATTCACTGAATATGTGTTTTCTAATCGGGATAATTTAAATTCCCTATTATATTCACTACCAGATTTTATTCAATGAGCTCAAGCAAAACGACAGAGCTAGCATCTAAACACTAAACCCAAACACTAAATTTCCTAAGTCATGCAGTGATGAAGGTCGGCCTAGGAAAGAGAGGTCCCCAGGTCTTATGAGCATGAATATTCATGGCCCTTCATTCCCATTCACCTGGTCCTTCTCTATCAACACACTTTGTGTTTCTTCTGCACGTGGACTGGGAGTACCCGCAGAGAGCAGGGTTACGTCTTCCCTGCAGACTGCCGGACACTGGCCAGAGTCATTCCGTTCGTTTTCCAAGAATGCAACTATCCTTTGTAACCAGGATGAATGCTTGGCAAGGGCCCATGTTCTTGGTTTGGTCTGGTTTGGGGTGTGTGTGTCTGTGTGTTTCCTCTCCTTTTATTATTAAGGCTGTTCATGACAAACAACCAGCTTCCTCCCCTAGGTGTTTATGAGTATTTCCTTTCTGTCTAGGATGAAAACAATATTAGCCCAGTGTCCCCCAAAACTCGGTCACAGCAGCACACCTGAAGTATTCAGAGTGGTTCTGAGACCCTCTAGTGAGTGTGGTTGTAATTAAGATTAACAATGATCGTTGCATGTGTTACTTTTGAGTACCCAGGCACCCTGAGTTATATACATGTTTGCTAATCCTCACACCAACCCTGCAAAATAAGTAGTATTTCCCCCATCTTACAGATAAAGAAACTGGTGCTCCGAGAGGCTAAGTGGCTTACCCACGACCACACAGCTAGCAAGTGCGCGACAAACTCAGAACTGTGCTCAGGTCGCACTGACCCCAAAGCCTCTGCTCCTACCCTTGGACAATGGGCCTTTCATTTATTCACTCATGGGATCTGCCAGACCCTGAGCCCAAGATTCTGGGGTCTCCTGAGTGCTGTCACCTCTATAGGACCTAAGACTTAGTCCCTAAGGCCCCCAAGGGCCCATGGCCAGTGAATCCAGGAGGAAGGGATTCAATATGCAAATGACAAAGATGCAGCAGACTCAGACTGGGAGCTGCGCTTTCGTCCCCTGCACTTCCAGCTTGGACTGACGGCCCTTCTCCAAGGTTTGCTGGTTCTGCGAATTCGGAGTCTCTTCCAGGAGCCAGGGGGGATACCGGGTGAACAGGGTATGGTCTCTGCTGCCAAGAGCCCCGGGACCCTCGGGGGAGACATAGGAGGGCTCACCTGGGGCAGCTGCAATTTGTGTCCCTTCAAGGGTCTTATGAGGTGATTGTGGGTGAGCCCACCACCTCCACAGCCCCTCTCCTCCTCTGTCTCCCAGAATAGAATGTGATAGAATAGAATAGAACACAACAGAATAAAGTAGGACAGAACAAAAGAATAGAATAGAACGGATCAGGTGAGGACGTCACACCCTGTAAGGGGAATATTGTTCCATAAACTTGTTTTCATTTTAGAGATGTATTATGTGTGTACACTGTGTTGGGTGTAAAACGGGCATCTCTCTGTGGCTGCACCCTAAGGAATATAGACAACTTTGGTCTAGGCTAACTGGAGGCCCGGGGGGTCCCAGGCATCCACCACCCTCATCTGTGGTACCGGGAATGAAGGAGGCCATGTGTGGTGACAGTCCCCAGCAGGGAGGTGGCATTTGGGTATTGTCAGAGCTGGGAAGATCATTTCTCTTCCCAGGCTCAGGCAGATCCTCCCTGAAGGCAGGGAAAGGCCCAGATGACCTTGAAATAATGCAGTCAACCTGTGGCCAACCTGTGTGGCAGCCCTGTGCCGGGCTGAGGGCCCCCTCCCCCTCCGGCTGGGCCCACAGGAGAGGGGCAAGCCGCCACCGGTGCCTGGTCATCATTTTATCCCCGGTGCCACTTCCCCACGGAGCGGCCGCAACTGGCTGTCAGGTCTCTCAGTTCCTGCACTGCCCCCCAGCCCTGCCGCCCCGGGGCCCTGAGTGCTCCATGGCTGCCAGAGGCCTCAGGGCCAGGCCCCACCCCTGGCCTCCCAGCAGGTGGCTCTGGGACCCCTGCCCCCCTCCCCTGCTTTGTCTGGGCCACTGAGGCCATGGCCCCCGGAGGAGCAGCCCTTCTGTTCACACAGCGCTGTCGGGGGTGAGGGATGGGGAGGGGGTGGACTTTACCTCCAACACAGTGTACACACGTAATACATCTCTAAAATGAAAACAAGTTTATGGAACAATAGTCCCCTTATAAGTATGATGTCCTCATCTGATCTGATCTGTTCTATTCTGTTCTTTTGTTCTCTTCTGCTTTATTCTATTGTGTTCTATTCTTTTTTTTTAAAGATTTTATTTATTTGAGAGAGAAAGAGAGAGCAAAGGAGGGGGAGGGGCGAGGGAGAGGGAGAGGCAGACTCCCCACTGAGCAGGGAGCCTGACCTTGCAGGGCAAGGTCTCCGTTTCCTGCTTTACAGCCTTTCAGCAAGACTGCCAATCCTCATCCTCACTGTAAGGGGGTGTGGCTTGGATGAATGCCCTAGAGACGAGTCTCTGGGTGTTACTGCGGATGTCCCCGAGTCCCATTGGGAGGGGGGCAGTGGGAGGCACTTCCCTGAGCCAGTTTCTCCTCTGCCCTCCACTCCATACATTGTAATCTCTTGCGGTGTAACAAATTTTCCCATATTGTCACAGACATTTGTTATCTTATGGTTTCTGCGGGCATCTCAGCTAGTGGTTCTAGCTCAGGGTCTTTCATGAGAGTCCAGTAGAGCTGATGGCTGCGGCTGTGGTCATCTGAAGGCTAGCAGGTTGGAGGATCCACTTCCAAGACAGATCAGTTCAGCATGGCTATTGACAGGAAGCCTCAGTTCTTTGCCCTGTGGGCTTTCTACAGGAATGCTTGAGTGTCCTCACAACATGGCAGTTGGCTCCCCCCAGAGCAAGTGATCCAAGAGAAAGAAAGGAAGAGGACCCGAGGCTTTTTTGACCTCATCTCAGGGTTTATGTACTCATTTCGATCATATTCCATTCTTTATCCATGAGTCACTAAGTATAGCCCTGCCTAAAGGGAGGGGAATTCACCCCCCCCCCACCTTTTAAGGAAGAATATTAAAGAACCCATGGACATGTGTTAGCACCGCCATACTCAATAATCTGGGATTTGGAATCAGATCCAGAACTAGACAAGCAAGTGGCCCAGCATACAAAACTTTAGGAAAAAGTATAGGGTAGAAGTATATAGGTGACATATTACCTTTATCAGATTTCCAGAAGACTACAGGTAGTGATATTGATTTTTATAACAATTTCTGATTATCCATTGTTAGTTTATAGAATTACAATCCATCTTTTTGTATATTGATGTTTTCTGCAAACTTACTAAATTCTCTTACTGGCTCTAAAAGTTTTTGTTGTTGGTTTATTTTCTATTTTTTTACTGACTCCATCAGATTATCCACATAGATACTTGTGTCATCTGCAAATAAAAATAATTTTATTTCTTCTTTTGCAGGCTGGATGTCCTTCAATTTTTCTTCCTTGTCAAGACAATTCAGTGGGGGAAAGAATAGACTTTCTTTCTTTTTTTTTTTTTAAGATTTTATTTATTTGAGAGAGAGAGAGAGCGAGAGAGAAAGAACGAGCTGTGGGAAGGGGCAAAGGGAGAGGGAGAAGCAGACTCCCTGCCAAGCAGGGAGCCCGATGCAGAGCTCAATCCCAGCAGCCTGGGATCATGACCTGAGCTGAAGGCAGACGCTTAACAACTGAGCCACCTAGGTGCCCCTGTTGATGGTATTTTGATAGGGATTGTATTGAATGTATAGATTGCTCTGGGAAGCATGGACATTTTAACAGTATTTGTTCTTCCAATCCATGAGCATGGAACATTTTTCCATTTCTTTGCATCTTCCTCAATTTCTTTCATGTGTGTTCTATAGTTTTCAGAGTATAGATTCTTTACCTCTTTGGTTAGGTTTATTCCTAGGTATCTTATGGTTTTTCGTGCAATTATAAATGGGATCAATTCCTTAATTTCTCTTTCTTCTGTCTCATTGTTAGTGTATAGAAATGCAACTGATTTCTGTGCATTAATTTTATATCCTGACACTTTGCTGAATTCCTGTGTGAGTTCTAACAATTTTGGGGTGGAGTCTTTTGGGTTTTCCACATAAAGTATCATATCATCTGCAAAGAGTGAGAGTTTGACTTCTTCTTTGCCTATTTGGATGCCTTTTATTTCTTTTTCTTTTCTGATTGCTGAGGCTAGGACTTCTAACACTATGTTGAATAGCAGTGGTGATAGTGGACATCCCTGCCATGTTCCTGACCTTAGGGGGAAAGCTCTGTTTTTCCCCATTGAGAATGATATTCACTGTGGGCTTTTCGTATATGGCTTTTATGATATTGTGGTATGTTCCCTCAATCCCTACACTGTGGAGAGTTTTAATCAAGAAAGAATGCTGTACTTTGTCAAATGCTTTTTCTGCATCTATTGAGAGGATCATATAGTTCTTATCCTTTTTTATTAATGTAGCGTATCACATGGATTGATTTTTGAATGTTGAAGCACACTTGCAGCCCAAGAATAAATCCCACTTGGTTGTGGTGAATGATTCTTTTTTTTTTTTTTTTAAAGATTTTATTTATTTATTTGACAGAGAGAGACATAGTGAGAGAGGGAACACAAGCAGAGGGAGTGGGAGAGGGAGAAGCAGACTTCCCGCGGAGTGGGGAGCCCGATGCGGGGCTCGATCCCAGGACCCTGGGATCATGACCTGAGCCGAAGGCAGACGCTTAACGACTGAGCCACCCAGGTGCCCCGGTTGTGGTGAATGATTCTTTTAATGTACTGTTGGGTCCTACTGGCTAGTATCTTGGTAAGAATTTTTGCATCCATGTTCATCAGGGATATTGGTCTGTAATTCTTCCAAAAGGTGGGATCTTTGTCTGGTTTGGGGATAATGTTGGCTTCATAGAAAGAGTTTGGAAGTTTTCCTTCCGTTTCTATTTTTTGAAACAGCTTCAGAAGAATAGGTATTAATTCTTCTTTAAATGTTTGGTAGAAATCCCCTGGGAAGCCATCTGACCCTGGACTCTTATTTATTGGGAGATGTTTGATTACTACTTCAATTTCCTTGCTGGTTATGGGTCTGTTCAGGTTTTCTATTTCCTCCTGTTTCAGTTTTGGTAGTTTATACATCTCTAGGAATGCATCCATTTCTTCCAGATTGTCTAATTTGCTGGCATATACTAGCTCATAATATGTTCTTATAATTGTTTGTATTCCTTCGGTGTTGGTTGTGATCTCTCCACTTTCATTCATGATTTTGTTAATTTGGGTCCTTTCTCTTTTCTTTTTGATAAATCTGGCCAGGGATTTAATCGATCTTGTTAATTCTTTCAAAGAACCAGCTCCTAGTTTCGTTGATCTTCTACTGTTCTTTAGGTTTCTATTTCATTGATTTCTGCTCTAGTCTTTATTAATTCTCTTCTCCTGCTGGGTTTAGTCTTTATTTGCTGTTCTTTCTCCATCTCCTTTAGGTGTAAGGTTAGGTTGTGTATTTGAGATTTTTCTTAAGAAAGGTTTGTATCGCTATGTACTTCCCTCTTAGAACCCCCTTTGCTGCATTCCAAAGGTTTTGAACAGTTGTGTTTTCATTTTCATTTGCTTCTATGAATTTTTTAAATTCTTCTTTAATTTCCTGGTTGGCCCAGTCATTCTTTAATAGGATGCTCTTTAATCTCCATGCATTTGTTTTCCTTCCAAATTTCCTCTTGTGATTGAGTTCAAGTTTTAAAGCATTGTGGTGTGAAAATATGCAGGGAATAATTCTAATCTTTTGGTACTGGTTAAGACCTGATTTGTGACCCAGTATGTGATCTATTCTAGAGAATGTTCCATGTGCACTCGAGAAGAATGTGTATTCTATTGTTTTAGGATGGAATGTTCTGAATGTATCTGTGAAGTCCATCTGGTCCAGTTTGTCATTCAAAGCCCTTGTTTCCTTGTTGATCTTCTGCTTAGACAATCTGTCCATTGCTGTGCAGGGGGTGTTAAAGTCCCCTACTATTATTGTATTATTACCAATGTGTTTCTTTAATTTTGTTATTAAATGGTTTATATAATTGGCTGTTCCTGTGTTAAGGGCATACATACTTACAATTCTTAGATATTCTTGTTGGATAGACCCTTTAAGTATGATATAGTGACCTTCTTCATCTCTTATTACAGTCTTTGGTTTAAAGATCTAATTTGTCTGATATAAGGATTGCTACCCCAGCTTTCTTTTTTTTTTTTTTAAAGATTTTATTTATTTATTTGACAGAGAGAGAGAGAGAGCATAAGCAGGGGGAGCAGCAGAAGGAGAGGGAGAAGCAGGCTCCCCGCTGAGCAGGGATCCCGATGTGGGGCTCGATCCCAGGACCCTGGGATCATGACCTGAGCTGAAGGCAGCGGCTTAACAAATTGAGCCACCCAGGCACCCCCCAGCTTTCTTTTTTTAGTATTTTATTTATTTATTTGTCAGAGAGATAGAGAGAGAACACAAGCAGGGGGAGTGGCAGGCAGGGGGAGAAGCAGGCTCCCTGCTGAGCAAGGAGCCCGATGCAGGACTCGATCCCAGGACCCTGGGATCATGACCTGAGCCGAAGGCAAATCCTTAACCGACTGAGCCACCCAGATGTCCCATACCCCAGCTTTCTTTTGGTGTCCATTAGCATGATAAATGATTCTCCACCCCTTCAGTTTCAATCTGGAGGTGTCTTTGGGTCTAAAATGAATCTCCTGTAGACAGCATATCAATGGGTCTTGCTTTTTTATCCAATCTGATACCCTGTGTCTTTTGATTGGAACATTTAGCCCATTGACATTCAGAGTAACCATTGACAGATACGAATTTAGTGCCATTGTATTACCTGTAAAGTCACTGTTTCTGTATATTGTCTCTGTTCCTTTCTGGTCTATGTTACTTTGGGGCTCCCTCAAGAGACATTTCTTCAAAGAATATATAAGACTGGACTATGAGCATATGAAAAAAATGCTCACTACTAATTGTTAGGGAAATGGAAATCAAAACCACAATGAGATACTACTTCATACCCACTAAAATGGATATAATAAAAAACACAGACAATAACAAGTGTTGTCAAGGATGTGCAGAAATTAAACCCTTGTACATTGCTATAGGGGATATAAAATGATACAGTCACTTTAGAAAATTGTGTGGCAGTTTTTTCAGAATGTTAAGTAGAGTTGGCATGTCAGCATGTTACTGCATGACCCAGCAATTTCATTCCTAAGTATACACCTAAGAGAAATGCAAGGCATGTCCACACAGAAACTTGTATACAAATGTTTATAGCAGCATTATTCATAATAGCCAAAAGGTGGAAACAACCCAAATGTTTCAATCAATGGAAAAATGGATAACTGTGTTATACCCATGCAATGGAATATTACTTGGCCATAAAAATGAAACATTGATACATGTCACAACATACCTGAACCTTGAAAACATTGTTAAATCAAAAAAGCCAGCCACCACACCACATATTGTATCATTCTGTATATATGAAATGTCAAAAGTAGGTAAACATATAGAGGCAAAATGTGGAATAGTGGTGCTTAGGGCTGGGGGTAGAACTGGGAGTGACTGCAAAGAGGCATGAGGTTTCTTTTGGGGATGATGAAAATGTTCTACAATCAGATTTGGGCGATGTTTGCACAGCTCTGTAAATGTACTAAAATCCATTGAATTGTATACTTACATCAGGTGAATTTTGTGCCATGTAATTACTATCTCAACAAAGCTTGTTTTTTTTTTTTGAAATGAACATATCGATACACACAACAACGATGAATCTCAAGATAATTGCTGAGGGAAAGAAGCCAGACAATAAAGAGTACTAGTTGTGTGGTTCTTATATAAAGAACATGAAAATGCAAAAGTTCTAGAAAATGCAAACTGACCCAAACTGACAGAAAGCAGATCATTGTTTACCTGAATAGGGGTGATGGAGAGATGGGGATGGATGTGAGGGAGGGATCCCCAGGGGGCAGGAGAGCATTTGACAGTGAACGGTTTTATCATCTTATTTGTAATGATGGTTTCATGAATGTATACGTATGTCAAAACATCAAATCGTATACTTTTTAAGGTTTTTAAAAAGTAATCATTATATCCAATGTGGGGCTCAAACCCACAACCCCAAGATCAAGAGTCGTACGTTCCACCTACTGAGCCAGCCAGGTGCCCCCAAATAATATACTTTAAAGAGGTACAGTTTAGGGGTACCTGGGTGGTTTAGTCAGTTGAATGTCCCACTCTTGATTTTAGCTCATGTCATGATCTCAGGGTCCTGGGATCGAGGTCCGTGTCAGGCTCACTGCTCAGCAGGGAGTCTGCTTCTCCCTCTCCCTCTGCCCTCCCCCTGTGCTTGCACACTCTCTCTCTCTCAAAGAAATCTTTAAAAAAAGATATACAATTTATTGTATGCCAATTACACCTCAATTAGGCTTTTCTAAGAAATGATTTCAAGATAATAATGCTATGATTTGGCATTGATACAAAAAATTACCATGTACAGGAAAGCAAGGAAATAGAGCATTGGGACATAAGTTTTATATTAGTGAAATAAATATTCATTAGAGGGGGGATTGACCACAATCCCATATTTTCTTGCCAAGCACCAAGCAACTGCTGTAAGACAACTAAGTAAATGATGCTCTATTTATGCTTTATTACTGAGAATATGTGTAAAGATTGCCTATGTTATGCTAAGGAATACAAGTGAAGGGCGGGGTAAATGGCCAATTCTCTGAAGACAGAAAAAACTAATTTCAAAGCAAAGAAAGGTTGGTGTGAGCAGTGTGAAATTCTATCATTAAGGCATTGTACCATCTTTCCTTTGTTAGAGTCACCTAAAATAAAGAGGCATCTTACAATCAGTAGTGCGTTAGGTCCAATGACTTCAGGATAGAACAGGCCACAGTAGGGCGTCTGGGTGGCTCAGTTGATTAAACTTCCGACTCTTGGTTTCGGCTCAGATCATGATTTCCGGGTCCTGGGATCGAGCCCTGCATTGGGCTCCCTGCTCGGCGGGGAGTCTGCTTGTCTTCCTTACCCTCTGCCCCTCCCCCTGCTCTCATGCTCTCTCTCTTTCAAATAAATAAATCTTAAAAAAAGAAACGAAAAGAACAGGCCACAGTTGCTTAGGCGCTCACTCTGAAGAGGGGGCCCTGGCAGGGAACTAGGAGGACAGGACAGAGCCATAGGACTTGGCAGTTCCCACCAGACTTTGCCTTTTAAGACAATAAATGCTGGGTGTCCTTGGCTCTGCCCCATCACCACTTAGTAACTATGATCATCTTTTGCCCCCGCGTGGACGCCTATAAAAGTGCGGTCCTGCCTCCTGCAGGAGAGTGTGTCCAGGCCAGGAGTCAACTGAGCACCCTCCCCACCCCCTTGTTGTTTTGTTCGAGGTCTCTGGCCTTGCACAGATCACATAGTGAGTTAGCAATATGTATTTCTAGATTTTTCAGGGTGGCTCTGGAATTGTGGCATGCATGATCTAAATCCTCACATCAAACAATCATGGAGTTACCTGGGTCCGGTGTGATCACTGCATCCAATATAGCCCCTCCTCGTAAGCAGTAGTGAGCATAGCAGAAGCATCACCAGCTTGGGAGACCCACAGATCTGTGTCCAGCCCTGACCCTGAGAAGTTACTCAACATCTCTGAGCCTCAGTTTTCACATCCATGAAGCATCAGTGTGCTTCACAGAGTCAGTGGAAGCATCAGACAAGATCGTATACATCAGACGCTGCAAACTCAAATGCCTTTGGGGCCAAGCAGGTCAGTGGAGTCCCGTAAACTAGAGAGCAAGGCCCCTTTCTAAAGGACACATTCCCTATTCTGTTCTAGCCAGTTGTTAAGTAGAAATACGGCCCCCATGTTGCCAATTTTTAAAAATATTGCACAGTCTGAACAAAAGGTATCAGTGGTTTTCATCGTTCAACCTCTAATGGGTGTACAGTGTCCGAGAGGGGATCTATAATGGTAGTGGCAATTGCTGGGGTGGCAACTTCTCAGGACCCCACCCCCGTTCTTTCTCCCTGCCAGGTCACAGCTTCTGTGCAAGGTACTGTAGTCCCGAAGGCCACCAAAACCCAGCCCCTATCATCACCCTCCTCGGGAGTCAGGGAGATTGTGTTACAACGCTGGAACCTAGTCTAATGCTCATCTCCAGCCTCAGTTCCCACTGAGGATTCCAACCACCTCCTGGGAAGACGCAATCTCTAAAGTCATCTGGAAATAACACTTTTAGCACCTAGTTTCTAGTTTGCATCTAAATTGTCACACATTTTAGAGAGATTTTTTAAAATAGCTTCTTGGTTTACACTTAACCATTAAGGATTTTTACTTGTTTTTTAATGTGCTGACCACAGGCCACATTATATTGGGCTACTGATGAGAGGTTTCCAAATATCTCTAGGCTTCCTGGGGGGGGGGGGGGTCACTGACTTTAAAAGTTCCAGTTTTCATCCCCCTTGCCCCGCCCCACCAACATCACCACTAGTGATCTCATTCATACCAGGATGCCATGTATCTGAGTGCTGCCATTTCTATTTATGCAGGGAATGATAGATCTTAGTTATTTGAAAGGCTTTCCCCAACCCCCCCACCCCGCCCTCCAGGCTCACGTAACTAGGCAGCTGGGAGAGGCAGCCCAGCCCACCTTGATGTGAGTGCACAGGGCAGGATCAGAAAGACCAAGGATTTGGAGAAAGAGCTTAATGTTTGTTGCGTTCACAAAAACCTTGCGTTCAGCAGATCCTAGCTCCTAACTGCCACTGGGAGTACAGCAGAGTTGAATGTGAAAGCCACAGGTTTGGATAGGAAACATTTGTGGATCTTTAGCATTTCTAAACTTGCCTTATGCCCTATAATCTTACTCTGATCACACACAATGTGCTTACAATGGCCTTGAGACTCACTGTCATTACTCAGAAATCAGTCAACTACACAGACCTTTTTACTGTTCCTTGAAGACACTGACCCTCCTGCCCCAGGGCCTTTGCACTGGCTGTTCCCTCTAACTGGAACATGCTTCCTCCAGATAGTCACAGGCCTCACACTTTCTCTTCACTCAAGTTTCTATATAATTGTCTCTATCAGAAAGCACATCTGCTCACCCTGTTTAAAGTAGCATATGTACCTTTTACCCTGCTTTTCCAGCATTTATCACTACTTGGCACTATTTATATACTTGTTTGGTTGTTGCCGGTCTTTCTTTACTAGAATGGTAGCTCATGAGAGCAGAGACATTGTTTAACTTGTGGACGTGGAGCCCTAGAACCCAGAATCGTGCCTGACACGTAGGAGGTGCTCAATAAACATTTGCCGCATTGTTTCACAAAGACTAACCCCATTACTCCCTCCACCAATGTCTATTTATGACTCAGTCAGAACAAAGTCTAATGTATTATGTTTCCTCCAGGTTTCTAGGGTGACCTTTTCTGGGATGCACTTTGATAAAGAAAAACCCCAGCATTTCTACCTACACTGGTTTTGTCACTGTCCTGATCTCTTTGACTACTTCTGGCTCTGGGTCATGTTTCTGGAAATTACACAATAGATGCTCCCATTACTATACTTATAAAAGAATAGACTATTACCCACAAAAATTCTGTTTGTCTAAGGTCAGACTCATGGGTTTCTTCATGCAGCCAGATGTTTCCCTCTGGTTTCTGCTGTAAGTGTTAAACCAAGGGTCTGCCAACCTCCTCTCCCCTTGCCCCTGCCCTGTCTTTGGGTCTGTGCCCAGAAGCCTTGTATTTTTCAGATGTGGGTTGTGACTTGTGACCCATTGATAGGTGATGAAATTAACTTAATAAATTGTGAACAGCATTTTAAGAAAAACTAGAATAGAAACTATTGAAAATGTTTCCATTTTGAAACTGTGGGATATAGTCCAAAAAGTTTGAGAGCACCACTCTGGCCTATATAGGTTGAAAGAAGGTTTAGCATTATTTTTCTCTTTAGTTGTCTTTAGAATATTCTAGAAGGAGGGTTTTTGGCACTCCTGGTCTCAAGTGGGCTTGTGTTGAATTGTAGAAAACAGGCAGTCCCCTTTTAAAATTCCCCCACAAGCAGTACGAGTGGTGGGCACACTTGTCCCTTTAATTGTATGTTTCATAAAGCAAATACACCTGGGGCACTGAAAATGGCCAAAGTTCTTCATATGAACACTCCATTCAAACCCTTGCACTAACAGACGTGATCAACCCTAGCATGGCTGCCTAAGAACACATCCATGCAATGAACCAGCCCTCCTTTTGTGTTTGTCTGGAAAAGCTCAAGACTGTCAAAAGAATTTACCATTTGCTGTAGCCAACACCTGAGGATAGACCTCTGACCTTCCTTTCTTAGAGCGTTTACTAAAAAGGGCTTACAACTGTAAATCCATCCTCTGTCCCTTTGAGATATACATGTATGTACCTCCCACAGCCCAGGAGTGTCTTTCCCAAGGACCTGATAAGCCATTCCTTTGAATGTAACTATCAGGAAGTAGAGGGCCTCTGCCTGCCAGTCTCTGTGGGAGGACAGAACCCTAACTTCAACATTGCCAGCTAGCAGACACAGCAGGGCTAAGCACACTTACTGACCAATGCTTTCTAATTTTTCACTTCCCTGCCTCTACTTCAGTGCCCACCTGCTCCCTCTCCCCTGCTCTCTGTTTTCCCTTTAGCACCTGCTCAGCTCTTTCCTCTACTGTCAGTAGTTACTGGATAAAATCTGTTTTCTCTGCTTTAACTGTGTCCGGCTTTGTTTATCGTGGACAGCACGTACACACGCACACACGTACATCCCCACCCCACCCCACCCCCTCCTAAGGATAACGCTGCTTCTCAAAGACAGCTGAATCCTGTTGTCCTCATCACCCAGAGAGTTGCTCCTTTTTGTGCTTATTTCCCTATAGCATCTCTAAGTCATTAGTAAAGTCTTATTCAGCTGTTCCAGCCTGGTCTGTAATGTCCTTTGGGAAATTAAGAGCCACGTATAGGACTCTTTCCTTACAGGGTAAGAGTTGGAACTATGAGATCCAACTCTCTGTCCCCCCTGGGAGTTTCTCCCTCTACTGCAAACTTGGAGGAACTGGGTTAGTTTTACTAAGGGAAAGTAAAGTTTCCTTACACACAAACCTTTTTAAAGAATTTGTAGTTCTTCATATAGTCCAAAAAGTTTGAGAGGAAATCTCCTCTTTTCTTCTGCTCTTTCTCCAAACTTCAGAAATTAGGGGACCTGAGAGATACTATGGTGCTAGGATAGCCAGAGGTCAACACAAGAAGGGTAATGAGGTTTCTATGTTTGGAGACCCCAGGGGAGGCAGCAGGTTAGGGACTCAGGCAGATGACCAGAGATGGGGCAGGCATGGGTGTCCAGGTAGCCTGTCATGCAGGAATCAATAACAAAGGAGCTATCCGAGCATGCAAGAAGAAAAGGAAAATCCCTAGGAGTTAGAAACAAGCATGGAAGGGAAACCAGAGTGATTGGTAATTAGGCAGGCTGATACTGGGCAGCTTGGGAGTGGGCGGGACCTGACCCAAATTAGTCCCCAGCACCAAGGGTCTTGAATTGTGACAGCATATAAGAACAGAAAATAAGGGGCGCCTGGGTGGCTCAGTCGGTTAAGCATCCAACTCTTGGTTTCGGCTCAGGTCATGAGCTCAGGAGGGTGAGACTGCGCCCCACGACGTGGGGCTCTGCCCTCAGCAGGGAGTCTGCTTGAGATCCTTTCCCCCTCCCTCTTCCTCTGCTCCTCCCGCTGGTGCGCGTGCTCTCTTTCTCAAATAAATAAATCTTAAAAAAAAAAAAAAGAACAGAAGATGAAGTATGAGCCCACAGGAGGTAGGGGAGAATTGAGATCCTATATAATGGCCACAGCTCCAGTGAAAAGGAGGCTGGTCCAGAGGATGCCACACACCAGCAGACAGCACCAAGAGTGGGGAGAGGAGCCAAGGAAAGCTGGGCAGATGCCAGGCCCTGGCCAAGCAGCCCAGGCATCAGATTACCACTTAAGCTCAGCAGGGAAACTGGAGGGCTGAGCAGTGAATTGAAGGTCAAAACCCCATTTTGACTCACAGCTGGTGCGCTGGCTGTCGGAGCTACTGCCCAGGATTAACTCCAGAGCACTTCCCTCCCGTGAGATGGGGCTGTGCTTCCCAAGCTTTTCCACCCAGAGTCCCCAAAGCAGAGGAGCCAGAACCTCTATTTCCAGGGAGGCCAGGAGGAATGGTCTAAAGTTATTCATGTGACCCCACATTTCTTTAAAACCTCAGGTTTTCCTTTTCAGTGGCATAGGATCTTCGTAATGTTATCCAAAACAAAGGAAACCGATGACAAGTTTTCCAGTGGCCAAAAACTACAGCTCTCCGTCTCACATGCCAAGTTCCATGTGCCCTGATTTGAGAAACACAGGTCGGTTAAGGCTTCAGAAACAACACAGTGACATTGGTGAAGGCAGGGTTAAGAGTCAGACCAGAAATCAGAAACCTAGAAGGGGGCCTCCTGTAAGAAGGGATAATGCAGGCAGGATGAGAGTCATACAGCTTGCAAGTGGGTTGGTAAAAGCATGTTCAAAGAGGCAATGAGACTTCAGGGAGGGAAAAGCTGTCTGCTTTTTTGCCATTCTATAGACCACCTCTGATCAATTCTATCCTATGATTTTATCGAACCCTGTTGAACCAACCGAAATGTTTTAAATGTCCACCTCCTAAATTAATTTCTATTCAGATACCACTTACTCATATCAACTAAAACAAGCAAAAAAAATTCACCTAGTGTAAAACACATTCTTATCCATTCCACACGTTATTGAATAAATACAAACTTTATTTGTATATTTATGTATAAACAATATCCTTAGTTTGATGGTTTAAAAAAATACAAATTCACGTAACCAAAATGCTTAAAGGATTTGGTCAACTAAGCATCAACTCTTTTACCTATAAATATGAAAATTCAGCCTGTCAAATTGGTTTTGCAAGAGCCATATGTGAGATATTTGTGGATTTCCATGAAGGATGGCTCTTCAGATTATGAGATCTAATACAACACTCAAATCAGATGTTAAGGGAAAAAATGATTTTGCAACCCCAAGTTAGGACCTTCTATAAGAAATTCCAGTGGTATTTACTCACTTTGAAAACTCTGAGTACTTTTCTTTTTCAAAATCAAGTAGGATTTGTAAATGACAACAGTATCTCAAGTGCTTTTATAAATAGCAAAGCTATAGTTTCACAGCTATAAGCAAACAATATTTGTATTTCCCTGAGAGCACAGTTTGAGTTCAAGGGCAGTGTGTGAGTGTGTGTATTTCCTGAAGCCACTGATTGCAGAATGTGGTGACGGCTAAGAAGAGAACACTTATCTGTGGATGTTCAGGTGAGCTTAGCTCCCTGCCCATTTCAGATCAGCTTGGCAACTGGGGTCCTTTAACCTCTCCTACAGTTTCCATCCCATCACAGCCTCTGGGCCTCATTCTCTTTAGGTCCAGTAAAATAGGAGACCCAGCCAAGCAGCTCAGAGGCCCCCCAACAAGTGGGTCTGGCTGCCAGTCCTGTTCGAACTTGTGCCTCTCTTTTCCTGGAACCCACTTGCCTGAACCACCTGTTCCTTATCTCCCTTGCCTTTGAGAATGGAGTCATGCTCACAAACTCTAGGGACCATGGTATCATTTTCTAGACCTGTATCCTTAAACCTGACCTCCTTTTCCTCCTCCTAGCTCATCCTCTTCCTCCCAGCCAGGGACGCTCTGTTCCCTCACACGACCTGCTTCCAGATCCAGTCTGCTGGGCCAAGATGAGCCACATGCCCTGCCTCAGTCTCCAGGCCCTTTGCCTCTGGCTCATCTGGCACCGATCTGCCTCATCCCCCTGCTGGTGGGATTGGTTATGACAGCTACACAAACTAAATTTTTTATTATCTGTGAATGGAAATTAGATTTTAAGAGCTTCCATCCCTGGCTAGTGCCTAGAAGCTTAAATCCCGATATGCTTTTAAAGTTTCCCCAAATTACTTGAACTCTTTTCTTTCCCTAAAAGCTGCTGACTGGCAGCTTTTACTTAACAGCTGTAACTGTCTGCCAACCCATGCCATTATTGAGAATCTCTATTTTTTGAGAGCCAGGCACCTGAGATTTTACAATTCACCTGCATATCTGGTCACATATCACATTGAATCCTTCCCTTGCCTTCATTTAGATATTCTGAACTAGTCCTGATACTTGGGTCCTGCTGTTAGAACCAGATTTATAACACAAAGATCCTAAATCCTCACTTTCCCAGAGTAGGGCTGATCCACTGATGGGCGCAAAATTTGCTAATTACTCTTATCAAAGGACTGCCATGACAAGGGACACTCTCTTTCTGAGGGGACCTCTCTGCATATGCCATTGATGTTGTCATTGGATATCCTCCTTGGAAGTTCTTCCCTGAAATGGTCTTGGGAAAATGATTTCTCTATAGCTCATAAATAGTTTCTGAAGGCGATCTCAAAAAAAGTCAAATACGTAAGCAATGGCCACATCATTGACCCAAGAGCACAGCTTTCGAAGATGACCACTGGGAGGGCAATAAAGACATAGATGTAACCTCACACATCTCATTTTTCTCTAACTTGATGAAAAGAAAAATTATAATGTCGACTCGTGGCCTGTTTACCGGTTTGAGTGTTTCTTGGTTGGGGGAAATTTGTCTTATTCATTGGTGTCCACAAGGCTTGACAAACAGAAAGGACACCTTGAATGTTTGCTAAATGGAACTAGATTAAATTGTTTCAGTTGAAAGCTTCATTAAGATTATTAGTGCTCATGAGTAAGTGCATCACTTACTGTGATGTGTTCTAAATTTCCACAAATATATTTGTATTTTCCCATCCTGCTTTTCAGAGCAGGGAGCTAAACCTAACCTGACCCCAAGGCACAGAGCTTTTCACACACCGACATGTGTTTATATTTATTCTCAATGACCTAAGCGTACATAGAAATCTCATTTGCAATGTTCCAAGTCTTTTTTTTTTAAATCAGCTTTGAACTTTAGCCTCTTCTAACCATAACTTTTCTATGAAAATTCAACACACTATCAACTCTAATATCTCTAACTTCCCAAACTACTCAGAAGTACAAGCACAATCTGCTGCATCTGCCATGAAATAACACTCTGTAAAGAGATTTGAAATCATATGATGAAAATAAAACACACTGGGTAATGCAGTTACTATGTTGTTACCATTGTTGCTGCTTTTAAGTACGGCACATGAAACAGGATCTCTTAATCTGTTTCCCCAATTGGGGGATTAGAATGAATTTCCAGTGAGCTCATCTGAAAGCTCTATCTCTTAGAGTGAAGGACAGACTCCATTCTTTGAGTCCAAATTGTGCCAGACTGATCTGAAAACCAAATAGAAGGGCTTCAAAGGATCCTGAAAACTAAGGTTCCAGGAAGGTGACAAGGACTCAGGCACAAGGACTCAAATCACAGTCTAAAAGGTAGAAAGTATACAGTTCAAAAAGAATCAGCCATTCCTGCAATGGTCAGTAGTGGAGGGATGTTTACATTAAAAAAAAAAAAAAAAGTATTCTGAGTCTCTGGAAAATCCTTTCTACATTGCAATACAGGTGCTGGACACGAAGAGGCCAGGTCAGTGCCCTCTGCTGAAGGTACAATTCTGTCTGGGGATGACAGTTCTGGTCTGAATGTATCTCTATAAGGTACATATAAGAAATAGAGGTTTCGATAGGGGAAAAGTCTTTTATCTCTTCCAAAGCATATAGGTCTTTCCAGACCCATCTCCCGGTCCTGTCAGAGAAAACAACATATGAGACACTCTTGACAAGGAGCTGAAGGCTCTAACAGAAGAAAAAAAGAACAAAAAGAAATAATTTTATTTCCCTGCCTTTCTGAGTGAATCCTTTAGCAAACTTGTCAGAAAAAAAATGAGCCAGTTTTTGTTTCCTACTCGGAGATAGACAGCATGACAGAACACCACTGACCTTGCAATGGAAAAGACCTGGGTTTAGATTCCTGGCTTAGCTACTTACAATCAGAGTGACCAGGGGCAAAGCCCTTAGCGTCTCTGAAACTCAGTTTCCTCGCCTGTAAAACTGAAGTGATAATATCCAGTCAGCAGGTCATTATGGTAAAATGAATTGATATACACAAGTGCCTGGCACAGAACCTGGCATGGGACAGGCGTGTCCTGAATGTTAAATATTCTTCTTCTTTCCTCCTGAGGTAGGTCACGCAAACATTCCTGGCTGGTCTAGAGTGTCCCAAAGCTGTGACTTCCAAGGAGTCCCACGGGAAGCCACAAGGAGCCCAGGTGTAGGGCCTGTAGCTCAAGCCCAGCCCGCTGTCTTTAGTGGCACGAACCCGGCGACAGATGAGGAGGAAGGTCTCCCGGCACCCGGTCCCGAGCCCCCGCGGCCCTGCCCTGCGCCCTCGTGCAGTCACACCGACACAGCCCCGGGCACGATCCTCCGGATGTGGGTGTAAGACTTCCTGATGGTGACGCTGCCGTGGTGCGACACCCCCCGGGGCAGGACGCACTCCTCTGTTAGTTTCTGGGCCTCAGGGTCCCAGCACAGCACGGTGGCGATGACCTCGTTCTTCTCGTCCCGCCCCCCGGTGATGTAGAGCCGGTTGTTGCAGGGCGAGATGCCGCAGCTGGCCCTCTCGTGGCTGAGCTGGGTCACCAGGCACCAGCTGTCCTCCAGGGGGCTGTAGGCGTACAGCGCTCTCATGGCCCCTCCTGAAGAGGAAGGGAAACACGGTGGGCATCTCGCTGTTCTTCTGGTTTTCTTCCCCTTTACCCACAAAAATCCTACTTCTGCTCGGTCAAATCTACCACCTTGCTAATAGAAAGGGTAGATTCGTGGCTCTCTGGGAAGCTGAGTGGGTATGCAGGGCAGTAAGTCTCACACTAGAAACACTTCGCAGAGCCCTTTAAACTCTGTGGCCAGGCACTAATCACGTGCGAAAGGACAGTTGGCTTCACGTGGTGCCAAAATGTACCCTAAGACTGCTCCCTGGAGGAAATACCACCTGGTGCATCGGGTGCACTCAGCTCGTCATCCCAGCTCTGCCATGTTTTTATTGTAACCGTAAGCCCTGAGACCGTGGTGGTTTTAAGACATGAGAAGGACCATGCGCATAAAGCACCTGCAGAAGGCCTGGTGCAGAGAAGCTATCAGCACATGGCAGTGACTAGAGGCCGTGGCATCTCTTTGTAGACTGAGCATGACCTGGGACACCAGTCCACGTCACCATCTTAAGATGCGCTTTGAAGTCATGAGACTGACCATACAGATACAGGAAACCCGAAGCAAGGGAGAGAAGGGGTTTTTCCTTAATCTCTTCCTGTATTTTGCCTCCGGGAAGCCTTCTCTGATCAGCTCTTATTTGCTGGAGTTACATATTTTTGGCATCTCCTTAAATCAGTGACTCTCAATCATGGCTGCACAGGAAAATCACCTGCACATTAGAAACACCTTGCACTGTTGGCCAGCGTCCTCCTTCTCATTCTGGTATCATTGGTCTGGGGTAAGCTCCAGCTATGCATAGTTCTGTAAAAAGCTCCCCAGGTGATTCTCATGAGTAGTCAGGATTGAGATCCATCATCCTTAACAATTACATGCCAACTGTGGTCTGGCCAGCCAGGCTTTCCTTTTGGCTAAATGCAACTTTTCAGAGCCCCCAAAGCAAGTGGAAAGAGTAAAATTCCCATGAACACAAAATAAGAAACGATGATGGCTACTATTTATCAGTCATTTACCATATATACTGTGCACATTTCAATTTCTGTACATTTGCTAACATTTACAATATGCTTCGTTCCTGTAGCAACTTCTGGCTCGTCCACTGGGCCCCACTGTCAGTCTGCTTTGTGTGTCCCCTAAAAGTGGGCTGTTTCTGTATCCAGGACTGGAAGGTAAATTCCACCAAGGTCTGGACCAATCCCATCTTCTCTTCCTTTTCAACCTCACCCACATCACCCAGGAATCTGAGTTCCCAAGAGGGCCTCATCTGATCTACCTGCAACACTGCATGGGTGGGGGGCCTCAGATGAATAAGATGCCATTCACTCACTTACCAACAACATAGATGCGATCCCGGAAACTGACTGCATTGATGCATTTAGCCTCCACTGGCATGGACGACTTTAAACTCCATTTATTAGTTGAAGGGTCGTAACACTGAGTCTTGTCTGTGGCCAGTTTCCCATTGGGTCCGCCCCCAATCACATAGAGCTTCTTCTTGTGGCTGGTGGCTGCGAAGGAACTGACGTGGACGAGAAGGGGCGCTGCCTGCAGAGGCACCGGGAGAAGCTGTCAGCCCCACAGCTACAGACTGCTCCCAGACTGCTGCCGCGGCTCACAGGACACGGGCCAGGAGCTGGGGACACAAGCCTGGGCATCCTTTGCCTGAAGTCACAAGGCCTGTGGGCGTGACTCCCTTTGAGATGCAGAGAGGTCAAAGCATGTATTTCCCACCCTCCCTGCAGACTCAGGACAGGCTAGAACAAGCTGAGTGATGGATGTTTCCAGCCTGTTTCTTCCAAAGTCCAGCTATCAGGGGAGAAAAGGTGTACATAGGAATAAACATTTATACAGATGAAACCAGCCAATGTTGGAGGAAAATGCTTTCTCAAACATGCATATTTATATTAATTCATGTGTTCTTTCATTTAAAAAATATTTACTGAGTGCCTACTACATGCCAGGTATTGGCCATATTGCTTACATCTAGGAAGAAAAGCCGGTATAAGGGTTTCAGGTGGCCATAGGTAAGCAGACTCCCACTCTGGGGTAGCATGAAGATTTGGGGATTAAGCCAGATTTGTGCTCCCACCCTGTGAACCCCACAGTGCTCAAGGGCACTTCCCAGAGCCTCTTATCCATTGACATGGCCCTCTTGGGTCATGGAGCAACTCTGTAATGGGACTTGACAAGTTGAGCAGATCTGGGGCACACCCCCATAAATATTAAGGGCTATATAGCAGTTTTCAGGTTGACAGATCTTGGCTGGATGCCATGAAGACCTGGCTACCTTTGCTTGTGCCTCTGATGATCATGTTTTATACTCCCCAAAGTGGAACATACTCTGACATATGATCTGATAAGGAGAAAGAAAATTTGGGATTGGGCCTAACCTGAAGATATAGGAATTGAGTTCACTTTACTTTTTTTTATTATTATTATTATTGTAAGGACACTTAACATGAGATCTACTCTCTTAGCAAATTTTTTCCCACATCAGAGGGTAATGTGCCAAGGTTGTAACAAGGTTTGAGGGAGGCACATGTCACACAACAGCATGAACACGAAATCATCATGCTTATGAACTACAAAAGGATCTCTCTTAACACATTTTTAGGCATAAAATGCATTTTAAGCATAAAATGCAGTACTGTTATCTGTAGGCAGATCTCCAGAGCTTATTCACCTTGCATAACTGAAATTTTATGCCCACTGATTAGCAATGATATACACCTAAGGTTGAATTGCTGAAGTCTTACAAGCAGCATATGACTCTGACTCAGTAAACAGTGTAGTAAAGGGATCCCTGTAGGCCCACTGTGGAGACAACAGCTGGCATCTGAGGAGACAGAGACTCTGAGCTAAGACGTGCAGACTGAGGTTGGGACCAAGCCTCCTCTCTCCAGCTGGGGTTCTTCCCCACACAGAGCTTCCCCACCTGGAAGCTGTTTCTGTGACCTGGTCAGCAATGCTAAAGCAATGGCCCCTTTTAGGAGGGAAGTTCAGAGCCACCAACAATGTTCTCAGTGCGAGCAGAGAAATCAGAAAGCCATATACCTACATTGGCATATACTTTTTTTTTTTTAAGTTTTGAAGTAGTAATACAAAGTTACTCATAGAAATAAATCTCCTGGGGGCCTGAGTGGCTCAGTAGGTTAAGCCTCTGCCTTCAGCTCAGGTCGTGATCCCAGGGTCCTGGGATTGAGCCCCACATCAGGATCCCTGCTCAACGGGGAGCCTGCTTCTCCCTCTCCCTCTGCCCCTGCTTGTGCTCTTTCTCTCTCTCAAATAAATAAATAAAATCTTTAAAAAAAAAAGAAAGAAAGAAATCTCCTATACCTCTGACCAGCAGTTATGGAAGGGGTCGTAGGTCTCCACGTTGTTGATCCTCTGCAAGCCATCAAAACCTCCAATCACATAGACCTTGCCACCTAACACCACCATCTTATGCCTCCAGCGGCCTATGTTCAAATACTCAATTTGAATCCATTTGTTGATTGAGGAATTATATTTCCAAACATCGTGCTGTGTTTCTTTGCCACCTAGAAGAGATACAGAGCATTTAAGAAACCACCAGATGTGTAAGAAATATAGCTTGTCCCATAATTTCCCACAGTCCTTAAGAAATCGTGAAGGTGTGTGTCGTCTGGTTGGGGAGACAGAGCCAACACAGAGGGATAGAGAGAGCCAGTGTGCGGCTGGGGTGAATTGTGTACCAGGACTGTGTCCTGTGTCACCTCTGTGCCGTGAGAGTTCAGAGAAGAGGTGGCTGAATGAGTTGGGTTCAGAGAAGTCTTCAGGGAAGCAGCACCCAAGTCCATGTGGGTGGATAGGGGCCAGCAGGCGCCTGGACTCAGTGTCTGTGCAGCCAAGGGGCAGGAAGTAAGGCAGGTCAGGTGAGGTTGGACCATTGTGGGTGGTGATGGTAGGTCCTTGACCAGCAGCCAAATTAGAAGGCACTTAAGTTCTGTTTGCTTACTTATTTAGACAAATGCAAACCTGGAAAAACCATCAAGAAATCTTACAAAATTGTCTCAGTTCAAATCTCCAATCTACACAAAAAACATAAGTGGGATTTATCCTATTGTTAAATATTTTTTTTTTATAAAAGAATGAGATGCTCACAATAGGTAATTTGAGAATGAGCTGGTAAATATTTTTTTTCAAGACCACTCTCAATAAACAGAAAATACATAATTCAGTTAGGGTGCGAGACCAAGATAAAGGAGAACTGACTTTTTTGGTGACTTTAATAAAATGTTTTATCAGGGCGCCTGGGTGGCTCAGTTGGTTAAGCGACTGCCTTCGGCTCAGGTCATGATCCTGGAGTCCCGGGATCGAGTCCCGCATCGGGCTCCCTGCTCGGCAGGGAGTCTGCTTCTCCCTCTCCCACTCCCCCCTCTTGTGCTCTCTCTCTCTCTCAAATAAAAAAAAAAAAAAAATGTTTTATCAGCTTTGTGTACCATTCCTCATCAGCACAGAGTATCACCAACTACTTAAAGCAAAAGATGTACTTTTCAGACTTATAAATATGCGCTAGTAGGGCAATGCGTATCACTGATGTTGCTCTGTGTCCTGGGTGAGCGTTTCTCTAGGGTAGAGCCCAGAAGTGAGATTTCTAAGTCAAGGGCACACACACTTCAAATTTTTACAGGTGTTGCCAAAGAGCCTTCCACAGCTGTCCTGGTTGACCTTCCCCTACCCTACCCACAGCATATATTAAGAGAGTTTTTTGGTTTGTTTTGTTTTATAGGCTGATGGAGAAAAGTAATGTCATAGTTTGGTTTTTCCTGGCTGCTAGGGAAACTGAGCTTCCTCCTCTTCCATGAATTTTTTGTTCATATAGTTTAACCATTTTTCCTTGGGTTGTATACCTTTTAGAGCTCTCTATTCAAAACAGTATGTGTGATATTGATCTCATTTAGGTAGTGTCAAAAGTTATAAAATAGGGGCGCCTGGGTGGCTCAGTCAGTTAAATGTCCGACTTGATTCCAGCTCAGGTCACGGTCTCAGGGTCATGAGACGGAGCCCCACCCGTGTTGGGAGTGTCTGCAGGGAGTCAGCGGGGAGTCTGCTTAAGACTCTCCCCCTCCGCCCCTCCCCACCTCACACATGCACACACGCGCTCTCTCTCTCTCTCAAATAAATAAAATCTTTTTTAAAAAGTTATAAAATAACTACATGCTTTCAAAGAAATGTATGTACACTGTATTAAAAAGAAAAAAAATCTATGATTTTTTTACTTCAAGATGTAAAGGAAGACCTGACTAAGTGGGAAGCATTCCATGTGCATAGATGAGAAGACAGGTTATTGCAAAGATGTCAACCCTCCCCAAGTGAATTGATATATTCAGTGCCTTCAGGACTTTCCAGGGAACTTGAAGATACTCTAAATTTCATCTGTAAGAGTAAATTTGGAAAATTTTCTAAGAAACTTTCGAAAAAGAATGAATAAGGCTTTCCTAGCAAACATCAAAATGTAGTAAAAAGCTATGATAATGAAAGCAGTGTGGCATTGGCATAAGATGAGACAAACTGACCAATGAAAATAATACAGAAGAGACTGGAAGATATAAACATCATTAAATAAATGGTATTAGAACAACTGGCTATTTATTTGGAGAAAAATTAAGTTAGATCCTTCTTTCACATTACGGATAAAATAAAATTAAAAAATAAATGGTATAAAAGTAACTGGAGAATATATAGGAGAAGATGTTGATGATCTTGGGGTGGGGACGGGCTTTCTAAGCATGACATGAAACATAGCATCACATAAGAAAGAAAGTTACTATATACAATATAAATCAAAGTTAAAAGAAAATCATAGTCTGAGGGAAACTATTTGCAATACCAATAGCAAAGGATATATAATAAGAGCTCCAAAAAAATAATAAAAAGACAAACAGCCAATAGAAAGACAAAGTGTAGGAATAGACAATTTTTTAAAAATAAAGTGTTAGCTAATAAATATACGAAAATATGCTAACATCATTAATGAATTAATGAATAAATGAATTAAATATTCTAGGCTATTAAATATGTAAGTGATAATAAAAAATATTAGCAAGGATGTAGAAAATGGGCACTGTTGTTCAACACTGGTTGAACTGTAAATTGGTACAAACTTTCTGGAGGACAATTTAACAATATCTACAAAAATTCTAAATTGACGTATCTTATGACCACCTCCAGGAATTTCTCCAAATAGCAGCACAAGTTCATAAATACATGTGTATTAAAATGCCTATTACGGGGCACCTGGGTAGCTCAGTGGGTTGAGCACCTGACTCCTGATTTCGGCTCAGGTCATGATCTCAGGGTCATGGGTTCAAGCCCTGCATGGGGCTCTGCGCTCAGCATGGAGTCTGCTTGTCCCTCTCCCTCCCCCTTTGTTCTTTCCCCTCTCTCTCTAAAATAAATAAATAAAATCCTTAAAAAAATAAGATAATAAAATAAAATGCCTATTGCAGTATTTTTTCCAGTACGAAAATAAAAGCTAAAAAAATTGTGTTTCATTCATTCAATAGACTTAATCCATATGATAGATTCATTATATCAACATGTAATTATGTCCAAAATAGACTGTTAATTGAAGTACAAGTTTCTGTGATTTAACTGTGTGTAACAAGCCTGCCTTCATGCATTGCTTGTATCATTTCTCAATAGACAACAACAAATCTAACAGAGGGAAAGGACAAACTGTAGAATAACATGTGTAGTGTATGTGACGTAGACTGACTATGATTGCCAAACCTGTCTTTTCCTCCTGCGCACAGAGCTAAAATACATTTCCTAGCCCGCCTGCATGGGGGCTGGCGGTGCAGGGGGGCATGGGGCTACTTGTTGCCAAAAGAATGTGAGCAGATTGATGCCTCTCCTCAATAAATAAGGGTTATTACCTAATCTTTGGTATTAACATACCCAGGGAAGAACTGACCTGCCCTTGATTTTGGAGGATGCCAGTTCTGGGAAGAAGCTCTTCCCCAAACAAGTTCAGATTAGAGAAAGCCTCCGAGAGAGGACAAAGGATGCTTGTCTCCTCCCTTGGGGCCCCAAGAAGAGCTGGGTGGCTTTTGATGTCTTGGGGAGATATGGGACTCAGAGAACCTGGGTTGGAACCCTGCCTGACATTTACCAGTGTGTGACCTATCTTCAGATACATTTTATAATCCTTCAGAGCCTGCATTTTCTCCATTTGTAACTGGAGATTAAAATCACCTACCTTAGAGAGTTGATGTGAGAGGCAAATGATTAAATACCATCAAAGTGTAAATTCACCTACTGTGCTGTAAAGATGGTAGAGACTTTGTCACTTAAGAAATAGTTATTAAGCATTTACTAGCAGCGAGGCGCAGCGCCAGGTGCTGGCAATACAGTACTGACTCTCGTGGAATTTAAGGACTAATGGGAGTCAGGCGCCGTGTGATTATAAATAAGCAAATAACTTAGAAGTGAGAAATGACAAAGTACTGTGTGCTACTGGAGCATCTAAAAGTATGACAGTAAACTTGAGGTGAGAGCTCAGGTTTGGGGAGAAGAGCAGACATTTTAATTCATTACCCAGTGCCCTACACCTCTAGCAAATACCAAATAAACTCTAGTATCACTTTCCTTCTTCCTTTTCCATGAAGGACCAGACCTGTCTGCCTGCTCCCTCAGATCCTAGTACAATACTGCTCACAGGTTAGCGTCCATTAAGTAAGAATGTGCTTTCCAAGATAAGACCACCTGAGCTCCTGGTTCCCACGTGCTGATCCAGTCAGAGCTAGACCATCGCCATTCACAGTAATTCTACTAAGTTGGTTGCCTGGCTCTCATTCGGGAAATGCATAGTGCCACTGGGGGCTTGCTTTGGCATTATGTGACTCCTGCTTACCTGAGATGTAGACCTCATTTTTTAATGTCACGCATGCAAATTCCACCCACTTCTTATTATCACTCTCCAGCTCATGCTCCGTCATGGGGAGCTTGGCCACCTCCAGGCGGCTGCGCCGCAGGGGGTCCAGGCAGGTAACCTCCGCCACAAACCGTTCATCCTTCGTGCAGCCACCAATGATCATGAATACCTCAGACTGAAACTCATGCATCCTGGGCTTGGTGCGCTCCGAAATGATCTGGAAAACCAATGGAAGTACGTAAAGGCAGGATGACACAGAGGTTCAGAGCCCAGGCTATGGAGCCAGACCGAGCAGAGCCCAGTTCCCAACTCTGCCACCATGTGACCTCACCTTGAGCCTTAGCTCCATCATCTGTGTAATGGGGACTTTAGTGGTAACTACCTCATAGGTCTGTGGTGAAGATGAAATGGTATCATGTATGTAGTGTGCCTGGCTTGCAAGGGGCCCGGGGTATAATAGATACTCAACAAAGCTTACCTATTGTTGCTTTTGCTGCTATCTTAAGAAGTCCTGGTCCGTTTATCATCAAATGCACTTCACCCTTCCCGCCCGGTCTGAAGGCTTGAACCTTGGAATTTCATTTCTGGCCACCTTCCACCCCTTTCTGGTTTCAATTTCTTAATGATATCCCAGACTTTGCTCACCACTAGATCTCTTCTGAAAGAGAAGTCCTGATGGTAGGCACACAGAGCACTTGGAGACTTAGGGAAAAAGAACCAAACAGGAGCATGGTGTGGCAAGGGACGTTGGAGGACTGGGTCCCAACATCAAAGATATGACCCTTTAGAGCCTTGAACAAGCAAAGAAATCCACATCACAGATATTTGAAACCAGCTGAAAGAACAGAGGTTTGAAAGTCAAGTACACCAGAGTTTGGTCCTGGTTTCACCACCTGTGGCTATGTGACCTTGGAGAAGCAACACAATCTCCATAAATGCCTGAGATCACTTCTGTGTCATCAAGTCATTGTGAGCATTCATGTGGTTGTGATGTAGAGGCATGAGGGATGAGCAGAGCACCTGGCATAGGCACAGCCCTTAACAGATAGTCATGGCAGTAGGAGAAGCTAGAGATGGCATATTGGCATTATTAGGGAAAAGGGAGAGCTGCCCTTCTCCTGGTTCCATCCATCCCCTGGGCTCAGTGGGGAAGGTTCTACAGGTGGGCTGATGGGAGACAGTACCCATTTCCCAATGACCAAAGCAGCCTGCAAGGTCAGGCTGACCTCACACAGGATTTGAAATTTCAATCTTGACCACAGATGTAACAAACAAGTTATAGTAGCAAAAACTGCCCCCTCAAGTGGTGAATCCAATCAATGGTCACAAGTAAGCAGACCAGCCAACACCCAACCTCTACTTTTCCGTAAGAGACTTTGATTTCTGTATCAAAGAGTCAGATACAGTAAATTTTGCATCCTCAATTCATGGCCATAAAGTGTGTCACAGGGCTCTCTCCTTTGGAGGTCGGCAGAAAGAAGTGGGGGATGCATGTGGGGCAATGGGCAGAATCTGAGGGCACTGACAGTGGAGAAGACAGCTGGGATAAGGGTGGGAGGGGTGGTCCTGGGAACTTGGGAGTCACTGTGAGGATACCAAGCTGGCAGGACAGGATCTGAGCAATGAGTTGGCACCAAATGCAAATTTTGCCACTCTGTGATTTTCTTTCCCATTATCTGCCCTGCTTCATGCCCCTAAATCTCCCCTCCCCACAGTTCAGATGCAACCTCCAGGACCAATCTGGTCCTTTCAAAAGGATTAGGGATTGTGGAGCAACACTTAGAGGACAGCACTAGCCTCCCAGAATTGGTCCCTGTGTGACCTTTATTCCAGCTCTGAAAGCCAGGCCTCAGCCTTCCTCTGAAGTCCCCCATCTTCTTCACAGTGGCTGTCCTCCTGCCTCAATAGCCTGCTGGCCAGTAGGGGGACTGGACTAGCTGTGATCTTACTCCTGATTCCCAGCCTGGCACCCCATTCCTGAGTCCTGGGCTATGGACGACTCTGCTCCCATTGAAACCCCTGCATTCCATGGGGCGCCTGGGTGGCTCAGATGGTTAAGCATCTGCCTTCGGCTCAGGTCATGATCACAGGGTCCTGGGATCGAGCCCCATGTCTGGCTCCTGGCTCAGCGGGGAGCTTGCTTCTCCCTCTGCCTCTCCCCTTGCTCGTGCTCTCTCTCTCTGTATCTCTGTGTCTCGAATGAATAAATAAAAAAATCTTAAAAAAAAAAAAAAAGAAAGAAACCCCTGCATTCCTACCTGCTATCTGGACCCCCCCATAATATCTGTCCTTGATTTCCCACACCACCTCCCCATCCACCTATCCTTTAAGTCATTGGCATTATTTGTAATGTCCCTTTGTCCTTTCCTCTAAGAAGCCATTCTTGACTTTCTATACATGTTCCCACAGTCCTGAATTTCCCCATCACAGCACTTTTCCTACTTCCTTGTAATTTACTATAAGGTCTCTGATGACAGAAACAGCCCTTATTCTCCAATGGATCCTTAGCACCAAGAATAGTCTTGGAGATTGTGGGTTTCTATAAACATTTGTTGAATGAGTGAATGAATGAATGAATAGGAGAACTAGGTAACCCAGGACCTGACACAGACTTTTTCCCAGTCTAGATCACGGTTATAACCAGCTTCCACAGCGGCACCCAGCAATCCCCACCTCAGGGTATTTACATCTTATGTTGTCCCCCCAGTATTGTTCCGGGGAGGCCTCTATGCCAGCAAAATACAGCAGAGGCGATGGTTTACCACTGCTGAAACTAAGTTATAAAAAGCACTACAGCTTTCATCTTGATGGCTCTCTCAGTCTTTCTGGGGCCATTTGCTCTGGAAAAACCAGCTACTATGGAGAGGCCCACATGGCAAGAAACTGCGGCTTCCAGCCAACAGCCAGCAAGGAACTGACACCTGTCAACAATCCTGTGAGTGAGCTTGGAAGTTGATCCTCCAACACTGTTTGAGCTTTGAGATGACTGTAGCCCCTGCCAACAGCTTGACTACAGCTTCATGAGAGACTCCAACTAAACCAGGCCTAGATTCCTGTGAGCTGTGAAATAATAAATGTAAACTATAAAGTTTGGGGACAATTTATTATACAGCAATAGATAACTAATACAACACTCTAGTTGATGGAATTGCTGGGTATTAAGACCTGCCTTATCACTTGGCACCACAGAACTCCCAAGTGGTGGCACTATTATCAAATGTAAACTCAACTACATTTGACAAAATATTAACCCCAAAGGCATGACAAGGGCCAGTCGTGAAGTCAGAGATGTGCAAGTTTGTTGCAGACACACAGGAGGGTTTCCAGTGAATCACATGCAACAATCAGCCCTAACCAGTGTCTTTTCAGATTGTTAAAAATAGAACAGACAATTGCACCTTGCTGCCTATTCATTAACAGGGCCTATACTAGGGGACCAACAGAAGTGACCGTGTTGCTTCAACAAAGCTGTCCTCAGGGGTGAGCCTCTGCCTCACTCAGGAGTGAGCAACACCACACATGTCAGAGCAGCCTTTGGTATAAATCAAGGTGGTCGCTGGAAACTTAGGAGGCAATGAAATAGAGGGGAAACTATCTCTGCCCCCAAAGATTTCTCTCAATGAAGGTACTAACTACCACTTCTAAATCAAATATAGATTGACGTCTGCTTTTAGGGTTCTAAAATCTCCCACTGTTGCCGCCTCCACGAGCTTAGAGGAGGAATACGGTTAAAAGGGGGAGATGATGATAGGACAAGAAGGTTTTAAGTTTGAAAAAGGAAGGTTAAGGGGAGAAGTGTGTTCAGAGAGTAGCCTCCAGACTTACACCACTATTACCAGGAGGAAACCCAAGATCATTCAAGCAGTGAGCAGACAGGGAGTTTCAGGGAATGAACTGGCAGTGAGACCTCGATTCGAAGATCACAGTGGTTGTTTGGTTCAGTTACCCAGACTGTAAAATGGGAATGAGAAAGTGCCCTGAGGATTTGGGACGATAAAGCAACAACCCTTAGACACAATGAAAAGAGAAATCTGGGACGCCTGGGTGGTGCAGTCGGTTAAGCATCTGCCTTCGGCTCAGGTCGTGATCCCAGGGTCCCGGGATCGAGTCCCTCATCAGGCTCGTTGCTCAGCGGGGAGCCTGCTTCTCCCTCTGCCTCTGCTCCCCCTGCTTATGCTCACTCTCTTTCTGACAAATAAATAAAATCTTTTTAAAAAAAAGAAAAGAGAAATCTTAGCTTCAGAGAAAGAAAATGCTTGGTTGTGAGAAATAGTGCACCATAAAGGAATTGAGAAAGAATGAGAACAGTCTTCATTTGTGGGGCCTTACCATGCACCAGACACTGTGCTAACCACATCTCATTTATTATCCTATTTAATTCTCAAAACAATTGTAACAGTTGGTAGGCATTATTATCTCCATGTTACAGGTCAGGACAGAGCTTTCAAGCAGTTAAGTAGCTTACCCAAGGTCACACAGTCAGTAAACTGTGCAGTCAAGATTAAAGCTCAGACCTGCCTAAATGCAAAGCCCATGTCCTGCCACTGGAAACTCTTCCAGATATCAGAATTCTCTCTTTTCCTAAATCCAAAATTCATAATGCCACTTTCCCCACACTGCAAATACCAAAGTCAGAACACATACTTCATAGCAGCAATTTTGCAGAAGGGAGAGCAGAGATATTTTATATCAGCAGAAAACCTTTATCACCTGCATTTCAGGGACTTAGGAAACAGGAAGCAGAAATAAAAGTAGCTAGAATATTGGAAGTGTAGTTGATCAAGACTCTGTACTTTGAATGCTAAACTGAGAGCAGCTGCAGAGACAGACACTGTCTGCAGTTTTATGAGGGCTTTGATACCCAATGCTGAGCCATCTGCCAGTGACCCACATACCCAGCATAGGGTAGGACCCATATGGTTGCCTGAACTCCCTCCATCAGTCTACTCATCACTGTTCATTTGCTTGCTGTCTTGGCTTCTCTGACAGACCATAAATTTCATAAGGCAGAGACTCTTTCTGTAGTGCCTGGTGCCATATCTGGCATATAGCTGGTGTTCAGAATTTATTTGCAAAAAATACATACATACAGACAGACATAAAAGTATAGCTTATTAAAATATATGGGATGCTGTTAAAGTAGTACTTAGGGGGAAATTTATAGCACTACTGACAATACTAGAAAAAAAAGAAGAGTTCTCAAATCAATGACTTCAGCTTCCACTTTATTTTTTTTTTTTTTTTAAGATTTTATTTATTTATTTGAGAGAGCATGAACGGTGGGGAGGGGCAGAGGGAGAGGGAGAAGCAGACTCCCCACTGAGCAGGGAGCCTGATGTGAGACTCAATCCCAGGACCCTGGGACCATGACCTGAGCCGAAAGCAGACTCTTAACCGACTGAGCCACCCAGGCGCCCCATCAGCGTCCACCTTAAAAAAATAAGAGAAAATTAAATCCGAAGTAAGCAGAAGAAAGAAAATAATCAAGACCAGAACACAAGTAAATGAAATAAATCATAAAAACAAGTGAAACCAGAAGCTGTTTCTTTGAGAAAATTGATAAAATTGATAACCCTCTAACCAGACTGATCAGGAAAAAAAGAGAGGAGACATAAACCACCAATATCTGGATGAGAGATGTGACATCACTATAGATTCTACGGATATTAAAAGGATAATAAAGGAATGCTGTGAGCAACTTTATGCTAATAAATTCCACAACTTCTATGAAATGGGAAATTCTTTGAAAGACACAACTACCAAAGTGCATTCTAGAAGAAATAGATAGCCCTATATCTATTAAAGAAATACAATTTGTAGTTAAAAACCTCACAAAGAAAACTCCTGGGGCACCTGGGTGGTTCAGTTGGTTGAGCATCAGACTTGATTTCAGTTGGGGTCATGATCTCAAGGTTGTGAGATCGACATCGGGCTCCGCGCTCAGTGCAGAATCTGCTTGTCCCTCTCCCTCCCTGACTTGTGTTCTCACTCTCTCTAAAATAAATAAATAAAATCTTAAAAAAACCACAAAAACTCGCTGATTCTGATAGTATCACTGGTAAATTCTACCAAACATTTAAGGATATATTTACAGAGTGAATCAATGACAGTAGATTTGAGGACAACACAGAACTAGAAAAGGACACACAAGAAAAGAAGGAGGCTCCAGGGGCCTCATACAGACAATTTCTAAACCACCTGTGGCTAGGATCTATCAATGGCCTAATGAAGGTTTGGAAGCCTATCCTAGAACTATTGTACAGTGGTATATAAGTGTGTGTGTCCATGTGTATAAACTTAACACACTGTCCCTATATTATTATTTCCTGAGGGTTTTGTTCCTCTCCACTAAGCCTATTTTTGTATTTATGAAGTTTTGAATAAAACATTTCTTCAGAAGTTGTTAAGGAGAACCAGATACATCCAAATGATATGTGTATTCATCATCTTGGTACCCATTTATTTATTCAACATTTACCAATCGCTTACTCTATACCAAGGATTCTCGTAAGGCCTAGAGATGAAAAGTCCAATAATACATTTTTCTGACCATACCAAGCTGCCAGTATAGAGACATTTACAGATGAGGAAGTCAATGGTTACCATGTGGTGGCTGGTGTTACGACAGAGCAATGCACCAGGTGCTATGAGAATGAGAGAGGTCTCTAAAGAAGGTGATGCTTTAACTTTTTGCAGCTGGAGTAGAAGTCAACTAGATGGAGAGAGGAAAAAGGCACTTGAACATTAGTCCGCTTTAGTGGATGAAAAAAGCACATCCACTTTGAGGAATTGCAAGCAGTGCATTAGGAGCCTAGCAGGAGGGAGAGGCTGGAGACGGCATTAGAGAAGTGGGTGGGAGGTGAAGTAGGCGAGGCTCGGCTCTGGGAGCGGAGGCAGGAAGTGTGTGGGCTTTACCCTGAGAGTCATGGGGAGCCATAAAGAGGGTAAGCCCAAGAACACAATAATTAGGCTTGAGTTTTAGATCATCCAGCTGGTGAATGAACTGGAGGGAGGCCAGACTGAGGGCAGGACAATGAGTTTTGAGGAATTTTCAGAAATTCAGGAAGGAAACAATGACAATCTGAACCAAGGTAACATCACAGACTATCCAAGAGACTCGTGGTTCTCCAGAGCGGGCAAACGAGGAAAGCGGTACTCCTATCGGATGGCGACCGGACAGGGCACATTCTGTCCTGTGTGTGTCACCCCCATCAACCTCCACCCTACGCACTGGGAAGAGGAAGGATGTGCTGAGTGGTTTCCTATCTCACTCAGTCCTCTCAGTAGCTGTTTATAATGTGGTATCAGCCCCATTTTACAGATCAGAAATCCAGGGCTTCTGGAACTGCCTGACTCAAACCATGAACAGTGCAGCGTCTTCTTCTCCATGCCGTTCCTAAGGATTGGTAAGCCAGCCTCATCTATATTTCTGTGAGGCTGCTGACTCCTCTACTTTGCTGCTTAACTACAGGGTCGCTCATCAACTCACCTCATTGCCTGAAAGGTGGTACATCCTGGCTTCCTGAAGCAGCGGGAAGACCTCTGGGCACTGTCTGATAAGAGGATCTGCCTCCACCGTCTCCACAAAGTACCACGGGTCCAGAAGTGGCAAGCGCACATTCTCAAGGACATAGGGGAGCAAGCAGAGTCGTTCTGACTGTTTGTGCCGGACCCAGCTCATCACAGTCTCAAACACCTGAGCCTCCTCAGTTACATAGAGGTCATCGCTCTTCAAGATGTGGTACAGAGTATCCACAGGAAGTTCAAGGAACTCCTCAGAGTTCAGAATCTGCACAAAGTTTTGAATGATGTAGTTTTGAACCTGCTTCTTCAGACTGTCCAAGGAGTGTGTGTCCGCCAGCCTCAGTATTCCAACACAGTTTTCGGGGTTCAAGGCTTCTGTTAGGAAGCTGGCACAGGCATCCACCATCCGCAGGAACTAAGAGAACAGAAGGGAGGCAAATCAGGCCAGAAAACCATTAGTCCATAGGGAGCCTTATCAGCAAGTCGTGTGTGGTGGCAAAAAATTAGAACAATCCAAATGACTGACAGTAGGGGACCAGCTAAAGAAATGATGTACATTCTTATTTTTGGCAACTCTGTAGTCATTAATATGACATGTAAAAGAATATTAAATGATATAGAAAATGCTCATAATGTATTGAGTTTAAATATCTGTTCACTGAATCTGATCAAGCCTCTCGATTTAATCAGCAATTTACAAGAAATCATCATTCTTATAAAAATATGAGTCCCTTATGCTTATATAGCAGAAAGAGGAACACGTTAAATGGCACCATGGGAATATACAATCAGCAAAATCTGGACTGTGAGAAACTTTACGGAAAAACCAGTTCAGTTTCTTCAACAAATACATCACAAGGGGGTAAAGGAGAGAGAGAAAGATGGGGAGGAGGAACCTAGAAATGAAGAGAGATGTAAGAGACACATCAACCTCGTGCAAAGTCTGGACCTTATTTGGATTAGTGTTCATTTTAAGTGTGATAATGGTATTATGATTATGTTTCAAGAAGAATCCTTGTGTTGGGGTGCCTGGGTGGCTCAGTCGTTAAGCATCTGCCTTCGGCTCAGGTCATGATCCCAGGGTCCCGGGATCGAGCCCCGCATCGGGCTTCTTGCTCAGCGGGAAGCCTGCTTCTTCCTCTCCCACTCCCCCTGCTTGTGTTCCCTGTCTCGCTGTGTCTCTCTCTGTCAAATAAATAAATTTTTTTTTTAAAGAAGAATCCTTGTGTTTTAGAGATATATACTAAAATATTTGCAGATGAAATGAGAAGAGCACTTCACAAAATCATAGGTACATTATGATCCTATTTTTATAAAAAATATAGAATATTGGGGTGCCTGGGTGGCTCAATCGTTAAGTGTCTGCCTTCGGCTCAGGTCATGATCCCAGGGTCCTGGGATCAAGCCCCGCATTGGGCTCCCTGCTCTGTGGGAAGCCTGCTTCTCCCTCTCCCACTCCCCTTGCTTGTGTTCTCTCTCTCTGTCAAATAAATAAATAAAATCTTAAAAAAAGATATATAGAATATTAGCATAGAAAAAAGACTGAAGGATATACATCAAAATATTAACAGTTATTATATCTCGGTATATCAGTATCCTAGGACAACTTATGCTGCAGTAACAAATAACCCCCAAATCTCAGGTGCTGACAAGAATAAATAATTATTTCTCACTCGCATTACATGTCCTACAGGGGTCTTCACTCCAAGACCCAGGATGACAGAAAAGCCCTGAGCTGAGATGTGACAGGAAGAGAAAAAAGATGGCAGAGCCTCATCAAGGCTCTTAAAACTTCAGCTCGGAAGTTGCATGTGCCATTTCCACTCACACTCAATTGGCCAGAGTAAGTCATGTGGCAAAGTTTGTTGCCAAGGGAAAAATAATCCTCCCATAGACACAGTCCCATAGGGATAGAAAGGGAAGATAGTGTATAAATAATGTAAGGTACCACACTTTCTAATAAGACTCTGAGAATTTCCCTTACTTTTTAAACATACTTTAAAAATCCTCTAAAATGAATAAATAGCACTTTTGTAAGTTAAAAATTCATTTGTAAAATTGTTGGTTTCCATATCTTAGTTTTAAATTATCATCATTCTTATAAAAATATGAGTCCCTTATGCTTATATAGCACTTAACCATTTACAAAGCACTGTCATATCCATTATATTATTTAATATTCATTTTACAGATGAGGTGTCTCAAATGCATCAGTTCATTCTTTTTTTTTTATTTTAAGGTAACACATGCAGTGTTATATTAGTTTAAGGTGTACAATATTCAAATGTATCAGTTCATTCTTATTCACTGCTCTCTGGAGCTTAGCTTTGAACAAGTCTAACTTCCTATCTCCCCTTCCTTGTCCATGGGCCAGTAATGGGTCAAGTTCTCAGTGTTCTTGGGTTGATGAATTAATTAACAGGAGGGAAAAAGGAAGGCTGAGTGGAGAGGACCTGGTGGGTAGGGCCAGTCTGAAGGCAGTCAGATAGCCCAGTGAGAGTTTGGATGGGACAGACCTGCATCCAATGGGGTGTAACCTGCAGAGGAGACACTCCAGTGACGAGCTGAAGGTAGCAGGGTTGTGAGGCCTGAAGGGTGGGGGTGGGAGTAGGACTGGTCTTAGAGTGAACCATATTGATTTAGGCTCCGGCCTTCACTCCAGAGCATTCTAGGATTTTTGGGTCAATGCCAATTGCAACATATTATCTTTCCATGTCAGAACACTCATTCCAGTTGTCAGTTTAGAAAACATCGACTGAGGGTCAATGAAATGCTGGAGAAACTTGAATTTGGCCTCAGACCGCCCTGTTTGCTGGCCCCAGCCATCGCCTGCAGATCTACTCCTCGCATGAGCAACAGTAGAAACGGTTGAGACTGAGAATTCTAACACCTGTTCAGTTGTTTGCAGATTTTCAGTTCAAAGAGTAAAAATATACAACCGAGACCAAGACTTGCTGAGCCCTCAGAACCTGTCACCAGAGCCCTCTGTGGCTCTGCCCACGGTGTCTATGAGCACTGAAAGGGAACTCACTTTTGTGGCAGCCTCCAGTGCAAACAGCAGGTACACTATTCCAGTGTTTGCATGAGAAGAAGATGATATGAAAATTAATAAATTTTCTAAATATGTAAACTGTCACTGGGAGGCCACCTAAGAACCTGGTAACAGTGGTTGTCTCTGAGGAGGGGAACTGGTAGCTGGGGTCGGGGTAGAAAGGAAGACTTACTTTTATTTATTTATTTATTTTCTTATTTTTAAAAGATTTTATTTATTTTTCTGACAGAGAGAGAGAGAGAACAAGCAGGGGGAGCCACAGGCAGAGGGAGAAGCAGACTCCCCACTGAGCAGGAAGCCCGATGCGGGGCTTGATACCAGGATGCTGGGATCATGACCTGAGCCGAAGGCAGATGCTCAACTGAGCCACCTAGGCGCCCCAGCAAGACTTACTTTTCACTGTTCATCTATTTGTACTCCCTTGCTTTGTGTGCCATGTGACAGAATTCTCTATTTAAAATAAAGTTTCTTATAGAAATAAATAAATAAAATAAAGTTTCTCATGAATGGAGAAAACACTAGAAAGTAACATGTCAAAATGCTATCCACATTTATCTCAAATGCAGTTTTATAAAGTTATTAATTTGTCTTTTAGACTTTGCTGTTTAGAACAAATGTTCTACACTGAGCATGAAGTTGTTGTTTTTATTTTATTTTATTTATTATTATTATGTTTTTGCAAGAGAGAGACAGAGAACACAGGAGCAGGGGGAGGGTGCAGGGGCAAAGGGAGAGGGAGAGAGAGAGAATCCCAAGCAGGCTCCACATCCAGTGCAGAGCCCAAAGTGGGGCATGATCCCATGACCCTAAGATCATGAACTGAGCCGAAATCAAGAGTCAGACGTCCAACCGACTGAGCCACCCAGGCGCCCCCATATAAGGTTGCTTTTTTTTTTTTTAAGATTTTATTTATTTATCAGAGAGCAAGAGAGAGAGAGAGAGAGCACCAGCAGGGGGAGTGGCAGGCAGAGGGAGAAGCGGGCTCCCTGATGAGCAGAGAGCCAGACAGACGCAGGGCTCAATCCCAGGACCCAGGGACCATGACCCAAGCCAAAAGCAGACACTTTAACAACTGAGCTACCCGGGCACCCCAATGAGGTTGCTTTTAAAATCAGAAAAAATAAAATAAATACTTCCTTGCAATTTTCAAGTACACAATGAGAAAATAAAATAAAATGTAAAGAATAAAACAACAACTCCTATATGCCAGTCCCTTTATATTACCCAGATAATTTAATCCTCACAACACTATAAAGTAGATTTTTATTGTTATTCCTGTTTTATAGATGAGGAAAGGAGATCCAAAGAAGTGAGGTAATTTCCTCAGAAACTTAAAGCTAATAAGAGGTAGAGCTAAAATTTGAACCAGTCTTATCTGATTCCAAAAACACATGTTTTTAGACCATTTCAAGCTACCTCAGGTCAAACAGTGTGTGCACAGAACAAGGGCTTGGCAGATGTCAACCATGATTTGCACACTTCACCAAGGAGAGCTTCAATAATCTGATTTGCCCAAAGGAAGGCTTGGCCGACAAGGTGCTAATTCCTACCCCTGCTTGATGACTGCTGATGAGCAAAGAAGGAAACCATGAAAGAGAATCACACCAAGTACTGGAGCTCAGATTTGTTAGAAACATTGATCCAAAGTATCCCTCCCCACCCAGAAATCATTTATTCCTTCATTCATCCACCTGTTAATTTCCAGAATGTGTACTGAACATCTGTTATGTAGGAGGCCATCAACCAGTGTTGGGGGTACAGAGGTGAGCAGAAAGAGACACAGTGCCTGTGCTCATTGGACCTGACAGACCAGTGGGGAAGGCAGACATTAATCAAATAATCACACAAGTGTCAAATTATAACTGTGATAAATGCTATGTAACAAAGTTCAGTGATTCCACGACCTGAAAGTGAAGACATAGCCTTATTCTTACCCCTCAAGCTGTGCACTGTCACCAGGACTCTCCCTGATGGAACCCTTCTACAGTAAGACCTGTCTGCTCACCTTCCCCAAATATTCCTAAGCTCGCCTATCACAGTGCCTTTTTGTGCTCATGCTGTTTCATTAGCCTGGACCAGCTTTCTCCCTCATCACTATCTGTTAAAATCCTGCTCTCCTTGTCCAGGACAGTTTGACTCCAGAGCTCCACTTTTTAAGAAAAGACTCAGGACAGTTTGCCCCAATTTCAACTGAAAAGGCCTCTTTCAAGTTAACCTCAAAAAAAAAAAAAAGGGAAAGAGTACCATGACCATCACCTTGTCTACACAAGGCTGTTTTCTTCATTAGAGTGTTAAATCTGGGACTGATGGATGGGTTCCAGAGTCTGTGAACTCCTACAATGGTGTGCAAACATCTGTTTGCACATGGGGCAGTTTTCTGGAAATTGAGTTTACAGGAGACACTGAGTTGCTCTCTAGTATCCATGAACCTGAGGACAAAGTCAACACAAGAGGGAGAGCCAGGCTGACAGGACCAGAGAGTCTTAACCAGACTGTGCTTTAAGCCTTCCTTGCCTCTGGACACTTTTAATTCTGGGTCAGTACTTGCTTAAGAAGAAAAGAGGAGAATGAAAGAGAAGGGAAGGGAAAGGACATGGAGAAATCCTACCCATTCATGAGATTCTTTCTCAAGAGCCACTTCTCCTTCTTGGCTTCTCCAGTTGCCTAACATGGAATCAACTCCTCCCTCCTCTGTGCTCCACTGGGCAATTCACCTGCCCCTCCATGGAGCACAGATTACATTTCTCCCTTGTACTATGGTCAAGCATCTCAAGGGCAGATTCTAGGTCATACTTGTGTTTTTATTTCCAACAGCACCTGCACAAATTCTGCCAAAAGAAGGGAAGGAAAGAGAGAGAAGGAAAATAGTTTTTGGATACCTAGTATGTACCAAGAATTGTGCTAGACACTTTCTCATCCATTTTTTTATTTAATGAATAAATTTTATTTTTTTAACGAATATATTTTATTTAGTAAGTAATAACAAGGTAGGTATTAGTACAAACTATTTGCACAGAGGAAGAATTAGAGAATTCAGAGTTAAGTGCATTGCTTAAGGTCACACAGCCAATAGGTGGTACAGATGACACTCGAGGTCATGGCTAGCTCACTCTTCTCACTGGCCATCACACTGCCTTTGTAACTGTCGCATTGTTGAATTAACAAACTTCCAGGAGAGTCTGAAGAAGCCTTATGAGGACAAGCGTAGTGAGAATCTCCAAGTTGCCTACACTTCCCCCAAAATATGCTTCAAGAAATACTTCCGAACGTGAGGGGTGTAGAGCAGCATCCTAACCAGTGGCTGGGAAACTGCTGATGTGCAGGGCAGTCATGGGAAAAAGAAATTGTTTTCTTTACAATATATATGCTTTTTGCTTCTTCATATTCAAGATTACTTAGGACTTTAGCGTAAATTTTCTTTCTCAGCCTGTCCCATTGACCCATGAACTTGTTTATTAAAGCTGAGAGATGACAGATAATGGCAACAGACAGCCAACTTCCTGTTTGAGGGGACATGTGAGCAAAAGGTTACAGTCAGGCACCTGACTCTCAAATAGGGAGACTAAAAATACAATCAAAGAAACCACTTGAGACGTGGCTGCAGTTCCCATGAGAAGTGTCTGCCTCAATGAGAATGGACCCCCTGCCCCCCATCTCCACTGGCCCTCCTCTGCTTCCCTTCATGCTTTCCAGAATATGAGGTCTTAACAGACTTAACCAGTGTAATTCCACATCTCCCTAGAGGTGCCTTCAAATCCACTCCAGAAAAACTGAAGTCCTGTTTTGGCCCAAATCAGCAATTCCATCGACCAGAGTCCCCAAGTGACTTTATAGTTATTGCAAAGGGTGTGTAAAGACACTGGTATTCTTACCTTCAAGCCCCAACAAATCAGTGTTTGTGAAGAGTATATAATTTGTTGATGAGATTAATAAGTCAAAATCATTTGAAATTGTGATTTTTTGGTGAACTGTTTGTGAATTCATAGTAAATTTTTTGTCACCATTTTCCTTCTCAGACAATAGTTATAAAAAGTAAAGTTGTTTTCCTATGGGGTGTGTACTGATGTTAAAGAGGGGTCTTCAGGGGCACCTGGCTGGTTCAGTCGGTTAAGCATCTGACTTGATTTCGGCTCAGGTCATGATCTCAGGGTTATGAGATCAAGTCCCGCATCAGGCTCCACTCTGGGTGTGGGGCCTGCTTAAGATTCTCTGCTCCCCCACCCCAAAAAAGAGGAGTCTTCATACTTAAAAATTGTAAATTACTACTATTCCTAATCTTCTAACCCTGCCCCTTTCCCTCTTTCTCAGGTGATACATCTATTTCAGACCAATGGGAATATGTGCCCCCTACCTCCAGGATGTCCTCTGCTCCCTCCAAACTTTCAGTCCTTGCTCTAGACTTGGCTGAGGGGTCTGCTAGTCCCTGAAAGCTATGTGGGGTGGGCAGGAAGGGAACAAAACCTGAAAAAGGCCCACTCACTAAGGTGGGGTAGGTGCTGGGGGACTGATGCAACTGTAGAGATAGACTGACCTGAGAAGTGGAATCAGAGGGAAAGGAAAGGGTGTGGGAAGTTTGGTCAAGATTCTGGCAACAGACAGCCCCTGAATTTGCAGAGGAGCCAGTGGGGCCCCCAACAGGCCAGCAGCACACAATGGGGGTGAGGGGGAACCACATGGGCCATACAAAGATTCAACGGGCCAGGGCCACAGCTGGAGCTTTGTGACTCAGCCCAGGGATAGGATGAAAGCCAGGGAGGGACTAAATGGAATAACTGTGTCTGGGACATGTTTGATGCTCAGGATATGGGTTATCTGGGAGGTCAGGGGGGTGGGCACAGAAGCAGTAGGGCATCTAAAGCAAAGCCAAGTCCTGAGAAGCAGATCCATGAGCAGACAGCTGTAATAGGTAAGGTAGCAGGTAGAGAACGTGGAAACTTAAGTCTCTGCTTACAAATTCTCTCTGCCTAGAATACGTTTCCTCCAACCCAGCTGCCATTTGTTAAAATCCTACCCATTCTGTGAAGTCCAGTTCAATGCCACCTCCTTCAGACCCAGAACTCTTTTCTACTCCTACACTCTGCCCTGGGGTCTGGCTGGATTGCTCTGTGGTTTGAAAGCTCAGTGGAAATCCTTGCTTTTGAGGCTTTGGGTGTAGTGGTGGGTGGCAGTATGGGGGTCAGAAGTTCTGGGTTTAGGCCCGAGATCATAGCTTCACTCTCAGTGAGCCACAGTTTCCTCTTCTGGAAAGTGTTGAGAATAATAAAGCCCACCTTGCAGTTTCACTGTGAGGGCACTCCCTGGCCAGCCCACTCACAGAAATATTGTCAACATCAGATGGGATCATGTAGGGGAAAGAATACGATAAATGGTTAAATAAATGTGATCTACATTTGTAACTTTTATCTTTATTTCCCCGTGATAGTTTCTTATAAAGTACCTTGCACATAGAAAATGGTTAGTAATTTGTGGTAATTAGGTAGAAGTAAAAGTCAGAATCTGGTAGCAAATTGGGTTTTCATTACAACTAAAACCCATATCTCACTTCCTATATTCTACAACCTACAGGCAGCAACTAGGCCATTTCAGGCTTTCATATCCAGGGAAGGGGTAATAGGATAGACAGAAGAATACAATTTTGGTTTTTAAGTTTCTAAATACACTTTCAGAACTATAGTAGGAAAATAGTTTTAAAACATCAATTAGTGGTAATAACTGGGCCCTTTGAAGTGGAAAAGCCAGAATACCAAAGAGTCCAGGCATAAAGTTTATATCAAAGCAGTAGATATAGGAGAATGGATGATAATGTAGGAGCCAGCTTTTCCAACAATGATTCCCAGGCCAGGAAGAAAGAGGAGAAAGAGTCTAGTAGTAGAGTGAGAAGCAGGTGTGGGTCCCTGAGACGATGTTCTGCCTCCCAACTCAGGCCAAACTCTAGAGTAAGGGAGATGCGAAAAGCTCCTTAGAGGTTGTGGATCTGAGAGCAAAAGAATGTGTGCCTGGACTGCCAAAATAAATCAGAAAAGCAGCAGTCCAGCAGAGTGGCCACAGAAGAGAAGCTAGAATGTGTTGTTTCTAGACAAAGGGGGTCTATGCCAGTCGCTCCAAGTTCCCTAGAGTTCCAGACTGGCACAGGAGAGCAAATGAAAGTTTCTTGTGTGTCCTTGAGAGGGACACAGAAGTTGCAGAGGGGACTGGCAGACCTGAGGAGGCCTGGCAAATGGGACAAAGAGAATGCAAAGTGACCCACAAAGACTGAGGGCCAGAACCAGGTGGGCCTGAGAATTTTCAGCTGATGGCGGGGGTGTCAATGATCAGAGAGAGACTGATAGGAACACAGATGTTCCAGCAGGTGCCAGCATGGACCAATGATGCAAATAACCATGGTAAGCCTGGGCCAGATGCCTCTTTCTACTATGTCCTAGCATTCTGTAAACACCCCTTGTAATTATATAAGCAACCCGGATTCTAAAGAGAGTGTTCTGGGATGCCAGGGATGTTCTGGAGCTTGATCTGGGTGGAGGTTACATGGTTGCAAACACATGTAAAAAATAAAAAACTATACACTTAAGATGTGTGCATTTTACTAAATATGTTATACCTAAAAATAAAAAAGAGTCACCATTGAGATTAAACACAGAACTGTAAAGACTAAAGAGACGCTGCTTGGACAGCAGCAGGCTCACTGTTGAGATGGGGACACCTGGTGGCCCCAAGTGTCCCAGTTTCCCCAGAGGGAGTTAGGCATGAGGGGTGGCAGCTGTGCCAGTCTTGCCCCCTGACACAGTTACAGGGCCCCACTGGTTCCCAGAATTTTCCACTGGGCAGCCCTGAGGCTGCTGACGGCCCCAGCTGCCTTTAGGATCATGGCTTGATTCAGGCCTCATGCTGAGAGATGGACGCAGTGTGTGGAGTGGAGAACACACAGGCTAGCATAAGCAGACAGGAGTGAAATTCAGGCTCCTCTCTCACTAGCCATGAAACCTTGAACATTTACTTTACATCACTGAATTTTTATTTCTCCCATCTTTAAATTGGGGGTAAAAATACTGACCTCATTTTAAATGAAACGGTACAGGCAAGAGTTGCCACATAGTGAATGCTCTGAAAAGCAAAACTATCACTGCCGTGTGGACCAGGATATTAACCCTGATGTCTTATCACTTACAGTGGCCACACAGTAACATTGGTTGACAAAGGGGTGCGTGGGAGAGGGTGCTTCGGTCAACAGATGGATTTTATTTAGATAGCAGCAAAGAAATAGTTGGGCTGGTTTCCTTGCTTGGATCAACTGACTACTCTGATGTTGGGTCCATACAATCTGTGGGTCCCTGTCAATGACAACAGAGGTTCATCTGTAACTTGCAGTGATGAGATCTGCTTTTGCTAGGTGCCTGGCACTTAGTAGGTGCTTACAAATGAAGTAGTTATTAGTATTAACCTGTGGAATACTTCTTCCTCTACTAGCCCACATTTCTTAAAGCCAGGAATGGGCTTCTTAGTGTCCTCTTAAGGCAAGTCGGGCAAATTTTCATGGGGTCTTGAGCAGTTTCTGAGGCAGTCCTCATATTCAGCTAGTAATGAACAAGAGCAACGCACGCCTTCATTGATTCAACAAATATTTATGTACTATGATTTATGTACTATGAGCAAGCCAAGAAGCCAACCCAGGCCATCAGGGTCAACCACTGACCACATGGCTACCTCGTCCATACAGATCTCAGCCCAGAGCATGTCATGGCTTGTGTCTTCTCAGGCCCAGCCAGATGACCAGGCTCCCACTCTGGCAGCCCCCCTTTCCTTCCTCATGTCAGCCCTCAGGACTCAGCCTGATCTCTTTTCAGCTTCTAAGCTCCTTCTTCTAACCAGCTGTTCTGTTATCTTAGGCATCCTCTGTCCCAAAACTAAATGAGGGGTGAGCTGGTCTCCCTGACCTCACACCTTTTGCTGCCCTGCTGATAAACTCACAAGTCCATATTCTTTCATGAGTTTTTAATAATAAAAATGAGAGTAATGAATATGACAAAGTTCTCCAAACGAACACGGCAGTTCTCCAAAACTAAAGAATCTTACCAAGTTCTTATAGCCATTGTCCCAGGTCTATAGTCTCTACAGTTTCTGACTGCCTTGCTCATCTAGAACTCAAGAGCCTGAAGTTCCAGCTAAGGCAAGTTCTCGGGGCCCACTGGATGACATTCATCTCAAAAACCCTGCCTCCCATGTGAAGGGTCACTCAGGCCTTTCCTTGTAGGTGCTTTTCTTACTCTTACCTTTCTAGAAACTACTTGGAGAAAATACATTTCTCCCCATAATTCACCAATAAATTATGGCTAGATTACTGCAAAGTTCCTCTCATGGGCAGTTCATTCAGTACCTGCCCACACTAACTTTCCTCCTAAAAGAAACTGTCCCACCCTGGGCACAGATGATTGGACCAATGACAACTGACAATGGTAATGGTAACTGACCCCAGGGTTAGCCGTCTTCATGAGGTCAGCAACTCATGAAGTTGCCTCGCATGGAAAGCTCTTTTCAAACAGCAATAGTGGTGACTGGCTGGGTCAATCAAAAGATCTCTTTCTGGACTGGGAAATTCTGGCATAGAAGCAATCTATGGATAATAGCAAGAGAGCTGAAAAGAGAAGAAGAAAGTGAGGGAACAGCTGAGGATCAGCGATGGTGTGACAACTAAAAACCTTTACCACCGGATTGGGTAGAGAACACCAAGATACTCTGATTCCCATTGATTTCAGTCCCACAAAGGTGGTATCGGCTTCTGTGGATGTTCTAAAATAACAAGATAAAATGCCAACTCTGGCACACTTTTCTCTATCTATAATCCTGAGTTAATTAAATATAGCACCAGTCCAATTCATTCTACTAACCAAGTGTCATATGAACCCGATAAAACAAAACTTTAAATCATGGTCTCTTATAATTCTAATCCAGGTAAAAGCAAAGATTTAGGGATGGCATAGGAAAATGTTCTCACAGCTCAATGTCAGCCCAGTTTACTTAAGGTACAAATTGCCCGAAGTAAAGTTAAAATTACTGCACAAATGATGGGAAGAAAATTCTATCCATCTATTATGTGCCAGGCATTTTACAAATAGCATCTCATTAAATCCTCATAATAACTCTCCCTAAAAGGTAGGTATAGGTATTGTTATCATCCTAATTTTACAAATAAGAAAGCTGAGGCTCAGACAATCTAAATAACCTGTCCACATCCACACAGCAAATAAATGACTGAACTGGGATTTAAACCCAGGTTCTGCCTGACTCCAGCACCCATGTTCTTTCCACTCTACCACTCTGCCTTATAAGAGATCATTAAGATAATTCGACATGTTCCACTTCTCAGGAGACCCCAACAACATTATGCAGCCATCAAAAAGGCTCTATGCAGGGGCACCTCGGTGGCTCAGTCGGTTAAGCATCCTACTCGGTTTCGGCTTGGGTTGTGCTCTTGGGATCGTGCTCTCGGGGTCATGAGATCGAGCCCCAGGTCGGACTCCAGGCTCAGCAGGAAATCTGCCTGGGAGTCTCTGCCTCTCCTCTCTCTGTCCCTCCCCACCCTCGTGCTCACTCTCTCTCTCTCTCAAATAAATAAATAAAACCTTAAAGAAAAGAAAGAAAAGTCTCTATGCATACTGATCTGTAACAATCTCCAAAATATATTGTAAAGCCAAGAAAAGCAACATGCAAAATAGGGTGTATAGTGTGCCAACATTCATGTTTAAAAACTGGAGACAACGAGTGGGAGTGATATATGCACATACACATTGTGCATAGGATATGAAGGACAGCAAGACATGGTCAAAAGTGAACAGGGCAAAATGTTCCACTGTTCCCCCTTCTGTTTTCTGAATTTGGAACAAGGGTATGTTTTATTCATTCAAATGAATAAATACTTTTTTAAAACCACAAAGTGATTTCAACAACCTATAAACTTCTGTCCCTTGTGGTGCTTTCAAGCATGAAGATATTCCCAGTTTTCTACATCTAAGACTTCAAAGCAAGTCATCCAGAAGCAACATAAATCAGAAAGTGGGTTAAATAGATACCCAGACGCCCAGAGCACTCTTCTCTTGTTTTCAAAAGCATTAACACTCATAGGAAAATGAGTAAAATAGCCTCAAAGAGAAACTTAGTATTTTTTGCCTAGAAAGTGAATGAGATTTGGAAAATTTTAAGGTGAGGGAATACCAGAATAGGGGAATCAATAATAAACTGAGCACGCTCTATCTCTATCCTGTCTCTGTCTTCCTCCTCCTTCCACCTCTGATTAAAACCAAAATCTCTACTGAAGCTCACCACTTAAGAGAAAATGAGGAGGAGGTGGGGGAGGAAGAGGACGAGGACAAGGAGAAACTTAATGCCAAAATAACTTCCAGATACATTAAAAATTTAAGTATCAAAACTGTGGATATAACAAGACTAACAGAAATTATAAGTGAATAAGTATATACTTAAGCAGCGGGGAAGGTCTTTCTAAAAACACATAACAAAGGCAAAAAAACATCAAGGAAATGATCAACAGATCTGACGAAACACAAATTTTAAATTTTGTACATTAAAAAAAGTCATAACCAAAAATTATGAGTCAAATAACCAATGGAAAATATTTGCAACATTACAAAACTCTTTACTATCTAAAGAGTTTTTACTAAAATCACCCAAAACTGAAAGGAGAACAAGAAACAGAAACACAAACTCCCTCCTCCATGAAACTGGGAGTTATCAGTAACCCCAAACCACAGACTATGAAGACTGGCAAATGGCTTTGCTGAGAGGAAAGAGGTCAGACCAAGTGCCTACGAAGGAGTTTGTCCCTCAGAACCTCAGAAAGCAGGAATATTAAAGTCCCAGGGAAAGAGCAAGGCCAGGGCAGGTGGGGCTGATACCAGGGGTGGTATCAGCTCCACCTTAAGAAGAATTTAAGCCTGCTGGGACTCCTCCCCACCTCTTGTGATGTAACAACTCCACTCCCACTAGAAAAGAAGATTTATCCTCTGGAGAAACCAGACCAGAGAGGTTCTGGACCAGGGACACCAGAAATTGAGGAAGACACATGAGGACATCATACTGAAAATAAGGAGGCTAAGTAAAGATTTGTAAATACTCCCACACCCTCACACCCAGTGTAGAATACATGCAGCTGTCTTACAGTCCCCAGGCAAAAGCTAAACTAAATAGAGGCCCTATCAGGGAAGGATTTCCCTGAGGTTAGATTGTTGGAGCAGTACGGGCAGGGGTGGGAGGTGGGATGAGATAGGGCTGCTGAGAGTGAGGTTGCGGAGTCCCTCCCTCCACAGAAAGAAGAGTATTCCCCTGCGGGTTAGTAAGGCTGAAGGGGTAAGCAGGTCAGGAGGGAGAAAGGGGGAAGGCTGTTTGTGTGTGTGTTGGGGGGGGTGCGGTAACTGACTTGGACACATCACCAGAAGGCGTGACCAGCCCTGACGGAAAATGCCCTGAAGAAACTGAGACAATAAAATTGGCAAACAATTATTCGGAACTAATCAGTGCTGTTTCATAGAGTTTCCTCCCTCTTTCTACTCTCCCCTCCTTGCTGGACTCCACAGATCCGGCCTAGACTCCAGCTTCAACAAAGATAATCCCACTGTCCATGGTCTTGACTCATGGCCCCTCATTCCTCACCTTCCCAGACTTTGTTTTGTTTCCCCTTAACTGCTGACCTACAGAGGATCCAAGAGGATACCACCTCCCAAAGTCCCAAACCATGCACAAGATCTGATGTTTGTCCCAGTCCCTGGGAATGACTGGGCTTGTCCCTGGACTCTATCATAAATCTCAATAACCTCAGTGAGACACTCTCTGCTTAATCTGGCGAAACCAAGTTCAAGTGTACTTTTAGACCTAGGCAAAGATGGTAATGGGGGATGGAGCCCCTATGATAACTATGGATGCAACCAACAGAATCTATGGGTCTAATTATTCCATGAAGCTAAACATAATTGTAATTGGATTGAAACAAACATAGTCAAACGGAAACCATAAAACTTAATCCCGAGGGTTCTCTCTTTTATCTTCTGTAATAACCCTCATGGAAAGTGCTCTTCTTCTACACCCACCACAAAGTGCTGACCAGGCAAGGTCCTGCGTGCCCCAAAATCTAGACACTGCTCCCAGAGAGACTGCATGTTGTACTGCAAAAATGTAGCTCCTGGACTTGGAAAGCCAGGGTTCAAATAACCCACTCTCTGTACATTATTACTCTTCCCTCCTGTAAAGTAGGGAGAAGTAACTATCTCCCCAGGTTGTGCTAAGGATTAGAAGTTATATATATGAGGGGTGCTTGGGTGTCTCAGTCGGTTGAGCATCTGGCTCTTGGTTTCAGCTGGGGCTGTGCTCTCGGGGTCCTGGGGATTGAGTCCCACATCGGGCTCAGGGATCAGCACAGTCTGCTGGAGATTCTCCCCCTGCTCACTCTCTCTCTCTCTCTCTCAAATAAATTTTTAAAAATCTTAAAAAAAAAAAAAAGAAGTTACGCATTGAAGTGATGACTGGAACCCTGGCTCCAATTAGCCTTCAGCAAATTGTAGTCATTGCTGTTAGGAACCAAGTATAGATTCCAGGCACCACGCTGTCCTGGCTTAATGGCATTAAGAAGTCAATGCCGCATCTCACCACCTCTCAGGAAATTTCCAAAGGAGTCTCTTCTGACTTTCAAGTAAGTAGAGGCCCAGCTAAGTGTGTGTGTGAGTGTGGTGTATATATGTGTGCCAGGTATGAGCTTGGGAGCCAGTCCAGGCAGATTTCTGAGGAGTCGCTGCTTTCCCCTGCTCCAGAGGAGAGCATTGAGACTGTTCACACACCTGAAAGAGGTTAGCAGCTTCCAGGACCCGCTGCACATTCTGCTTGGTGATCAGCGCCTTGCTGGTGTAGGTGTAGTCCAGAAGAGTGTGCATGGTCTCAGCATCTACCCCTTTGATAATGATCCTCTTCTCATACTTTTCCTTTAAATCGTTGCAGAACATGGCCCTGGAAGAAAGATGAGTGAATGTGAGTCCTACCGTGATTCTTAGTTCTAGGTCAAAATAGATCCCCCCTCACACCCATCTGCCCCCATGGAACTGCGAGGTTCCTAAGGTCAGGACCCAGGATGATTGTTCTCTGTTCCTCCAATACCCAGCACGCATCAGAAATTCAATCGAAACTTACCAAACAGAACTGTCCTGCTCTGCTGTGCCCACCTATGGTCCCTACAGCAGTCCCAGATCTGAAGGGACAGTAGGAGCCCTACTGGCCAAGCTGGTGGGATCTCGAACTACTTTATTGGCCCAAAGAACTACTTCAATGGCTCAGAGTGCTGGAGATTCTTCTGGGAGCATTGTGGGGCCCCTCCCCTGCTCAGGCCTTATCTGTACTTTTTTAATGACTAGGTACCCCACAAGAGGGTTTCTGACTTCATTCTCAGTCCTCATTCCAGCCTTCCTCTGGCCTGGAGGCTGTCCCCACACCCAGGCCTGGCCAGCTGGGGCTCAAAATCCTGAAAGGGATTTAAATATCAAGCAGTCTCTGGACTTCATTGTGTCCCCCTAAAATTCATATATTGAAGCCCTAACCCACCAACTTAGATAGCGCTTTTAGGAGATAGCTAAGGTGAAATGAAGTTGTAAGAGGGGGGTCCTAATCCAATAGGATTGGTGTCCTTAAAAGAAGAGGAAGAGACACCTAAACTCTGTCTCTGCCGTGTGAGCACACAGTGGCTGTCTGTAAGCCAAGAGAGTCCTCACCAGATGCTGGTCATGCTGGCACCCTGATCTTTCAGTCTCTAAAACTGTGAAAATATAATAAATTTCTGTTGTTGAAGCCACCCAGTCTATGGTATTTTTTTATGACAGCCCAGGCTGGCTAATACAGACAGTCTCTCCCCTAGCCCATAGCAGGGACACATATGCACAAATAATAGTCTACAAGGGTCAAAAAGACTTACAAAGTGCTGTGCTGGCCAGGGATCGCTGCTCATGGAGAAGGAAAATGTTGCTATGTGACAACTGTGAATAGGACTTCCAGGTAATAAACACGGGAAGTAGATGCAAGAGTATGGGGCATGCAGAGGATCTAGCAGGCATGTGGTTTGGCTGGAGCCCAGGGGCTATGAGAGAGGGTAGGGAGAGATCAGTGCAGCCAGATAACCTGGGTCCTAATTGTGGAAGGTACTGGAGGCAGGCTAAGGAGTTAGGTTTTTACTCAGTGGGCAATGGGGAGCCATTGAAGGGAGCAGAAACAGGACTCAAAAAGAACATTTTAACGGGTGTGTTCTCACTTTAGTTTGCTGGTGACAAGTGCCTTTAGAGTAATGCATTAATTGCACCCAAACAGAGCTGGGAGGCTTGTGACAATGCCAAAGCCTCGTCCCAGAACTGTACTAATTGAGGCAGTCACCATCCTACTAGGCGACTGGACCTCCTGAACTTCAGACACATGAACAGGACCCTTAGAGAGCCATTATCTCCCAGCCAAGTCATTGAAATGGGAAGGCCCCAGGGTTGAGCCCTGATGATAGAATGCACTTCCCCAAACTGGGACTTCCATGTCAACACAGAAGGATTTACCCCTAAATCCTGCTCCTCCTCCTTTCTCCACACCTCCTATTTATCTCTGGGAATCCCTCATCAGTTTCTTTCCCCCATTTCCTAATCTGCAAAACAAAAGTAACTGTTTCTGGTTTCCCAGGAACAATCATAAACATTAAAAGTCAAAAGTCCCCAGAAAGAAAGAGATTGAGAAAAAGAAAGAGAAAGAAGAGAGAGAGAGAGAAATCACTTGACTAGCTGACTTTCTGAACCTTTTGTTTTAACCAATGAGATCTTCTCCCTAGGGTCTCCTTGTGTCCTTCCCAGCTCCTTATTGTAATCAATAATAATCCTCCCACCCTTCTCTCTCTCCTCCTCTTCTCTTCCCTCAACTGGCCTCTTTCTCCTCAAGATTATGACAGCAAGAAAGAAAGAAAAGGGGTGTCTGGGTGGCTCAGTCATTAAGTGTCTGTCTTTGGCTCAGGTCAGGATCGAGCCCCACTTCGGGCTCCCTGCTTGGCGGGAGGCCTGCTTCTCCCTCTCCCACTCCCCCTTGCTTGTGTTCCCTCTCTCGCTGTGTCTCTGTCAAATAAATAAATATAATCTTAAAAAAAAAAAAAGAAAGAAAGAAAGAAAGAACAAATGTGAATTCTGCAAAGTTACTAAATCCCAACTTGGAAGCAGAGAGGCAGTGATGTCATTTGGGCAGATGACCGATCTACAAGCCACTTTTGTCAACCATAACTCCTCTTGGCCAGAGACGCACAGAGTCATCTGCAGAACCACGTGCCTTTTAAAGTGGTATCACATAGGACTCACCTTGCTGCCTCCGCATCCGATAAAGAACCCTGCCATCACAGCAAGGACACAATTTCTTCCCAGCTAAGCCTGTCCAGGATTTGGACAACTTCACTTGCTAAACCTTCCCTTTTTTGAGTCCCTAGAGCAGCGCCGCCCAATACAAATATAATGCAAGCCATATGTGTAATTTCAGATTTTCTAGTAATGATGTTTTTAAAAGTAAAAAGAGATAAAATTAATTTTATTTAACCTAATACACCTCAAATGTTATTTCAACATGTAATAAATACTTTTAAATTATTAATGAGATAATTTACATTCTTTTTTCCACACTGAGACTTCAAAATCCCTCATGTATATTTTGTACTTAAAACACATCTTGGGCGCCTGGGTGGCTCAGTTGGTTAAGCGACTGCCTTCGGCTCAGGTCATGATCCTGGAGTCCTGGGATCGAGTCCCGCATCGGGCTCCCTGCTCGGCAGGGAGTCTGCTTCTCCCTCTGACCCTCCTCCCTCTCATGCTCTCTGTCTCTCATTCTCTCTCTCAAATAAATAAATAAAATCTTTAAAAAAAAAAAAAAAAAACACATCTTGATTCAGACCAGTCATAATTCAAATGCTCAATAGCTGTATGCAGCTAGTGGCTATTCTATTAGATGGCAAAGCTCTAGAGCACCACCCAGATGACCAATCATCTCAGGGGGTAAAGTGAATGCCACCCACATGAATGTCATGTACATCAATATGGAAAACAGGACATCTGGCAGGAGAGGGTGGGCAGTGATGATGGGGTTGAATGAAGCTTCACATAACCGAGGCAACATAACAGAGTCCCACCAAGGTGAAATTTAGAAGTGCTATTTCACCTACAATGTGATTTTAAGATTAGTAAAAGGTGAATTTTGTTGAATCTGTATGCTCCAATGAAAACTGGAAAAGCCCAATAGAGAGATGTTCTAATATTAAATAAGATAGGTATATAAATGTCTAAGTCAGTACCTTGCACTTTGAGGGGCTCTTTTGAAGCCTATGTATTTCCCATGTGACACAATTATTGGGATCTCTGGGGTCATCTGGACTCTTGATCAGGCTGTCACTGCTAGACACAGCTTCTGAATTCTCTCTTGGAATCAGTCACTGAATAACATCCTGCTCCAGCTCAGCCCCTACCCGAGTGGGACTCTTGATTGCTCAGAAGCTGACCCTTGTGAGCTAGTGATGTGTTAGGGATATAGGAAGAGCAGGACAGGGGAAAGGAGGAGGTCAAGCAAGACAAAAGTCAACAGAAAGTAACTCCGCTTGATCCTGCATGGGACTGCTGGAGAATACACTCCAGAGTTGTCCCCACAAGAGGCAAAGAAGCTGGTCTGTGATTCTCCAGCACCTGCTGACAGTCTTAGTTATGGGCTGCCCCAGAAGTAGGTAAATTCTCAGGCACTTCTGGCTTTCTGTGTGTGTGAGTGGATGTGTGCACAAGCAAAGGGGCTCTAGGAGGCTAGGAGAAGGCAGGAAGAAGAGCCTGCAGTGCTGGCTGTTGGAAGGCAAAGGGGGTTGTGGTCTAGTGTAGGCTCTCATGCTACCTCACTACATGACTTGGTACAAGTGAGCAAACCTCAATTTCCTCCTATGTAAAGTGATATGATAATAGTCCCTACCCCAGTGAGTTGTTGGGAAGATTAAGTAAGATAATATAAACAAAGTGGTTAGCACAATACCCAGCACTTACTAAGGGAAGGCATTTTAGACCAGATCAGAGGAATCTTGGCAGGCTAGTGGGAGATACTTGGAATAGGCAGGCCCATCACACTCTGTCTTGCAACTCTTGACTTGCCAGCATTTGGCCTGGTGCCTATCGGGTAAGTGGGTGTCAGAGTCACTGCACTCTGTCCACTACCTCTCCAGAACAGAGTTAGGGCTAGGGCTACACACAGTCTGGTCCAGAGACATTAGCACAGTGCCTGTCACATAGTAGGAGCTCAATAAATGTTCATGGGAGAGAGAAAGGAAGTGCCCTAAAGACAGAGCCCTCTCTCTAGGGCTCTTTTTGCCTGCTTTGGCTCCCAAAGTCCCAGTATTTTTCTGCTCTCCTCTGAGACTTTGTCACTGATTTTCTGTCACTTAAATACACTCTCCTGGGCCACAATCATGCTCAATACCGACAAGGTAAAACTAGAAGAGATCTACATATTTCTCATAGACCAAACTCCCAGGCCTCCTGCTGCTCTCTTGGGCAGTCCATACAAACACTTAGGCAAAGTTGGGACCCCATGGAAGTTATATAACCTATGTAAGGTAGGTCACCCCTAGATTTCCACTTTAATAATAGTAATCTCTTACATTTATGTTTGTAGCACTTTATGGGACAAAGAACAGTATCTTCTTTGATTATTATACCCATTCCATAGCTGATAGACTATAGAGGTAGAAGTTAAGTGAATTGCCCAAGGCCATACAGGTTGTCAGTAATAGAATGGAGATGAGAACCTAGGACTTTGGGCTCTTAGTCTGGAGCTCAACAGTGTTCTGAAACCAAGAAAATCAGCAGGAGTTCAAGGCCACCTTTGGGGGGGTCAACTGAATGAGCACCAAGTGAACCAGACCAGTTTCACTCTCTGAAACAAAGCTGAGTTAATTGCTAATCATTTACTCCTTGGCTTATACTTGAGATAAATAAAATTTTTGTGTAATAAAAAATACTTTCTACAGACACTGACCAATTCTCATGAGATTCTTGTAAAACAGAGGTAGCTATTAAGATCCTCAATTTATAATAGAAATAGTCTCAAGCAGGGAGCCAGTTGCCCAACACTCAGCAGTGAGTCAGTGCCAATCCCAAAATAGAGACTGGGCAAGTGAGCTCGTCTCCCACAATAGCCATAAAAAACTCCATGGGCCTAAGAGTGTTCTGGAATGAAGTCAGGGTGTGGCCCCAAACACAGCCTGGGCCACACTCTTTTCCTAGCTCTGCCAGCCTTACTCCTCACGTCATTTAGGTCTCTGCTCAGAAGTCACCTCCTCAGAGAGGCCTTCCCTGATGCTGCCCCCAATCTAGTCACTCCCTAACATCTTTGCCTCCTATCTTTTTCTTTATAACCTGTCACAACCTGAAATTAACTAGTTTAACAACAGTCTCCCCACTACAATGTGAGCTGAGTGAGGGCATGGATTGCACCCTGCTCACCCCTGTATCCCTGGGGCTAGAATCGTGCCTGGAGCCTAGAAGGGACTCAGTAAATATTTGGGGAGAAAATGAATGGGTGAATGAATGAACAAATGAACTTGTCCTTCCTAACCCCTGTGTGTTTGCCTTTGACAGGAATCTGCCCCTCCAAAATTATCAAACACCCTTAGGAGAATCAGACCCAGGAGGCCTGCCTTATGTGCCCTCTACCCCCATAGAGAACTCCCATCACACCCCCAAGTCCAGGGCCTGGAGTTTGGAAAAGACACAGCCACACTGGAACATTCCATTTAGACCTCTGATGAGTGCTAACATGCCCCTGCAGTTCCTTAATGTTACCGACTCAGAATCTTTCACCCAGCCCAACATTACTATGGTTTATCCCCTCCCTGGGCCTCCACACCTGCCTCTGAAACCCCTGCCTCCTATACCTCTAATCCCAGTCACAGGCCCGTAGACCAACACCCACCCCACCATCCCCACTATCTCATTCCTAGGCTAGCTCCACCCACGCTGCCCCCTGCTCTGTTCTTCCTCTAATCCCCTCACCATCCCATTTATCCCTGAAACTAACTCTGCATCAGTGAGACATTCAGCATTGGAATAGCTCTAACATTGGTTAAATGAGCTAAATTCTATTTAAGAATATAAATGTTGGGGCACCTGGGTGGCTCAGTCGGTTAAGTGTCCAACTCCTCTTTCTTTTTTTTTAAAGATTTTATTTATTTATTTGACAGAGAGAGAGATAGCGTAAGCAGGAATACAAGCAAGGGGAGTGGGAGAGGGAGAAGCAGGCTCGAGACATGGGACTCGATCCCAGGACCCCGGGATCATGACCCGAGCTGAAGTCAGACCCTCAACAACTGAGCCACCCAGGCGCCCTAAGTGTCCAACTCTTGATTTCAGCTCAGGTCATGATCTCAGGGTTGTGAGATCGAGCCCCACATTGGGCTCCGTGCTGAACGTGGAGCCTGCTTGGGATTCTCTCCCTCCCTCTCCCTCTGCCTCTCTCCACCCCCAAAAAGAAAGAATATAAATGTTGATGTATATACAATTGGTTAAATTTTTTTTAAATTAGTAATCATGTGCTGCTTGATGAATACTATCATTAAGAAGAGATTATTTGGATATAAACACAATGTGGATGGTCAATGTAAAAAAGTAGAGTCAGCAGATGCCGTAGATGCAGGGGTGACCTAGCATGGGATGACAATACTTCTGATGGTCCCCAGGCACCAAAACCTTTCACCTACCATTTCCTAACAAAAAGAAGGACATAAACATTTGGCTCAGCCTCATTTCTGACCTCAAGGTGCTCCCTGAGCCTTACGGCGTCCCTAACACTGGAGTTCTTTTTTTCTTTCTTTCTTTCTTTTCCTTTTTAGAGAGAGAAAGAGACTGTGAGCAGGTTGGAGGAGAGTTTGGGGGAGGGTGGGGCAGAGGGAGAGAGAAAATCCCAAGCAGGCTCCATGCTCAGCGTGTAGCCCAATGTGGGGCTAAATCATACAATTCCAAGATCATGACCTGAGCCAAAATCAAGAGTCTGACACTTAACCGACTGAGCCACTCAGGTGTCCCCCAACACTAGAGTTCTGCCTACATCCCTGGGCTGCAGACACTCCAACCTCAAAGCCAGTGAGTCTCAAAGTATGTCCCTAGACACCTGCATTGGAATTCCTGGGGTGGTTGTTAAGAATGCAGAATCCTGAACCCCACCCACCCCAGACCTGCTGAATCAAAATCCCTGGCAATGGGGCTGGGAATATGAATTTTATTAGACTCCCCCAGCCCCACCCATAATTCTTTGGTAAAGCGATATTTAAGAACCAGTGCCTTAGGGAGAGGTCAACTCACTTCCCAACACAAGCCCCTTTGGCTCACCTTGAAAAGGAGGAGATTGCACAAATTTCCAGGTCTGGGACAGACGTGCCCTTGAAAATCCACCATCCCTGTAGATTCTCCCTTCTACCTTCTGAGCTCCAGCCCTTCTAGAATTCCATGAGGCCTAAGGCTGCCTCCCAAACTGGGGGTGGGGGGAGTCACACAGCCTCAGATGGAAGCTGGCCTCATGCTGGCCTTTTAAGTCTTCCTCTAGATTAGCTGTATAGATGGGGCCCCTGCAACTTATATTCAAGTAACACAGTTCATTAGACTTACAAGTTCTGAAAGGGAAGTGTTGCCACAGCCCTATTAATAATAAACAGTGTGCAATTCTCTGTTATCTGCTGTTCACATGTGAATCTCACACACCTGGAGGCAAGCCTTCAGAGATGGATTTGGGGGTTCACGGCCATCTCTAGAGACATGACTAACCACATGCTGCCATCTCTACCTGGGGCCTGGAGTCAGCTCCCTGAACCCCCAGCAGCTGGCTGAGTCTTGGCTCCAAACCGGCAGAGGAGCTAGAACCCCAGAGCTGCCCCCACCTGACTCTAAACATCAAGCCTTGAAAGAATTGCCTTCTGCCAAACTCCTTGCCCAAGTTCAGCACACCACATGGACCCTTTGAAGACCAGAACTCCAGCTATGCTTCTACAGAACTAGTGTCCCTCCCAGCCCCACTGGACCGTTGCTGAGGCCTCAGCATGCCATGTAACTCAGCCCATCCAAATGTATAACAGAAAGAAGGGCTTGTTCTATCCTGCAAGATCAAGCAGGATAGAGCATCAATCACAGCAAATGCTTATGGCCAGGATTCAGCAATGATTCAACTACAAAAATATAATAGGCAGTTCTTATTTTGCCTGTCCAACATCATTCCTAATCTTTTTAGTAGGCATACCCAGATTTTCCTTTGGGAAACTATCCCTCTCCAATATCAGTCTGGGAGGTTTGGAGGGAGCTAGCCCCACCTCCTAGACCAAGGGTGAGAATAGCCGAAGTCACATATTAATCTCCCATGCCACAGGGAGCAGTTCACGGATGGGCACAGGAAGAAGCCAGTCAATCAAAGCCAATTCTAGAACCTTCTCTGGAACCTGGGAAAGAGAAGTTCTCTGTTCTAACGGCTGAGCTGGGAGAAATAAAATTTTGGAGCTGCTGGATATTTTCTTGCTTCCATGTGTAAAGACCCTCCCTGAGAGAGAAACCAACACAGAGGAAAGTAGAGACAAGAGACAGAGAAAGAAACTGAGTCCTGATGACATTATGTGAACACAAGGATCGAATGAGACCTGAAATCAATACCCTTGAACTTTTAAATTATGTGAGCAAATAACTTCTTTTTTAAATATGCTTGAACCAGTTTGAACTGAGAATCTGGCATTTGCAATGAGGAGTCCTGACTGACACAATCAGACAAATGGATAATGAATAACAAATGGGTCCAAACGCTAAAGAAGATTGTATTAAAAGTGCCCAGAAAACGAAATGTTACTGTACTCTCAATATTGCCACTCAAGGCTCCTCAGAGTCTGGTCTCTGCACCCCCCACCCCTTCCCCTGATGCAGTACGCCCAACAACTACAGTTTCCAGCATGTGCCTCTGTTTACCTCAACAGCCTTGAGCTAGACAGACTTCTCTATGTACACTCTACATAGCCTTTTTTAAGCCTATTTTTAAGTAAACTTTAGGCCCAATGTGGGGCTTGAACTCACGACCCCAAGATCAAGAGTCATATGCTCTACCAACTGAGCCAGCCAGGTGCCCCTATTCAGCCTATTTTTAATGAGTCTTCTCCTCTATTAGATTCATAAGGCTCTGAAAGGCAAGGGGCTGGATTTTATTTCTCTCTCAATTATTTGCTGGCCCACAGTAGACATTTAATATTTGTTGGATGGATGGACAGATGGATGGGTGGATGGGTGGGTGGGTGGGTGGATGGATGGATAAGTGGATAGAAGGAAGCTACACATGCAGTGCCGTCCTGTACTTGGTCCTGCCAGCCAAGTGGATTTGCCTATTTTACACCACACTCTCCAAACCCACATTTCTCCTCTAACTGCCATGAGAACAAATAACAATGGTACAAAGTGTGTGCATAGGGAACTGTATTACCTAGTGATTCTCCAAATTGGAACCTCAGGCCCATGATGTTTACCCTAAGCCCTCCTGACTTAGATCTTACAATACAAAACATGGTGGTTGTTCTTCACCTTAATTTGCTTTGGCACATCTTCCATCTCCTTGCCAGAGATGAAACCTGGCTTCCCCTAACAAAATACCACTTCCCTCTTCAATGAGGTCTGCTCTGATTCTCACTTCCCACTGGGCCATGAGCAGGGTCAGCATTTGTGCTTACATCCACTGCCACAACCTGACCAAGCTGTTGTCCTGGAGCCTCCTTATCACCCCCTTTTTCCAAACATGTTCCATCCCAACCCCCAGGACCCCATGCTGGCTTCCTTATGACCTCGATGTCATTATCCAGAAGTCATGGATCAGCCTCTTCAAGATTTTCTGAGCATTCCCTAGTTCTGACCACTTGGAAACATGTGGTCATAAAGGCTATCCTTATTGTGACAGAGCAAAGGTGATCATCTATGTATTCCAGACTTCTCCCTCCACCAGCTTCCACGGAGGAATCTGGACTGCCAGGCCTGGTCCTTGGGCTTTTGTGACACAGATCCAGAGGGAGAGGGGAGAGGAAGACAGGAGATGCTCCAGCTGGGAATGGAGAGAAGTTTTAAAGCCAAAGAGGTGAAGAAGGACTACCATATATTGGGCTGTACTCAGGGCTGCTCAGATAGGTGCTAGAGTTGGGGCTGAAATCCAGCCCCTGCCACACTCCCTAAGCCTCGTGCCCTAAGGTGGACTATGACAGTCCCCAGAGAAGAGGACATCTATTTCTAATTGATCTTCCCAAAGAGAACTTTTAAAAATTCATAGGAAGGTGCCCTAAAAGCTAGCAGTTGTCCAGGTCAGAGATGTAGATAAGAGAGAACAGAATTTAATAACAGCTGTGCTATGTCTCTCCTTCAAGGTGTTCAAAAAATACAAGTTCAAAACTTGAGTTACTTCAAAATGACTTGTGTTTCTGGGCTTTGCTCTAAAATAGGATGACATGGGTGGGTGAAGGATTTATAAAGTTACTTCATATTTGCTTTCTTTTCCCAGTCCTGAAGCTCAGAGTTGGCCCTCAGCAAAAGTATGGTTTGGCTTCCAGTTCAGTTTGTCTCCTAGTCCCCACAGCCTTGCTTGCCTTCTTCCTCCCCTTCTCACCAGGCAGGGCCTCCCCTCCTTGCAGCTCCTCTGTGGTCTAGCTGCCCCAAGGACTCAGAATGTCACTTGAGATGTCTCCCCATGCCCACTGGCTGGGCCACTGTCTGCAACCACCTGAGGGTCTTCCTAGATTGACAAGGCCTCTACACCACAGCCCAAAAGGTTATTTTAACAGAGATCTCAAATCACTTCCCTGCTTAAAGATTCTACCATGGCTTCTTGCTGCCTATAAGACACATACCATACTCTTCACTCTAGCCCAACAAAACCTTCATGGTCTGACCCTGCGCGTCTCTCAGGCTTATTGGCCCATGCATATCCTTACTCCAACCCTACTCATCTAATTCTCGTTCCCAAGCTTACACTGCATGATACCTTCCCAGATGCATTTCCTTTTGCCTGGAATGCTTCCCCCCTTTCTTTCCCTCACTTGGTACCTTCTGGCCAATGCCTACTCATCCTTTAAAACTCTGCTCTGGGGATGCCTGGGTGGCTCAGCTGGTTAAGCGACTGCCTTTGGCTCAGGTCATGACCCCAGGGTCCTGGGATCGAGCCCCACGTCAGGCTCCCTGCTCTGCTGGAAGCCTGCTTCTCCCTCTCCCACTCCCCCTGCTTGTGCTCCCTCTCTCACTGTGTCTCTCTCTGTCAAATAAATAAATAAAAATCTTTAAAAAAAAATAAATAAATAAAAATAAAAATAAAAAAATTTAAAAAATAGGGGAGGGGGGTGGGAGGATGGGTTAGTCTGGTGATGGGTATTAAGGAGGGCACGTTCTGCATGGAGCACTGGGTGTTATGCACAAACAATGAATCATGGAACACCACATTTAAAACTAATGATGTAATGTATGGTGATTAACATAACAATAAAAAATTTTTTAAAAATTAAAAAAATAAATAAAACTCTGCTTTGATATCACCTTTCCCGGGAAGCCCTCTCTGATTGCTTTTTCCTCCAGTCTGATTTAATGCCCCTTCTGTAAGCAGAACTCCATTGTAGCACTTATCACCCTGTACTGAAATACTGATTTGCCTCTCTTTCCTCTAACTGACTATGATTTTGAAGTCAATAGGAAATCAGAACTCATTAATCTTTGTAAACTCAATGTCTGGTAGAGAGTGGGTTTAGTGAAATTCCATTCATCTATCCATTCATGTATTCCAACCCAGAGCACTGTGATCCCTAACCCCACCTTCCAAGAATTATTCACTGGGCATCTGCCTTTCCCCTAATCCCCCCAACACCAAAACACCAAGATGAGTAGGGTTGGAGTAAGGATATGCATGGGCCTACCTACCTTGATACCTACCCCTGACAAGCCTGAGCTTACTCTACATGACACGTGATCTCTTGAATGTCAGTGAATTCTTTTTTTAAGATTTTATTTATTTGACACACACACACACAGAGCACAAACAGGGGGAGCAGCAGGCAGAGAAGGAAGAAGAAGGAGGCTCCCTGCAGAGCAGGGAGCCCAATGCAGGGCTCAATTCCAGGCCCCTGGGATCAGACCTGAGCTGAAGGCAGACACTTAACCGACTGAGCCACCCAGACATCCTGTGAATGTCAGTGTGAGTTCTTACTTGACCCTGGACCTGATACATCATATGCAAACCTGCTGGCGGGTAAATTTATAGATCCTGGAGTGTCTCCTCAGAAAGGGCTATGACGCAACTTTTGGTTTGATTGTGTTTTAAAGTCATAGCAGTATTAACACTCCTGCAATTACTGTGGCCTTAAAGCTTTCCACAAAAGTTAGATGTAATAAAAGAATGTCTACTCTTACAGCTTGCAGAGGACATGCAGGTTGCTTAAATGATATTTTTTCATAGCAAGGGAGACTTATCTTTATACAAAAATGGCCTCTCTAGGGGCATCTGGCTGGATGTCAGTAGAGCATGCAACTCTTGATCTCAGGGTCGAAGTTCAAACCCCATGTTGGGCCTAGAGCTTACTTTAAAAAAAAAAAAAAAGGGTTCTGCAAAAGAACTTAAAGTGGCTCATACTAAAGCCTCAGAGGTATTATAAAATACAAACCAATAACAACAAAAAGTAAGAAGATAAGATCTAAGTAATTAAAGTAGGAGGAGAATATATCACTGAAACCTAGGCTAAGGAAAGCTCAAGCACTGAGCCTCCTGACAGCCAGAGCAAAGACAGAAGTACAGTAAGTTAGCTAATAAAAGAAAATAAAACAGGATTTATTATCCCTCTTTAATGTACATTTACTTTTCCTTTTGTCCAGTGCCTTCCCCTTCTGGGAAATTCTCTCCCAAGTCGCACCCAAATCATGTGGCTAAAATAGAAGCTCTCTACCTTTTTACCAATCTCCCCTTCTTCACTCCCCTCTCCCTACACCCTCTTTGGCCAATCTTGGACTCCTAAACCAAACTGGGCTGATCATTGTGCCCCACCTCCCTGACATAGTAATTGGTCTAGGATTGGGTAATTCAATGGAGCTGGGCCAATTAGATCCTTTCCTGGGGGCTTTTCAAACTGAAGCTAGCCCCTCAGTTTCTCTCTGGAACCAACCAAAGAGAAGTGAGTCTTAGAAATGCCAACAAGCAAACCCCCAACCGTGTGGCAGGAGTCCATCTGAGAAGTCCCACCTGAGAAAGAAGCCAAAGGAGGGTGGAAAGAAACACCCTGACTGCATTCAAGGCCCTGGTTCCTCTTCTTGCCACTCTCTGCTGTATCCCAGCCCTTCTTATGAATTGGCTATGTGGCCAAATACCTTCCTCTTTTGCCCAAGCTGATTTGACCTCAGTTTCTATCTCTGGCAACCAAAAGAATGCTGACTAATATAGGAACATTGAGCAACGTGATGGATGGTGAGCTCCAAGGCAGTTTTACCAAAAACATAGATGTTCTGCATATGGGCAGCTCTTCTCATGGACTGCTTGGTGTTTACTATATTAGAATCTACTCTATAAAGGCATTTTCATAAATGGACATTTCCATATCTGTGTACTTGACATAGGGATAAAGCTCAGAACTTGAGATGTGAATGATGAAAGTATTTCTCTGTTGTGTTTTAGTTGAGAGCTCTATGGAGCATTATTCAAACCAAGAGAAGAATGGATTTTCTGGTCTTGACTGAAGGATGACCCACATGCCCTGGACACCAGAGGTGGAGATGACAGAGATGAATTTTTATTGTTATTGTTAAGTAGGCTCCACACTCAGTGCAGAGCCCAACACTGGGCTTGAACTCACCACCGTGAGATCAAGACCTGAGCCAAGATCAAGAGTTGGATGCTCAACTGATTGAGCCATCCAGGCACCCCCAGAATTGATATTTCATTAAAAATTCAATTGTACTTCTACCCCGGGGCAGCAACTCCTGCCCAGTACCTTCTAATCCTAAAAAAAAGGTCTTCAGGAGTCACTATGTAGGCCTAGCACATTTGTGTCCAATCATGTGAGTAACCTATTGAATCCACAACACTCTGAAGCATTTTGGATTTTTTAACTGCTCCTTCCAATTTTTCCTATGGTGACCACACTTGATCATCCTTCCCTTTTGTAAGGTTGTACAACAGCCTCCCAACTCTGTGAGGACTTCCTGCTCTGACCAGGATGCTACCTAATCAGTGACTGAAACTGCAGGCGGAATATCAAGTTTTTACTGACATCAAATATTTACAGGTTGTCTACTGAATGCCAGCCATTGCAATGGTGTCAAAGACCCTCTCATAGCTCACACTTTCAGCCAGTTTCTAGACCATGCATGATGGATGATGCCTGCACGCCACACACTCTCATAGGTATACTGGGAGCTACTCAAGATTTGAAGGGAGAAGAGAACTAAAAGTGCAAAAAAATTGTCCTCTTGCCCGTAAGATCTCAGGATCCTTATCTCTGATGCATATGAGACAAGAGTCATGGAATTCTCTAATACTTGCATATTTTTCATGATGCCTTAACTCTTCTGCACCTAATGCAGGTCTGGCACATAGTAACTGCATGTAATAGACTCTTGCCAGTTTTTGGTTGCCCAGCATCTAAAGCCCTTCGTAGGTATGGCAAATTCTTCCTCGGAATGAGATGTAGTGTGTGGAAGAAGCCACTTCCTGATCCAGAAGCTGCAAAGGCCCAACGCACACTTTCCCAGCCTCTGTCACAGCTAAGGCATTGGCATGTGTAACTCAGCCTTGACCAATCAGATAAACTAACTCCAGGCTGGGAATTGGGAGCTGGTGATGCAAAGAAGCAGGGACAGAGGAGAGCCCATTCGGGTGGAGGCAGCAGAAGCAACAGCAGGCTCCAGTTTCCAGGAACTGCAAGGGCAATAGCACCCGTGGCCAGAACTGTGCTAGCCTTGGCCCCCAGGATCCTGCAGCAGCGGGGGAGTCCTCCCCACATGGGTTCTGGGTGGCTCTGGGCTGTGGTCCTGGCCACTCCCTGGCCTCCCTGGCCCCTGTCTGTTTTCTGAGTTTGGTCTTCTGGGGGATTCTGTGAGTTACCTACATAAATCCAGTTGATTTCTCTTCCTTAGAATGAAGAGATCTGAGTCATTATCCTGTATAAAATGTTTAGGCAAATAAATTCATAAATGAATCTATTTTATTATGTGTATTTCACAAACTTACTGGGATAAACACAAATCATTAGCTTCACTGTGTTGTATAATGAATGGCACTGAACATCAGAAAGGCCAAGCAATTCCTCCAAGATTTACACAGCCAATAAATAGAAGGGTACAGACTCAAATGCCAGTGACAAGATTTTAAGATGCTATTCTTTCCATTATACCAAGCAGTTGTTGGTTCCTGACCCAATGATGTCCTATGGGTTCTTGAGACCTTATACTTTGGAAGTATACTGTCTCTTCACCTCGAATCCTGACCTGCTTTCTTATTTCTTCTTTAATCCTTTGACCCAGACTGGTGTCCTAAGGCATGCTGAGTCTTTGCTGCTATGGGGTCTGTCAGCTCAGCCCCCAGACACAAATTGGCTTGAATGTTTCCATAGTATCCTGCCTGTGTGGGTGTGTGTGTGTGGGATACATGCACATAGAGGCAATAATTTTTACATTTTCTCCTCATTTTCAGCTTATGTAGACCATACTTGTGCATGGTGGGGAGAGGGAATTAATGGTCTTGCACAGGAAATGTCCCAACAGCCACACTTCTGCCCAATGGAAAGATCTGTTTTCAGTTTTTGGATCCCAGTGAGGAAGCTGCTCTTCCTATCAAAGTGAGTTCCTTGGAGGGTAAAATGGAGACACTGTTATCTACTTATTGTTACCTAATTGTTGATATTGTGAAGATTAAACCAAATGAAAAAGAATCCAGCAAGGTTCCTGGCATGCAGTAAGTACTCAAAAAATGTTGACCTTTCCAGATTCCAAACTGCAAAAAATACTTAATATGAAGATGCTTATTACCACATTACTTATGAAAACAAAATATTAGAAGTAACCTACATTCACAATGAAAGAATGATTTTCATATTATGCATCTATTAAAAATTGTAGCAAAATAAATAGGAATTATGAAAACTACAGGGAAAGATTATAATGAAAAAAATGCAAAACTGTATGTAAAATATTCCTATGAAACAAGGTAGAAGAGTAACACCAAAATGAAAACAAACTTTATCAGAAAGTCCCATAATCCATTACCCCAAAATCTTGCAGTCAGTTGAGCTCTGGCATTTAGAATTGTTTGGATATTGCCGTATCTTGTATATTATATAGCAACTCCAGCACTCCTTAATCCAATGCACTAGTACTCCAGGAGCAAATATCTGAATAGTGGCCCTAAGTGGAATAAACAGACTCTAAGTAGCCTCCCCTCAGTTCAGGACAGATGTCTCCATCAGACAAGTGCAGTTCAAGACACAGATTTGTCCACCAAGTAAGTTATAAAAAGCTTTTCAATTATCAACACTTTGGGGATTTTAGAATTGAAGATAAGAAATTATAGGCCTATTGGTTCTGCCAAACAAACAATATTAAAAGCATAAAATGCAGGAACTGATGTTAGAAGTACAATCACCAGTTTGCTTGAGTTCCCCACAGCGGCGACAGCCACCTTCAGTGCTCTCACCATTAGCCAGATTTCTAATCCAGACCCAGATGGCCTTAACTCATTCTTGTTTTCTTTTGCACTTACACTATCACCCACACTTGCTGGCTCCTTTGTAGACACCTTACACTATTATGTAGCAAAAGCAAAGACTTTCTACATATGGTTTAAGAGTAGCCTCTCACCCCACTTTCTGCCATACAGTAATTGGTTAATATATAATAATAATATTAATAGATTAGGCCCACAACGCCATTCCCATTCCTGACCTGTGCTTGATTTTTGTAGCCAGTGGTCAAAGTCCCCTCATCATGGCCTCAGGGAAACAAACCCAGACACTGAGGTACAGAAGTACAAGGCAGGAGCCAAGGTCCAGGCAGATTTGGGGCATCAGCAGCAACAAAGTAGCTTGCTGTTGACTCAGCCTCAGTCTGCAAGCTTTTTTCTTCATGTAGGAAGGCCAGTCATGAGGTAGGACTGTGAGAAACCTGATGATCCCTCCCTTCATCACCACCCCTTCCCTCAGCCATTCCTGGGACTCACAACATGATTGCTCTCGGGGTCAACATCACATATGGGGTGTGCCATAGTTGCAGTTTGTTGCTCCCTGCCCCCCAAAACGGCAAGAACCACTGGTTTAGATGGAGATCCTTTGGGAGGAGGGGTTTAGCATGCAGGATGCACAACCAGTTCCAAAGACTTTGATTTGGGGACATGTCCAAAGGCATAAGACAAATGGCAGCTCTCTCAGTCTTATAAAAGACACTAGTAGTCTTATAACATTTTAAAAAGCATTATTATGAATGTTAAATCATGCTTCCCTTGATATTCCTGCCATGAGGGACACCTTGCCATTTGATTGTATGATATTCAATGTGTGTCATGAGCTACTTTTAAAGCTTTATTCTCCTTTGCCCTTTTCTCAGCCTCAACTCTATGTATCTTCCCAACTTCCTCATTCCACTCAAGACTTTTAAATAGGCCCCCAAAGGGAACTACATTGTCTGAGTTAGTAATAAAGTCCCTGTTTACAGCCATCATGGTTTCATATGCGGCTAGACAATAGCTGGGCAGCAGGTCCAAAGAACATGTATAAAAGGATGTCAGTGAGGAAGATTGGGGGGGGGGGTAAATGGAACTGGTAGATTCTCTGATGCACTGGACCACATGAAAGATCATGGTGAGAAGCTGTGAGTGAAAGATAGCCTCAAATTAAGCAAATGAAAAAAAGAATGAATTATTAACTTCAGGAAAGATAAAAAGCTTTACAAGAAAGAAAGTGTAACATTATCACACAACTTGGCTCAACAGGAAACAATGCTTTCATGGACATAATGTAAATTCTTAATACAAATTAAACAAAAAAAATGTGATAACATTATATTGAGAGATTGTAAGAAAGGGAAGTATATGGTAAGGGAGTTAGGTGTAAGTGCTAAACCCTTATCAGACATACCCGGAAATCAATAAATGATGTCTAACATTGAGAAATCAGGAAAGAGTAGGATAAGCATATTTTGAAGAAATATAAATATAATACCAGAAGAAACAGCTAAGTGTAAAAATGGTGGCTTCTGATGAGCAAAACTGAAGGGTAGAAGAGGTGAAGAGGAAGTTTTGTTTTTCATTATAAGCCTTTAAATAGTATTTTACTCTTCGTTAACTAACTGCATGTAGTACTTTGATAAAAAAAAATCTTAATTTTAAAAAATATACGTGAAAATTTGAAAGGCTGTGAAGAGAGAGCTCATAGAAAAAGAACTACAGACAATCCTTAAGCATATGGAAAGATGTTTGAGCTTATTAAAAATAAGAGAAATACAGGGCGCCTGGGTGGCTCAGTTTGTTAAGCGTCTGACTCTTGGTTTCAGCTCAGGTCTTGATCTCAGAGTCATGATCTCAGGGTGGTGGGATCAAACCCCATGTTGTGCTCTGCACTCAGCAGGGAGTCTGCTTGAGATTCTGTCTCTCCCTCTCCCTCTGCCTCTCCCCCTCAAATAAATAAATCTTTTTTTAAAAATAAGAGAAATGCAAATTAAAACAAAACAGATACTGTTTCTCATCTGTCAGATTGGGAAAAATCCAAAAGTGGGAAGCCATCCTCTTTTGGCAAGCCTGTGGGGAGTACAAAACAACTGAACCCCTATCAAGGAGAATCTGGAGTACCCACTTAAACTGCAGATGCATTTCTCCTTGACCCAGCAAACCCTCTTCTAGAAATGCACCCCCAGATCCTCCTGCATGCATATAAAATGACATGCATAAAGTCATTCATTGTGATATTGTTATATAGCAAAAGATAAGAATCCAAATGTCTGTCAACAGGGGACTGGTTAAATCAATTATGGTTCAATCACTCCATGGAAAATATTTATGTTTTCAATGAATAAAGGAAAAATAACTTACATAATTTAACAGCCAGCTTCCAGGCCCTCCTAAGTATGGGGGGCTGTGTCGGAAGCCTCTCAGACAGAGCAGACTCTCTGCCCTTCCGAAGTGTGAGCATAAAAGGAACTTGGCTCCCAACCCCTTTCAAAACCTTAGAAACAAAGCAAAACAGGTGGTGAGGCAATGTCTGACTTCATATCAGTCCTAGGTCCAAATCCCACTTGGTCACTCTATTAACTGAGACACTCGGGGCTTTGGTTCCTCATCTATAAATGGGGATAAAATTCCCTCCCTCGCAGGGTGGCTGCAGGATAGTGTGTGACACCCATGGCACAGAGCTCTGCTCACAGTAAGTGCTCAATGACAGACGTCATTATTAATAGCAGTACTGGAAAAAAGAATCCTGTCTCCAGGACTGTGTTCATTATAGGAGGAAAGTCATCTTGAAATACCAACGTAAGAATCAAAAGTCACTGCTCTGAAGAAAAAAAGGAATTTCCCTCCACAACCAGGCAGTTTTGGAAGTGACTCTTCATCCCCAGGCAGATATGCACACTGTGTGGGAGCCTCCCGCATCTCATTGCCACCACCTCCTCTGGGGGCTGGTAGACACTTTCCCTAAGTATCCCGCATCAGCGTGGTGGGAAGGACCTGGGCCCAAACACCTTCGGTTTAGGATGAGAAACCCCAGGACCAGAGGAACCAGTGATGTACTTGAGAGCACACAGCCAGCGATCCTGTTTCGAGCCACTAACAAAATTGCTAATCGGGTATACCTTTGTGTGACAGCCATTTTCCAGTGATTCAAAACAGAATGAATAAACCTAAAAACGGGTACTCAGGACACTGAGCCAAGTTGACTTTCATTCACTTCCGAAAGTGGTTGTGATCAATGTGAAAGCCATGCTCAAAACTGGTGGGTAAGTAATGTGTTTATCTGTGTCAACCCATCTTTATGCTGTGCCTACCCGTTACCTTTTATATACTTCTGTGGAATGAAGCCCCAAATTTATTTTTATTTTTATTTTTTTAAAGATTTTATTTATTTGATGGATAGCACAAGCAGGCAGAGAGGCAGGCAGAGGGAGAGGGAGAAGCAGGCTTACTGCTAAGAAGGGAGCCGATGCAGGGCTCCATCCCAGGACCCTGGGATCATGACCTGAGCCGAAAGCAGACGCTCAACCGACTGAGCCACCCAGGCACCCCTGAAGCCCCAAATTTAGGAGCAATTTGTATTGCAGTAAAAACAAGGATTTCTAGAATGTGCCCAATCCCTGCTCTAGCAATGATTACATATGTAAAGCTGGGTTTCCATTTCCTCATCTGTAAAAGGGAACATCAGCCACCTTCACCACACTGCTGCAAAAATAAAATCAGATAACGGTGTCTGTCTGGCACAGAGCAGCACTACTTCCCACCGACCCAGGCGTCCCCTTGCCTTATCTACAGATGGGACCTAATCAATTCCACAACAGTCCACTGACCCTGCTCTTTGAAATCCAAGGAAAAATTTCCCTCTAAGCCTTTCAGAAAAATGAAAAAATAAAATACTTTTCATGATATTTACATAGGTAAATACTTTTTAATTTCCTCAGCCAGAACCAAGAGTTAAGAAGAATCTCATTAAAAAGAATTATAAAAGCATTTCTTTTTCAAGTTCCCCAAATAGCTTCTTCATCTTCCTCTTCATCTTGGGGACTGGTTCCCACCACGCCTACAGTGATCGGGAGAACTCTGGATCCAGCCCTATTCACTGCGTTCCTGATTCTCCCACTTCCCTGTCCCAGCATTTGCTCGTGGTAAACACTCAATAAATGGTTCTAAGCTGAACCAAACATAATGAGGTGAAGAATTCAACAAAGACATACTGAGCATCTACTATACCCTAGGCACTGTGTAAGAGCAGTTTCCCTCTCATATTTAATTATCACAACAATCCAGAAAGGTAATCATTGTCCCCACCTTATGCATGACAAAACAGGAAACCAGACCATGCAGTGACTTGCCTTGAGTCCCAATGTCAGGAAGGGCAGGACAGGATGGAGCCCAGGTCTCAGAGTGTGTTATAACTGGGAGCCCCTCACTGCAAAAGCACCTTTGTTATGTTTTCTTTTCCAATCCACTCCCTGTACACAACCAGAAGCCCCTAATTTTCAGCAAGTCATTTGATAACTCCAAACGAGGGGCCACAACCTTTTCTCTACCTCTATTGGTGAAAAAAGACAACATCATGTTTCCAACACACTAATCAGACCAAGGGAAAAAAAAATCCCCATGACTTCAGTAATTTTCCATCCTCTGGAACAAAGACACATATACAGAAGATTCACCATAATAAATAAACATTGCTTTTAAATGATACCAATCTCTCTTTTAATATGCCTCCAACCCTAAAAGCTAAGGTTTAATAACTTCCTTTCTTGTATCTTGAATAGACACACAAACCTAAATAGATACACAAACTGTACATGCAACAACGGCCACCTACTTAGACTGGGCTCTCACATCGATACCGATTTTCCTTACAACCTGCACCCAATTTGACTGTAATCCTAGGCGTGCTGACCTGAAATAGTTGCTGGCCGCAGCAAGCACCACGCGGTGGCAGGAGAATTCCTGAATGTCCACACACAAGATGACATCAGTCAGAGCATTTTCCACACGGAGGGTGTCCAGGCCATTCTGCAGCATTAAGGAGAGTCCCGTGTCATCGAATTTTACCTTATCCCCATTTAAGATTTCTACCAGGTCTCCCTTCTTCTGGGAGGGCTCATCTGTAGAAGGTGCCAGAGGCCCTTCCAAACTCTTCTCTACCACGTCGCCCATGGTCCAGGCGCCCCTTTGTCCTGCCATCAACATCCAGACTGAAGGAGCGCCCAAGCTTCAGGCAGGTCACATTGCAGAAACTGAGCGGATTTCCTGTGCAGAGTCCTCCACTTATCACCAGCTGTCACACACACACAACAGGAAGTCTCGTACTTTCTCATCCTGTTACTACAAACGCCAGTAACTTCTATTCTTCTTTCTATGAGTCAACAAAAGGTTAGAAATTACTTAGAAGGGGTGTGTAGAAAGGGGCTCCAGGAGAGAAGGGGTGGCTTCTCAGAGTCTGCTATTAGTGTTCCTGAGGTTATTTTGGTCCATCTCCCCCTCATATCCGTGAGCAGGAAGCCTCTGATTCTGGTTATTACATTTGTACCTCTGGTGCTTTTATAACTGAGGTTGTCGATGATAGGATGGGCAGGAAACATTCTACGATCTTCCCCCTCCCTCTTCTGAGGAGTCTGAGACCCCACGATAAGCCCCCACCCAGTCCCTTGGGAACTTTGGAAAACCCACTTATGGCTGGCCTTCTCATTTATATTAGCACTGCGCATCTTCTGCCTTTGTCTTCCTCCGCTGCTCAGGGGGAAAAAATGTCATGGCAAATATTAATGTTCTCCCCCCCAAGAAAGTCTATTGTTTCAGATATGTCTCTGGGGACAGAGGAGAAATGGTCTCCAGAAACTCCATCCCCAGGGGCTTCTCTCTTAGTAGACTAATCAGGGTAGGTCAACACCAGATTACCCTAGCAAGTCTCAACTCAAATTGGCCTGATCTCACTCAGCATCTAGTGGTCATGTATCTAGTGGTACACCATGAAGTATCTTCATTACATCTGCAGGTGTCTGTTAAATAATAGTAACTATCTTTTCATAAACTCCCACTATATTACAGATTAGAGAAGTTAACTTATTTTAATGTATTTTAATCCTTATGAGAATCCAATGGGGCAGATATGATTTTCCTCATTTTACAGAGAAGGAAACTGAAGCTCTGCTCAAGCAAGTGGCGGGACCCAGATCTGTTTGGCTCCAAAGCCCGTTTCCTCCACCACCATCAGGCTATGAGAGCTGTAATATCATGTTGGTCCTGACTCCTGCATCTCCCAGAGAGAACCGCAGGGCTTACCTGCCATGGCCACTCCAGTCTGCAGCGCCTCACCAAAGTGGCCTCTGCTGTCTCGCTCCTGCTTTCATGCACCGTCTAGCAGTGGGGAGCACTCGCTGTGCTACTGATCAACAGGGAGTCCCCATTCTTTCTCTGCCCTGGTCAGTGGAGACTGAGCCCTCTCCAGGGGTCCCAGTTCTGCCTTAGCTCTTCTTCTCTTCCATGGATGCTTACTCCTAATGTCAGTGTCTATGTTATCTCCCCTCCACCAGACTTGTTCTGTATCCAGAGCTCTGTCAATCAAGACGTTTTGGCTTCAAGAACAGAATAGCCCATCAAAAGTGGTTTAAGCAATAGAAGTCTCACATTATAAGAAGCCAGAGGTATGGAGTCCCAGGCTAATCCAGACGCTCATCCTTCTGTATCATCAAAGACACAGAATTTTTCCATTTTCCCATTCTGTCATATTCTCCGTGTGATGGAGATGCCCCCTCATGATCACATAATAGCTGCCACAGTACCAACCAGTCCAAAAGCAGGAAGAAGGGCAGGCCTTTTCTCCTTCATCTCTTTTTACCAGAAAGAAGATATTTCCTAAAATCTCCATCAGACTTCTCCTAAGTCACTTGACCACCTCAGACCAAGCTCCAGGAAATACAAATGGAATAACATGATTGCCTTGCACAAAACATGATTCATCTACTGGCTTGAGTCCACTTTCCCCAAGAACAAGGATCTGATAGCCAAACAAAATCAGGGCCTGTTAGCACAGAGGAGGGGCAAGCGCTGGTGTGTGGTTAGCCTCCTAAGCCCACCACAGGGAACATGCACAAAACTGACTCTTCCCGCAGGCCTCGACTGGGAGGAGCTCAGCACTTCCAGCTCCATGACTCTAACCGCCACATCTGGTAGAACTGAGGACAATACATGACCCAATCCCTCTCTCATGGCATCTTGTCACCCAGAACCTCTCAAAGTATAAACAACACTGACCATATTCAGCTCCACTCCATCCCCCCCCCATTAAAACAAAATAAGAATAAAACTCAATTCTCCATTCACAATGGATCCTGTTCACCAAGTTCCCTTACTATTTTTCATATACCTCCAAGTCCACCTGCCCCACTCTCTTGACATGAGCAGATAACTGTTACCTTCCCCCCACCCCTACATCTTCCTAGTAAGTAGGGATGCACGCACAAACTTGTACTATAGGTGTGATAATGCCTACAATTAGATTTAGTGCAAAGGAAAAAAACACAACCAGTTTGGCATCCATGTCAACCTGGATATGCTCTGAGATTTAGCATGAACTGATAAATATTCTTTACAGCTACAAGCAAAATAACTCTGTTCTGTGGAAGTTTTATTTTCCCTACCAAGCAACAAAATGTACAAGGCACTGGCAAAAGCTTTAATACTGAGAAAACTAATTATATCTTACTAGACTAGTTGGCTTCATAATGCTTGAAAGGAATAGATTCTGCCCCCATGCAAATGGGTAGCTTCACTAAAGGGAAATCTCTATTCCTAAAACCACAGGTTGCCCCTTCTGACCCCAGTCAATGTTTTCTCTATCACAACTTATAGTGATAGAAACAAGTCTTAAGTCAGCTACAAAGGAAGAGCCACTGGTCCCTCATGTTAACTTATTACTACTAAAGCTATCATTTATTGAATATCGACTATGTTTCAAGAACTGTGAGAGGCACTTTATGAACTCTGATGCACCTAATCTTCCCATCAATCCAGTGCAGTTAAGTATTATGATCTCCATTTTAGACACATGAAGACAGATAAGATCACGTAATTGGTATCATGTCCATATCCCCTCAGCCCATCCTGGAGGTCACCCACAGACAGTTCCTACAAGCACACCAAAAGCATCACTCTGCCTGAGAACGTTGTCCAGCTATAAGAGCATGTCGGCTCATCAGAAGTGCTCCCAAGAGTGACCTGCAACTGAGAGTCAGGAGTTGGTTGATAAAAACGCTAGCTTCCTGTCTCTTGGTGGGACAATGCTGAAGCGTGTTCTACCCTATCAGAAGACTCTCAGAGGATTGAGCTCTAAGTGCCCACAGTAGTAACCCATTCACCCTCTAAGGGAGGGAAGCCTCTGATGCCATTTGCTTATACTCCAGGGTAAGAAAGGAAAAGCCAAGACTGCCCCCCCACCCCCACCCCGAGAGGATTTGTTTACCAGAATAAAGGTTTCTTTCTCCGGGGGAGGTAGAGAAGGAAGAAGATGAGGAGGAAACAGACCCATGTGCCAGCTGACCTATATAAGTTCTGAGTCTCATAATTTCAGCATTCATCTCTTATGATGCAACCCCATTGCACACTCAGAATAACATCAGGCTTTCATCGCATTATCTATAGAGATAGGGATGCAGGGAACTGGTAAGAAGATGGTCTGTGCATAATAAATGATCTTTTTTCTGATTCAGAGACTTCGTATTTCCTGTCAGAAAAAAAAATTGAAACCTATACATATACATTTAACATGCAGTTCATTTTATTTATTTATTTATTTAGGAGTGGGGAGGGGAGGGGCAGAGGGAAAGGAAGAGAGAGAATCTTAAACAGGCTCCACACTCAGCGCAGAGCCTGACACGGGGCTCCATCTCACAACCGTAAGATCATGACCTGAGCCAAAATCAAAAGTTGGAAGCTTAGGGTGCCTGGGTGCCTCAGCTGGTTGAGCATCTGACTCTTGGTTTTGGATCAGGTCATGATCTCGCCATGGTCAGATTAAGCCCCGAGTGGGGGTCTGTGCTCAGTGCAGAATCTGCTGCAGATTCTCTCTCTCTCTCTCTCTTTCTCTCTCAAATAAATAAATAAAATCTTAAAAAAAAAAAGTTGGAAGCTTAACCAAATGAGCCACCCAGGTGCCCCAACATGCAGTTCATTTTAACTTAATTTCTCCAGGATGAGCAGCAACAGGTGTGGAAGGGAAGAACCAGCAGAATGAACAAAGTGCTTCAGGGTCTAAATCCTACCGAAAGAGACCCAGGCTTCATCCTTTCCTGCTGCCTGCAAAATTTATCCTTTAGGATAAATGTCCTTCCTGCCTTCATAAAGCTTCCCCAATATACCTACGTTTATTGCAAGCCTTGCCTGTGTACACACTGCACTCTGCTCATGCTCCTATGGATGCACTAAAGCACTGTCTTGTCATTACCTGGCTATTCGTCTGTCTCCCACAGTAGGCTGTGAGCTCAAGTCAAGCCATCTTATATCCCAGAACCTGGCACAAGCCCAGTTACATATGCTTCAGTCAAGAAATAAGGGGTGGATAGACGGATTTCATGGTGGGATGAAAGAATAATCAAAAACGGAAGAAGAGTTCTGCCTTGGTAGCCAGTGGCTCTCTTAGGAGGACTTCCTGCATGGCCAAGGTAATGTGTGAATTCACCTGGGAGGACAAGAAGAATTTATGAGAGAAAAGGGAGAGGGTAAAGGCTTTCCAAGAAAAAGGTGGAATGAACACACCAAAGGTGTAAAAGAACAAGGAGTATTTGGAGAACTACAAACCATTAGGTACAACTGGAAGACAAGGTGTGTGAGCTGGGTAGGGTTGGAAAATGGGGTACAATGGTAAGACACCAGGCCAGAGGGGGCCGCCCCCGCCCCTCTCCTGTAGGTCAGGCCGGGGTTCCTGAGACGCTGCACTACGACCCCCATACCCCTGTGAACACGTCGATATGAGCAAGCAGTTCGAAGCATGCGGGCTGCAGGCTTGCAGCCTGGGCACCCCCTCCATGCCCGCCGCACCCTGCCTGCTACCGTCTGGGGAGCTGAGGGCGGGTGCCGCTGGCCTGATGCTGCGCGCGGGCTCTGCTCAGCTCTCTGTGCATTAACTCCCAGACAAACATAAGTGGATAGCAACAGAAAATGGTACTGGAACAGTGGGAATCAGCAATTTTGTACAGGAAGCTTTGGGAGATGTTGTTTACTATAGTCTGCCTGAAGTTGGGGCAAAATTGGACAAACAAGATGAGTTAGGTGCTTTGGAAAGTGTGAAAGCTGCTAGTGAACTCTATTCTCCTCTATCAGGAGAAGTAATTGAAATTAATGAAGCTCTTGTAGAGAATCTGGGACTTGTCAACAAATCTTGTTATGAAGATGGTTGGCTGATCAAGATACACGGAGTAATCCTTCAGAACTGGATGAACTGATGAGTGAAGAAGCATATGAGAAATACATAAAATCTACTAAGGAGTGAAAATGGAACCCTTAAATAAACAACTTAATCTAGCATAGTGGTCTTAAATTAGTGGTGCATACAGGATTTAAAAACTGCAACTTTTAGCAATGCTAATGGAAAAAGAAACTACTTGCAACAATGTTCATGGAAGAAAACACCCTTTGACTTTCTAATGATTGCAGATAAACACAATATGCATCTTTTTTGCAACACCCTATGATTTTTAGGCGAGGCTCCAGTTGTAAGTCAGAATCCTGAAATTATGTGTGGTTAAAAAGTAGTTATAAAAATTATGTAATTCAAAAATAACATTGTAATCTTAAGCCTTAGGGAATATCGTAACTTGCTTACATCTATCCCTGGATTGGGGTCAAAATACTTAAATGATCTTTCCTTGGAAATAACTGGCAGTGGAGAAAGGTTTGTTAGTTGCACAGCATCAGATAAAGAGCAATACTATCTTAATTTTGCAATATACAGTGCTTGCTGGTGCTATTTTTATACAATGAAGCAAAGCCTTGCAAGAAGATAAGTAGTTTGATAATAAAACACTCAACTTCTTCCTTAAACAAAAAGACAGAGACCAGGCCAGTGAGGAGATTTGGACCCACGCCCTCTGGCAGTGATGCTGAAACTGGAGCATGCATCAGTGTAACCTGAGCCCCAACCCCAGACTTTCTAATTTGGTAGGTCTAGAGTGGTGTCTGAGAATTTGCATTTCTAACAGGCTCCAGGTGATGCAAATGCTGCTGGTCTTGGTCCCAGGTCCATTCTTTGAGAACCATTGTCGTATGTGAATCTGTCGGAAGCTCTGCAGGTGTTTAACAAAGGGGAAAAGAAGGACTCTGATAGGGGATTGGAAGGCCATCAGGTGGAAGAAACTAGAGGATGACTCCAGGGAATCAAGAGCCAACAAAAAAGAGTTACAAGCAGACCACTTGGAGCCCAATATGAAGAATTCCCAAATCCTTAGTCTTCCCAGACTGGCTTACAACTAAGTCAAACAAGTAGTTTGTAGATCATGAAATAAACCCAGATGATTAAGTGACTGCCCCAAAGTCACACAGCTAGTTAGTGGCTGAAATGGGGCAAGAATTCAGGACTTGCAACTCCTGAGTCAGTGTTTTATCCATCCCAGGCTCAAGGAGGGTGGTCAAGACTTTGTATATATCTTACTTGTAAGTGGGAGGTAACTGGAATATCCACCGACGCCTCAAACAAGAGTAGCCTTACCTTCTGTCCTGTGATCTTCTTCTGGTTCCAGTTAATAGCTGAGGATCCAGAGGACAGAGAACCTGCAGCTTCTACCTCAGATCAGGTTCACCTGTGTATCCCCAGCTCATGGGTGGAGCACCCAGCCGCTCCCACTCCCATCCTGCAGACACTGTGACCTGGTCTCTCTTCCTTGCCTGATTCAAAGCTGCCCAAGGCTCCTAGACTCCTGCCCGTCAAACCCTAGCCCTGGGCCTCTGAGGCCAACTTCTCTTGACCACATTGTCCTAGCTTAATATTAACAAAAGATAAATGCTTTCATAAAGAACAATGAGCTGGGGGCCTGACTGAGTCAGAAACAGGAAGTTGGGAAGTTGCATGAGAAAGAGCATAAGGCTGATCTAAGTGGGGAGCCCAGAAACCAAAATCTGAATACAGGGCCAAGTCTAAAGCCAACTGTTTCATCATTTAAATCCAGAGGTGATTTTTTTTTTTAGATTTTATTTATTTATTTGAGAGAGAGACAGAGATATAGTCAAAGAGAGCATGAGCAGGGAGGAGAGGGAGAAGCAGGCTCCCCGCTGAGCAGGGAGCCCAATGTGGGGCTCGATCCCAGGACCCCAAGACCATGACCTGAGGCGAAGGCAGACACCCAACCAACTGAGCCACCCAGGCGTCCCTGGAGGTGATTATTTTTGAAAGATCTGTCAAGGTTTTATTTTCTCTTCCAAATGCCACATACAGCAAACACTTTCCATAGCATAACTTCTCAGTTTTTAGTCAACATAATGAAAGACTTGTCATGTACTGATTATAGTTTTACCAAACTCTATTCAGAGCCACCTAGCCAGGTCCCTGAGCATCGCTCTGGAATGTCCTCTGCAGATCTGAACTTAAGGAAGGCCAGGTGTTCCCGAGACCCCCACCAGGTGGTTCTGAGCAACCTCTCTCTGAAACAATGTCTACAAAATAGGGAGTCAAAATTTGGAAGTGAGCTCAACCAAACCTGCTGCAAGCCCTTAGGTGGACCAGGGGGCCAATGGCAAAAGTTAAGACTGACCTTCAACAAATGGCAAAACCAGAGAAATTCATTTGTAATACACCAGTCCATATCTCATATGTTTCTATTTATTTTTTAAAAATAACTTTTGCTACTTTTTTCTGATTATAAAACAATAATAAACCACTTCTTGAAAACTTGGAAAGTTCAGGAAAAAATCAAAGTTAACATTTGATATGTTGGAATAGACTTAAACTGACTAGAGAGCTAGAGCTGCATGTATTTCTTACCAGCTTTAAGTTCAGTGATATTATGTTGGTTGAAATTGGCCACGATAGGAGTATTTACACCACAGAAATTGGTAAATGCTATAAATCAGCACCCTTTTGTCTGTCTGTTTGTTTGAAATCCAGTTATTAAACATTTACCAGCACACGACTCATATACCACCTTCCCCTTTAGACTGTGGAGGTCCTCAGGTTACTTTGAATCTGGGCCACTCTCCAGCTCCAGTTAAGGCTCTATTACTGGATTTCAGAGAAATTCTGCCTAAATCCCCCTTTTTGCAAGGTAGCTTGATTGATCCCCTTCTCCTTACATCCAAATGGGCTTCCCTGAAACACGAACAGCAGTATCAGGATGTTTCTCTGTCTGACCCTCATACTTACCACCATATTACCCTTCCTCCAGACTCTAATGTTGGCCCCACCTCCAAGCACTCACTATGGAATCATATCTGCAGCCCTTAAAGCTTCTACACCTGCCCTGATGGCAATTCCAGTTCTCTCATAAAGGGAATATTTCAAAAGACACTTATTTTTGAACAATTTATCTTCATGTAGTCTCTCACTCATTGTCCCATTATGGTTTTCTGTCCCAATTTGCCTCTTAGCCAGGGTTGCTCAAGATATTAAGAGGTTTTTTTTCTTTTTCTTTTTTCTTTTTTTAACCAGAACTGCCATATTCCAATAGTTCACCAAAATGACTAACACAAAAGGAAAGAAGAAAGGTGCCCTCTATATGTTCTCTAGGCCTTTTAGAAAACATGGACTTGTTCCTTTTCAGGCTGTGCCATTCCCTTATGTCTACAATATCACCCTTCTTCTAGATTTGGATGTATGTGGCTAAAGGAACGGCATTGCTCAAAAAGGGACATGTTCACATGGCAAAACTGGAAGAGTTTACAATACTACCCAGCATGCTGCTGGCATTGCTGTAAAACAAGTTAAGGGCAAGATTCTTGCCAAGAGAATTAATGTGTATATTGAGCATATCTTATAAGCACCCTAAGAGCCAAGATAGCGTCCTGACATATGTGAAGGGAAATGATCAGAAAAAGAAGGAAACCAAAGAGAAAAGTACTTGGGTTCAACTTGTTGGGGAGGAGGAAAATTTTCTCCCTAGCCTTCTTGATTCTTTTGGCTTGTGTAATAATTAAATTGACATAAGACAGATTTACAGGAGAAAAAAAAATTTAATTCATCTGTATGGAGACTCACAGACATGGGACCTAAGAAGTAACCAAGGCAGGCAGCTTTTATACTTTCTAGACAAAGAAACAATGAATTTCTGACAAATTGATAAGACAAACTTAGGTTTGGGTATTAATTAGTGGAGAATCTATGCAGAGTTTGTTTATATAGTCTTCTTGGCCCTCAATTTTGAATCTCTGACTGTAAGGATGTCTCTATACTTCCTGGTACAGGGAAGGTACCTTTCACATGAAAGACTTATTTCCTGCTTTCTGAAGACAAAGGAAGGTCAGAGTGTTCCTCTAGCACTGGCTGTTGCTTAAGTAACTTCAGCTTAGAATAATCAATATGCCACTGTGGCACATCTTGGCACACAGCCTGCCCTGAGCCCCAACAAACTGAAATGCCAGCCTGCTCCAACCAGAGAAGCACTTTGTGAAAATCAACAGAAAGGAGCCTGAACTTCTAGAACTCATTCCTTATGGCATAATAGGTGTTAGAGGAAGAAAGGAAGGAAGGAAGGAAGGAAGGAAGGAAGGAAGGAAGGAAGGAAGGAAGGAAGGAAAGGAAGGAAAGGAAGGAAGGAAGGAAGGAAGGAAGGAAGGAAAGAAAGAAAGAAAGAAAGAAAGAAAGAAGAAAGAAAGAAAGAAAGAAAGAAAGAAAGAAAGAAAGAAAGAAAGAGAAAGAAAGAAAGAAAGATATATGGATCGATCTCTGGACTGTTAAAAAAAAAAAAAGGTATTAAGGGCTCTGGTGGCAGCCCTCAGGTTTGAAGTTTATGAAAGAATGTTAGCCCTGGGAATAAGCTGGAGGAGAGAGGCAAAACTTCAGTCCTGAAGGAATAGCAATACCAAACATAGTACCCAGAGGACTAAGGACTACAGATAGGCATAAGGTTAAAGCAAGGTCAGTTGATTATGGTTTATTGAAAGGATTTTAGGGGTGCCTGGGTGGTTCAGTCGTTAAGCGTCTGCCTTCGGCTCAGGTCAGGATCCCAGGGTCCTCTCCCTCAGGGTCTGTTTCTCCCTCTCCCACTTACCCTGTTTGTGTTCTCTCTCTCGCTGTCTCTCTCTGTCAAATAAATAAACTTTAAAAAAAAAAAAAAAAGAAAGGATTTTAAAAATAGATCAGTGTCTCAGTATCTTTATCTGTAAATTAGTGATAGTAGTAGTCTCTATCTCCATGTGTTTGTGAAGAAGGGGAAATGAATAAATACATGTGAAGCCTTTAAAATGATGTCTGGCAGGGGCACCTGGGTGGATCAGTAGGTTAAGTGTCTGACTCTTGATTTTGGCTCAGGTCATGCTCTCAGAGTCGTGGGGTCGAGCCCCATATGGGGCTCCACACTGGGCATGGAGCCTGCTTGGGATTCTCTCTTTCCCCCTGCCCCTCCCCCACATATCTCTCTCTTGCCTTCTCTAAAAAAAAATAATAAATAAATAAAATTTTTTAAAAATGATGTCTGGCATATATGAAACCCTATGTAAGCATTAGCTATTATTATTCAAACCTTTCTATATAAAAGAAAGTATGTGGGGACGCCTGGGTGGCTCAGTCATTAAGCGTCTGCCTTCGGCTCAGGTCAGGATCCCAGGGTCCTGGGAACGAGCTCCACATCGGGCTCCCTGCTCAGCGGGAGGCCGGCTTCTCCCTCTCCCACTCTTCTTGCTTGTGTCCCCTCTCTTGCTGTCTCTCTGTCAAATAAATAAATAAAATGTTTTTTAAAAATGTTAAAAAAAAAAAAAAGTATGTGTATTTCAGTCTAAACCTGGCTTCTGGCTTTAGACCAAAAACTCCTTCAGCACAATGGCCTTTATTAATACCTACAGGTTGTCTATTGTTCCCATGTTATCTTGGATAATTTCCATATAATCAGTGTAGAGGGGCCCATAGACCACCATTTCCCCAGAGAAATAAACATTTCCATCACTCCACCCTGTGCATCAGAAATATTATTCTACCCACAGTCACAACAATTCATAGAAGAATTTATCCATTGGGAAATTCTTCCCAGAAGTAACCCAGTTTAATCAAAGGTAATTTAAAAAGGGGCCAGCAGGAGTGAGCTAGAAGAGAAAGGGACCAGTGTGGAATCTATCAAAATCCAGATGGCCTATGACAGCAGCATGGACAGGGGAGTAGTGCTGCGGGGAGAAACAAGTAATGAATCTGAGGTATATAGAAAAGTTAAAATCAGGGCAACCCTGTCGGGTCCCCTCCCTCTTCGGGAGCTTTGTACTATCACTTTACTATCGATCAATAAACTTTGCTTTGTTGCCCACCAAAAACAAAACAAAAACAAAACAAAACAAAAGTTGGAATCAATAGAATCTGCTGAAGGATTGGATGTGGAATGTAAAGGAAAAAGAATTTTCAAGAATGGCCTAGGTTTCTAGTGTGAACAGCTGGATGAATGAAGATACCAACACTCTGATATGGAGAACACTGCTAAAGGAACAGGTGTGGGGGAGAGGAGTAGGAGTTTATTCTTGGTCATGCTGAGTGTAGAGTCTGAGACATTCGAGATGCACTATCAAGTGAAATGTTTGATACACGGTCTGGAGCTCAAAGGAGAAGTGTGGGTTGGAGATAAAATTGATGTACTAAAACACGAAAAGTGGTTATTTCTGGGTGATAAGCTTTTGTATCTTTTGTTTTATTCTTTGTACTTTTCTGCTTTTCTCAGGTTTTCGGCAATGAAAAAAATTTTTTTCTAAATAGAGTTTTTAAAAAGAGTAAACCTTTCCCTGCGCTTATAGCAAAGAGGAATACTCTTTCTCATAACTGGCATTAGTAACCTCAACAGGAAGGTCCCTAGAGTGGAGAAAGCCAAATTAGTTTAATGCTAATATCTCTTTGGCAATACCATATTTCTTTTACATGGGTCTACAGAGAACCTGCCATCTTCCAAACTGTAACTTGCTATCCCAAGTAGACTTATGCAATAGGAGTGGGTCCACAGTGCAGGTAGATAGTTGAGTTTGGTATTCAGGAGTCTCCCTGATAATTGAGGTGTTTTAAGAAGCCCAATAAAAAGCAATATTTTCCCCTCATCCTGGATGAACCAACTGATAAATAAAACAAAGAGTTAGGAGATGAGGGCCAAATATTTGTGTACTAGATGAGCTGGGGAGTCAAACCATATAATCAACAGATTATCCACCCAGTTGTGGCAACACTGAAACAGAGCCAGCCCCTACTCCCACCTTATCCCCAGAATTGCAAAACAGAAGGCACATGAGAGTAGCTAGCAACCAAAGGAAGAGGAGAGGAAGACTCTGGGTCATGCACACACAGTTTCTATCTCCTCACTCAGCATTTCCCCTGAGGCAGAATGAGGGGGGGACGTAAAGATGGAGAAAAGCCAGGAGTGTAAGGCTAATCCCAAAAGTAAGGTGCAGTCACACTCACCAACACCCACTATGAGTTTCTGTATTTAGCATCAGGTTTATAAATCAAGCTCAATCATGTACAAGATGCTATCCATATGCATTTGGATAGAGTCTGAGTCCCTGATGACTAGCACTAATTCAACACCAGCTGTTTTTAGCAGAAACTGAATTTATTAGCACAATATTGGGTGTATAATTATTGTTTGGATCCTGGATTCAAAAAGAAAAACAACACCCATATTCAAAGCAGCATTATTCACAATAGTCAAAAGGTGGAAGCAATCCAACAGTTCATTGACAGATGAATGGATAAACAAGATGTGGTATTTACATAGAATGGAACATTATTCTGCCTGAAAAATGAAGGAAATCCTGTCATACACTGCAACATGGATGAACTTTGAGGAAACTGCTATATGGAATAAGCCAGTCACGAAAAGATAAATACTGCATGATTCCACTTACATGAGGTACCTAGCGTGGTCAAATTCATAGAGACAGAAAGTAGGAGGGTGGTTGCCACGGGCTGGTGGGGAGATGGAGATCTATGAGTTAGTGTTTAATGGATACAGAGTTTCAGTTTTGCAGGATGAAAAGAGTTAAAGAGATTGGTGCACAACAATGTGAATATATTTAACATCACTAGACTCTACACTTAAAAATGGTTAACATGGTAGGGGCGCCTGGGTGGCTCAGTTGTTAAGCGTCTGCCTTTGGTTCAGGTCATGATCCCAGAGTCCTGGGATGGAGCCCTGCATCAGGCTCCCTGCTCCGAGGGGAGCCTGCTTCTCCCTCTCCCACTTCCCCCTGCTTGTGTTCCCTCTCTCGTTGTGTCTTTCTCTGTCAAAAAAAAAAAAAAAAAATATCTTAAAAAAAAAAAATCTTTAAAAAAAAAAATCTTTAAAAAAAAATGGTTAACATGGTAAAAAAAAACAAAAACCAGCAATAAGAACAACAAAAACAGCTAAAAGAAAGGAAGTTTTCTTTCTAGTTTTAACACATTGGGAATATTGGGCACGGGTTATTCCAGAGTTCCAAAAGTATTAACACCAAATGTCACATGTTTCAAAATATCCTTAGATGAAACACTATTGAATATGGACTTGGGTTTGAAATAGAAAATTAATCAAACTTGAGTCCTGGGATATTTGAGATGATCTAAGATATTTTCTTTTTTTTTTTTTTTTAAGATTTTATTTATTTATTTGATAGAAGCACAGCAGGAAAGGGAACACAAGCAGGGGGAGTGGGAGAGGGAGAAACAGGCTTCCAGCAGAGCAGGGAGCCCCATGCAGGGCTCCATCCCAGGACACTGGGATCATGACCTGAGCGGAAGGCAGACGCTTAAAGACTGAGCCACCCAGGTGCCCCGATATTTTCAATTATGTGTGAATTCATCTAGCACAAAAGTGGTATTAAAGGTTTGATTACATTGCCTAAAAAAAAAATGTAGCTATAAAGGACGTTTTAAGGACTAAGGAAAATTTGAACATGAACTGTACTCAGTGATTTTATATCAAGGTTATGTTTCTTGCATATGATAATGGCATTGTGGCTATGTAGGAACAACATCCTTGTACTCAGGAGATACATGTGGTTTTTAGAGTGAAGCATCATCATGCCACCACTTACTTTCCAATGGTTCAGCAAAAGAGAGAAATAAAGCAGAGTATATGCAAGCTCATCATACTATTCTTTTTTTTAAGGTTTTATTTTTTTTAAAGATTTTATTTATTTATTTATTTGACAGAGAGTGAGAGAGAGAGCACAAGCAGGAGGAGCGGCGGCTAGAGGGAGAAGCAGGCTTCCCTCAGAGCAGGGATCATGACCTGAGCTGAAGGCAGACACTTAACCAACTGAAACTCCCAGGCTTTCCAAGGTTTTATTTTTAAGCAATCTCCACACCCAACATGGGACTCAAACTCACAATCCCGAGATCAAGAGTCACACACTCCACCGACTGAGCCAGCCAGGCGCCCCATATTCTTTTATATTTTAAATTTGAAATGTTTGGATCCTTTTGTAGTTCATAAGCATGATGACTGCTTGTTCACACCACTGTGACATGTGCCTTCCTCAAACCTGTTACGACCTTGGCACATTACCCGTCTGATGTGAAAAAATAATAATTAATTAACTAATTAAAAACGTTGGAGGGTATATGGGGAGGACAAAATCTCCAGCTCAGAAGGAGAACAAGGCTTGAAAGACGCAGTTAAGAACAGGCTGAAAATCTCTGTGAAGGATCAGCCTGGTGAGGATACCACTTTTCTCACCCCCAAGCATGAGATGCTGCAGCGTTCAGCACTAATATTGCTGGTACAGGGCATGGGGATGCCACCACTACACCCACGCCGTCACTTCCCCCAAGGACTCGGCCTTACAACAAACTCCAAATGAGTAAATAAGTCTAGCAGAGATGGTCACCTCTGGATGTACCATTAGAATTAAAGTGTGACCTGATCAGCTGACTATAAGAAGACAAGGCATAGCTTGGGGCAGAGGAGTTGGGGGACGGGGACTTCCAATCAATCTCATTCTGAAACAGCCAGGTGGCCTTCTCACCCTTAAGACACTTCATCCAGGGTAAAGAAATGTGATCAAGTCTGAAGTTTCAAGCTACAGAATTTCAATACACCTTTAGATGACAGATGAAAAATAAGAAAAACACTGGATTAATAAAATCTACTTTTTCTACCTCTCCATTTCAAGGGAAGTTTTCATGTCTACCTCTGGGTGTATTATCCACGTTATCCAGAGATTTCTGAATTAACTTAAGTTCTTCTAGCCTTAACATACTGGAAACCTGTTACAATAAATATCCAGTAGCTGTTATCTTTTTTTTTAGATTTATTTATTTATTTTAGAAAGAGAGAGAGTGTGTGAGAGAGTGCAGTGGGGGAGGGGCAGAGGGAAAGAGAGAAAATCTCAAGCAGAAAAACCACTGAGTGCGGAACCTGACGTGGGGCTCAATCTCACAACCCTGAGATCATGACCTGAGCTGAAACCAAGAGTCAGACACTTAACTGACTGAGTCACCCAGGCACCCCAGCTCTTACCTTTAGTGATTCTTTAAATATATATAGACATATTTTAACACATTCCAAAGCCATTTAGGAAGGACTTTTGTACAATCCCCAATTTGGGTTAACAACACTGCTGCTCAGCACTGTGGATATATATACATGAAAAGAGAAAATATTATTAAATGTGCCCTATATAACCAATAGTCTTCTATAACATAGTTAATCATCATATCAACCCTTCCAAGTACAGATATGACAAGAGATGTTGAGGGGGCACACAAAGTAAAGTTCCCTGCTCATTTGTGTACCTCACATTGCCACTTTGTAAAATGCCTCCTTCAGCATGGTGTGTAAGAAAGGGAAGGTGTATTAACCAGTTCAAACTGGGGACTGGAAAATTTAGCCATCACTTTCTCAGAGGGATAATTGGGATTTTGAGTTTTTATACCTAGAGAAATACCCAGTGTGGAGAGAGAGTCAGGAGATCCATCATCTCATTCTAAAGGTCTAGGGGCTCTGCTTGAGCAGGAAAGAAGACCACTGGAAAGGGCCAAACTCTAGAGTCAAGACCTGAATTTTAATCCCAGTTATTGCATTTCCCACAGTGTGGCCTCGGACAATTTGCTTAACTTTGCAGATCCGCAGATTCTTTATCTATAAGGATTACCCATCTCATAGCATTGTTGTGGTTATTGAAGGACAGCTCATTATGTAAAGCCCTCAGCCCTGCACCTGACATGCTGTAGTGCTAAATAAATAGCAACTATTATTAAATAACGAAAGTTTCAAAACCTAAGCAAAGAAGAGCAGAGACATAAATTCCCTCCAGACATGAGAACCATCCTGGCCACTGACTGACATGTAAATCATGTCTAACCCTCTCAAAATAACCAACCATAACGGAAAGTCATTTCTATGTCTAAATTGGACAAGGTACACCCCTTTCACCGAGCTGCCCCTTTCTCCACCGGCTCTGTCCTGGGTCGTCGACAGGTCTGAGATGACACTGACAATGGGGAGTTGAAACAGGTCCTTTTCCAGAATTTAAGTATAACCTTAAACAATTTGCATTAAATGTCAAGCATGGTCCAGCCACTGTGCTGGAAACTAGGAAATACAGAGGTAACTAAATATTCCCCAGCCTGCCCTCAAGGAGCTCCCAGAGTAATGAGGCCAACATGTGAACAGGAAAACTGAATGGCATATAGAACGTACAGGCTACTGTGAGAAAATAAAGCATCCTAAGGTTTATGAAGCCTTTTGACCCAATCTTTATATATTTTCAACATTTTATTCTGTTCTGCACTTTATTTTCCTTAACAATTAAACACTCAGAAAATAGGCTTAAGTCCAATGTACATTCAAATGAGAAAACAAAATTCAGCACTTCCGGTTTGCTTAAAAGTTGCCATTTTTAGGGCGCCTGGGTGGCTCAGTTGGTTAAGCATCTGACTTCGGCTCAGGTCATGATCTCGGGGTCCTGGGATCCACCCCCACCTTGGGCTCCGTGCTCAGCAGGGAGTCTGCTTCTCCCTCTCCCTCTCCCTGTAAACTTACCCCTGCTCGTCCTCTCTCTCTCTCAAATAAATAAATAAAATCTTTAAAAAAAAAAAAGAGCTGCCATCTTTGTTTCGATTGTGCTAAATTTGTCAGCTCTATGATTCTTGTCGCTAGCATCAGAGGAAAGGTATCTATTACAGTCTGGAGAAGGCTATGCCAGAAAAGATCTCTCTGCTACACTCTCTGTGAGAGTCATACTGGGGATTACGACTTTCAACATATGAATTTTATGGGGATACAATTCAGTCCATAGCATTGTTCTCTGGTCCCCCCAAATCCATGTCCTTATTGCATACCAAATACATTTATTCCTTCCCAACAACCCCCAAAGTCTCAACTCACTCCAGCATGAACTCTGAAGTCTAAAGTCCAAATTCTCATCTAAATATCTGAATCAGTTATAGGTGAGACTAGAATTGTGATTCATCCTGAGGCAAAATTCCTTTCCGGCTATGAGCCTGTGAAATCAAACAAGTTACATGCTTCGAAAACACACGAGTAGGTCAGGCATAGGATAGACATTCCCATTCCAAGAGGAATAGGAAAAAAAGAAGGAATGATAGGTTTCAAGTAAGTACAAAACCCAGCACGGTAAATTCCATCAGATCTTCAGGCTTGAGAATAATCCTCTTTGGCTCAACGCCTGGCCTTCCAGACCCACTGGGGCAGCGGCCCCACCCTGCAGTTCTACCAGGCCAGGGGCGTGCCCTCAAGGCTCTGCCAGCAGCAACCCTGCCCCCTAGGCTCCAGTTATTTTAACAGAATTTAAAATAGACAATGTTTAACTAGGTAATAAAGAATTGTTAACTAAGTAATTGAAAAGGCAAAAAGAACACTAAGCTTTCACAGGTAGCAAGAGCGGGAAGCAGTTCATAGGGCTGGGGGAACAAAGGGAAGAGGTTGTAATTAAAACTTAGAAGCTTGGAAGAGAGTCCCTGAAAAGGGGTGCCAGCACCTGAGCTGGTGTCTCTGCAGGGATATAATGAGTTTGCCTTTGCAAGCTGGTAAAACCTCAAACTAGATCCTACTGACTATTATTTGCTAGGACTGCCATAACAACGTACCACAGACTGGGTGACTTAACAAAAATCTATTGTCTCACAGGTCTGGAAGCTGAAAAGTCCAAAACTAAGGTGTCAGCAGGGAGGGTTCCTTCTGAAAGCTGTGAAGAAAAGAGCTGTTCCAGCCCTCTATCCTTGGCTTGTAGACAGCCATCTTCCCTCTATGTCTCTTCACATTGTCTTCCTCTAAGCATATCTTCCTATAAAGACAGTCAAGCGCCTGGGTGGCTCAGTCATTTGGGCAGCTGCCTTCGGCTCAGGTCATGATCCAAGACGGAGTCCCGCATCGGGCTCCCTGCTCTGTAGGGAGTCTGCTTCTCCCTCTGACCCTCCCCCATCTCGTGCTCTCTCTCTCTAATAAATAAATAAAATCTTTAAAAAAAAAGAGAGAGAGATCAGTCATACTGAATTAGGGCCCACCCTAATGAATGCATGTTAACTTGATTACCTCTTTTTTTTAAAGATTTTATTTATTTATTTATCTATTTATTTATTTGAGGGCAGGGGAGGAGCAGACAGAGAGGGACAAGCAGACTCCGCACTGAGAACAGAGCCTGATGCAGGGCTCTACCCCGCAACCCTGTGACCATGACCCGAGCTGAAACCAAGAGTCACTGCCCAACTGACAGAGCCACCCAGGTGCCCCTTGATTACCTCTTTAAAGATCCTATCTCCAAATAAGGTCACATTCTGGGGTACTGAGGGTTAGAACTACAACATATGAATTTTAGGGGACACAGCTGAACCAGTAACAACCTGCTTCTGAAATGAACTGGCTCTGCTGGAGTGAAGAAGCAGCATTGCTGGACACTGGTGACAGGAACAGGAAGCCAATCAGAAGAAAAACCAGAAGCAAAGAGGAAAGAGTAAATCTCTTCTTCCTCATCTTGCCACACAGTCTCCCTCTAATGTTGCTTATTGATAGAGCCTAAAAGGAAGCAGCTGACAAAGGAAAATTGTGGTTGGCAGAGCCCCAGTCCCTGCATCACAAAGCAGAATACAGAATTGTGGGTTTGAAACTGAGAGCCAATAGGTTAATAACTGGCACAGTGCTGAATAATTGTGAGTTATTCTTCTTCATCACTAGCATCAGAGCATTTATTTTCATTTTCCATATATTTTTATAATATAATAAGAAAAAGTTGCAATAAAATATTTACCTGAACAAACATACTGGCTACGCTGCTAAAGCTGTCCTGACGGCTGGTGGGCTGGGACATCACCATGCCGCAGCTCACATTCATTTGTTCACTGACACAGGACACTGAATCAGGGGCCTTCCTATGGGAGGCCAAGGTGTAATGTGTATGGTGTATAAACTAAACTAAAGGGGTGCCTGGGTGGCTCAGTCATTAAGCGTCTGCCTTCGGCTCAGGTCATGATCCCAGGGTCCTGGGATCAAGCCCCGCATCGGGCTCCCAGCTCTGCTGGAAGCCTGCTTCTCCCTCCCCCACTCCCCCTGCTTGTGCTCCCTCTCTTGCTGTGTCTCTCTGTCAAATAAATAAATAAAATCTTAAAAAAAAATAAACTAAACTAAAAATTTGGAATCCAAGTTGTCAGCAAGTGTTTTTCTCCATTTTATGGCTGAGAAGATGAACATTCAGAAGGAGAAGTTGTTTGACCAAGGTCACACGGCTAATAAGTGACAGAGCATTGATTTGAACTGAGGTCTGATTCTCTGTACCTCAATTTCTTTATCTGCCAAATGAAGATAATAATATCTATCCAATAGAGTTGTTTATGAGGATTAGATGAGATAATATGTATAATCTGCATAACACAGACACAGGCTGGCATGTACTAAGATTTTTTTAAAAAGTTGGCCAAGGGGCGCCTGACTGGCACAGTTGGTTAAGCATCCGACTCCAGTTTCGGCTCAGGTCACAGTCTCACGGTCCTGGGATCAAGCTCTGTGTCTGAGTCCCCACTTGGGATTCTCTCTCTCCCTCTCCCTCTGCCCTTCCCACTGGTGCTGTCTCTTTTTCTCTAAAATAAATAAATAAAATCTTTAAAAAATAAATAAATAAAAATTTTAAAACAAAAAAAATTTAAAAGTTGGCCAAGTCTGGGGCTTTTTCTACCATACCAGGTTATCCTATTCCATGCACCGCTCAAAACTTCACAGTATTTGGAGAATAGAACTGTAAAGAATCGAGATGGGGTTGGGAATAAAATTCCTTAAAAATTTTTTTATTATAATGTATTTGCTATCAAATCTTTCTGAGGGCAATCATCCATTTTGGACTCCCACAAACCATAGACAAATATTTATTGAGGACCGGCCACAGGGTAATTACTGAAGATACAACACTGAGACACAGAGAACCCCACCGTCAGGTGTCTCATCAACTACTTGAAGACTTAGTCAAGCAATGACAACACACAATCCGGACCATGATCAACAATATCCAGTACAGGAGCCTATAACAGGGAAACCTGATGAAGAATTGAGGAAGTCAGAAAAAGCTTTCAGAAAGTCACATTTAAGCTGAAATCTGAAGAACAAATAGGAGACTGGTATGCATTTCAAACATAAGGGAAAACAGGAGAAAAAGCCACAGCAGAAGAGAGCAAGGAATATTCAAAGAACTGTAGGAAGCTGACTGTGGCATGGAAATTGGGGTGGGCAACAGATGAGCTGGACAGACCCCAGGACCTATTCCTGAAGGACTATGTGAGCCACTAAACCCTGGACATTAATTGGAGGCAGCATAGGACCGCTGTAGGGTTTTAGCAAGTGAGGGACAATTAGATGTGCACTTGATGAAGATCAGCTTGGATGCCACGTGGAAAATGGCTTGGAGTGAGGTAAGAAAGGAGGTAGGGAAATCAGAAAGCTGCTACCTGCCAGCAAGCCAGGTAAGAGATGATGGAGGTCTGAGGGAAGTGTTCCTAGGTATGCAGAAAAACGAATGGATTGAAGTAGCATTTAGGATGGAACTGGAGGGTACTATGCTGAGCGAAGTAAGTCAATCAGAGAAAGACATGTATCATATGACCTCACTGATATGAGGAATTCTTAATCTCAGGAAACAAACTGAGTGTTGCTGCAGTGGGGGGTGGGGTGGGAGGGATGGGGTGGCTGGATGATAGACATTGGGGAGGGTATGTGCTATAGTGAGCGCTGTGAATTGTGTAAGACTGTTGAATCACAGACCTGTACCTCTGAAACAAATAATACATTATATGTTAAAGAAAAAAAAAAAAAAAGAAGATAGCAGGAAGGGAAAGATGAAGGGGGGGAAATCGAAGGGGGAGACAAACCATGAGAGACTATGGACTCTGAGAAACAAACTGAGGGTTCTAGAGGGGAGGGGGGTGGGGGGATGGGTTAGCCTGGTGATGGGTATTAAAGAGGGCACGTACTGCATGGAGCACTGGGTGTTATAAGCAAACAATGAATCATGGAACACTACATCAAAAACTAATGATGTAATGTATGGTGATTAACATAACATAATAAAAAAATAAAAAATAAATAAAAAGTAGAGCCTAGGGGTGCCTGGATGGCTCAGTCGTTAAGCGTCTGCCTGCTTCTCCCTCTCCCACTCCCCCTGCTTCTGTTCCCTCTCTCGCTGTGTCTCTGTCAAATAAATAAATAAAATCTTTAAAAAAAAATAAAAGGTAGAGCCTAATGAATTGTTGAACACTACATCAAAAACTAATGATGTCCTATATGCTGGCTAACTGAACATAATAAAAGAAAGAAAGAAAGAAAAACAAATAAATAAATGAAATGTATTCCAGATATAAATTAAATAAATAAATAAATAAATAAATAAATGGTAGAGCCATCTTTTATCAGAACCGCCAACACGGGCCACATTTGCACCAAAACCATGAAAAAGACAGCCTGGGTCATCACTGAGAAGTACTACTCGTGCTTGGGCAATGACGTCCCCACCAACGTGTGTGATGGAGAGTGCCATATTTCCCAGCAAGAAGTTCTGCAACCAGATAGCAGCCTTTGCCACACAGGAGATGAAGCCGATTCAGAGAGGCTCGGTAACAGGTATCTCCGTCAAGCTACAGCAGGAGGAGACAGAAAGCAGAGATAATTGTGTGCCTGAGGTCTCAGCCCTGGATCAGGAGATCACTGAAGTAGAGCCTGACACTAAGGAAATGTTGAAATTCTTGGGCTCTGGCAGTATATCCAACCTGCAGGTCACTCAGCCTACAGTTGGGATAAATTTCAAATACCATGTGGAGCTGTTTGAATCTTTCTGCTGTGCTGTAATATCTTCAATAATCCTTGGACAACAAAAAGCAAATCCATAAGAACTAAAAAAAATGAAAGAGCCAACAGGATTTGGTAAGTGACTAGAAGTAAGGAGTGAGGGGCAAAAGAAAAGAAGAAAAGAGAGAAATAAAGGAAAATGCTCAGGTTTCTTCTTTGGGCAACTAGATGGCTGGTGATAACCTTTACCAGGACAGGGGGCACAAAGGCAGAGCAGGTTTAAGGCAGAAGCTGATGGGCTTAGGTTTAGGTTTAGGGTTGAGTTTAAAGTGTACAAGGGTCATCCAGATGGAGATGATCTGTAGGTAACAGCAAACCATCACATCTTTTTCCATTTCAACTGTGGACCACAGTCCTGTCTCCCCAAGCAGCAGAGCTGTCTATGATCCAACCAATAAGTGCCCTGAGTACCACCTGCTATCTAGAGTATTATTAGCCTCTTGTTTTAATAACCAATACATTTAAATTTTCTTCCCCTCCAAAATGCATCCTAAGTGAGAACAGGATGTGGGTGTAACCAACAGATAATTATATACATACTATGAAAGCTGTTTAAAATGAGACCATTCTTATTCAATTGATAGAAACTTTCAAACCCAAATCAAATTTTTGCTCTTTATTTTGCTACCACCAACAAGGATAGAGGGTCCATTTTTTGTAAAGTCATCCTGTCATATTGTTCTTCACAAAAACTAAACATTAAGGAATGGAACACAAGTTATTTGAATTTTATTCTTGAAAAGAAAATCCTAAACTTCACAAAATCAAATCAGATTTCTTAATCTGAGAATGTAGCCAGTTTAGAATCAGAAAACATTATAGCTAAAACATTTAAATAAGTGGCTATTTTTCATTCAGAAATCCCTACATACAAGGTTCTTTTCAACAAATTTTGGCCAGTGTTGGAAGATATGTAAGTGTAGTTCTAGTCTCCTCCACAAGGGTCAAGTAGCAGCTGCAGGGGAGGAAATGGTGAAGTTTTTTCAGGTGTAAGCTTCTCCCAGGTGGGAGCTGCTTTCCATGGAAGGAGGGATGGCCAACCCCAGGACAGAACCTCTAGTGGGACTACACCTTTGAAGACTGAGAAAATAGAAAAGCCACCGCCCACCTAATCGAAAGGAACCATATATATTGAGAGGGATTGAAAAAGTCCACTTCCTCCAGGAAGCCTTCCTTCATCCTACTCAGACTGGTTTAGATGTGTGCTAAATTTGCTCACATAGAACCCTGGGCATTTCTGCCACAGCACTTGACACCCCTTATAAGAAACATCTGTTCCAGTGACCATTCCTGTACTACACACACTGATGTGCAATGTGAGGACAGAAACTATGTCTTGGATAATTTTATCTCCCTAGTGTCAGGCACAGTAGATATTCAGTAAAATCTGATTTAAAAAATAGTGAATGCCCTACACACATTTCTCAGGCAGCTCTATCATCAATAAAGACACTTGAATGTTTAGAGCTAAATACAAATAAGCATGTAATTTTATAAAATCTTATTGACTCTTAGCTCTTCTACTAACACAAAACCCAGCTCCCTGAAGTTATTTTTAAGAAGGTCTTTTTTTTTTTTTTTTTTAAAGATTTTATTTATTTATTTGACAGAGAGAGACATAGCGAGAGCAGGAACACAAGCAGGGGGAGTGGGAGAGGGAGAAGCAGCCTTCCCGCGGAGCAGGGAGCCCGATGCGGGGCTCGATCCCAGGACCCTGGGATCATGACCTGAGCCGAAGGCAGACGCTTAACGACTGAGCCACCCAGGCGCCCTAAGAAGGTCTTGTTTTAAATGTGCCCCCAAATAAATGTGGTTTTGTTTTCAGTCAGCCACTGCATGAAATTTGTCTTTTCTCCTCTGTCCTCATCCACCTCCACAGGGCACCATTCATACCTCATTTAATTCAAATATATTTATCCAGTGCACACTCTATGGCAAGCACTGTGCTTAAAGCAGTATATGCAGCATTGAACATGATAGAACCAGGCTCATGCCCTCATAGAGCTTATAGTCTGGTGTCCACCACTCACCTCCAAAACTGAAGAGTCTGAGAATGCCACATGGGCATAATATATTTTTATCTTTAAGCTCTTGAAAACGTAATACACTGATAAGGCAAGCCCAGGCTAATTCAGGAACATCTGGAGGCTTACTGTCTAGAGTTAAATAACAAGTCTGCTTAAGTATTTTAATTTTCCCAAGGCAACTGAGAACTGATCAGTCCATAGGGATCCATTCTGAGGCACATCCAAATTTCCTTTCGCCTGCCTTCAACATGGGCACCTGGACAGGCATATCCCACCCTGACTGCCATCTCAGAATAGCCAAAGGGAGATTAACGATGTCATGCAGCATCATTTGCTAAGGTCTCTCACTTGCCTGCTTATGAGACACCCTTGTGTGAATTAGGGAAAGGCACCCCCTCTGGGCAGATGCATTAGGAAAAGAGGCATCCCTTCCTCCCCAGCAGATGTAGCCCCACTCAGGGGTGCACAGCTGGATAGGAGGAACTCAGCCAGGATTTCAATCCCAGCGTGCCCCCTCAGCATAGTTCCAGGCCAAAGCCCTGCTACCAGCTCCCTGGCCCATGCCCTGGGTGCAAAATGCATTAGTGCGTTTATATTGTATATGTTTTAAATTATCCTTATAACTAAGGAAAACAATTTTTCTGTGAAATTACTGAACTATATGGAAATTCTTTCCTAAAACCCAGCAGCAGCCACAGTAACTTTAAACATGATTCAAAGGCATTAAACTTTTTCCAAGAATGCACCTTATTTCTGCCAAATAACTCTGTAACTCTTCAAAACCTGTAACTTCAACTGAGCTCTGGGCAATTCAGAAATGGAAAATGAGCACAGTCTCCAGCCGTGTGGTTTGGGACTAAAGCCCTGCACGTCCCTGGACAAATATCAAGGTCAATGTTCCCACAACTTGCCAAAGTCATATCACTAAGGAAGTGCAGTCTAATAGTTTTTGAGTCTTTCAGAGTTTAGATTCTCAATAAGTCATTTTTCTCAAGTAGCAAGTCAAGAAATTCCCTCGTCCTAGCCATATATTATATTAAAATAACCCACTCCCTGTACCCTTTGGGTTCAGCTACTTCCAAATAAACTGTAAACTAGTAACAGTTCAAAGCACAAGCATAAGGAAAACACAAAAACTTAGTCATTTGTTCCATCACATCATTCAATAAACCTCACTTGAAATGTGGCCCTCATGGCAGCTGGGGTAGCCATGCCCCTTTGAGATCTAGATAGGACCGGTTCAAATCCCAATCTGGGTCTTGTGGAAAGTCCAGGCTCTCCTGAGATTTCTGCAAACGGAGCAGGGCAGTGCTCACAGCCCCTTCAGCTGATTCCCAGCAGCCCTGGCCATCCGTTCTGCCCCCCTGGGCTTGTTTTTTATCCTGGCCCTGGTGTGATTCACTTAGGACCAGCACTTTCACATGGGACCCCAAGACGTGAACACAAGGCTGCCATGGGGAGACATTACAGGGCTGCCCTACATCAACCGACACTCATGTAGACAACTTGTTCTCAAAGGTCTCTCGGACACTCAGCACCGGGCATATCTCACTACCCACACCTAGCCTGGGATATCCTGGCCTTGCTCACGCCTCTCCCTCCTTCTCCTCTCCCCCCTTTCCTGTCACCACCACACCCTAGGTCCAGATTTTCCACACAATTTGAGGTGAGCCATTCAGCCCCTCCTTCCCAAGTCACCCTAGCCCCAACTTCAAGTAAATCCTTCAAGGGGCTCAGCTGAACAAACAGGCCATGTACTCTTTCAACAGAGGCCTTGACTTACAGTTGTTTTTTTTAACAATATTCACCATTCTTGAAGATAGCTGTGATTTCAAAGAGCCATTTGTCTTTGCTTTTGCTTTTCTAATAAATGATGCAATGGAAATCAGGTAGTTGAACCTCCTTCTTCAGCTTGAATAAACAGTGGAAACCTTTTTTTCCCTTCCCTTTAATTGCAGGTGTTTGGTCTATGGTCAATGCATTCAAATTTTCCAAGCTTAGAATAAGGTTCCCAAATCACTAACTGGCAGGTGGTTTAGCCTTACTGGTTTATTGAGCTAGCTACTTAGGCTTAAAGACAGAAAGAGTTTTAGTATAAAATCTCGTTCAGCCCATGGTCCAAAATCTGACAGGCCCATTCAGTTGATAAGCTCTGTGTTAGGCAGCCTGTCTCAGTGGCTCATGCCCGCCTCGATATTCAATGGGTTACTCAAGGCAAAGGACGGGCCTTGTTTACTTTTGTGGTTCCTTTGGCTGACAGTCATTTCGCTTTTTCCTCCAATTCTTCTCTGCTATCCCTACTCAAACATCAAAAGCAGAAAGGGGGCAGATTCTAATTTTCTACATTCTCTGAAAAAATGAAAAGGAACACTCTCTTACCTTGTGTGAGTGTATAGTCATACACATACATACACATATGTGTGTGTGTTTGTGTATATACATTTTTTCATAGACTCTTAGAGCTCATCATAGTAATACCAAACCCTGACAGCATATTAGAATTACCTCAAGAGCTTTTTTAGAAAGACTTGTGCTACTATGGAAAGAGCCAAGATGTCCATCGACAGATGAATGGATAAAGAAGATGTGGTATATAAACACAATGGAATATTATGCAGCCATCAAAAAAAGAAATCTTGTCATTTGCAATGGCATGGATGGAACTAGAGGGTATTATGCTAAGTGAAATAAGTCAATCAGAGAAAGACAAGTATCATATGATCTCACTGATATGAGGAATTCTTAATCTCAGGAAACAAACTGAGTGTTGCTGGAGTGGTGGGGGGTGGGAGAGATGGGGTGGCTGGATGATAGACATTGGGGAGGGTACGTGCTATGGTGAGCACTGTGAATTGTGTAAGACCGATGAATCACAGACCTGTACCTCTGAAACAAATAATACATTATATGTTAAAAAAAAGAAGATAGTAGGAAGGGTAAAATGAAGGGGGGGAATCGGAGGGGGAGATGAACCATGAGAGACCATGGACTCTGAGAAACAAACTGAGGGTTCTAGAGGGGAGGAGGGTGGGGGGATGGGTTAGCCTGGTGATGGGTATTAAAGAGGGCACGTACTGCATGGAGCACTGGGTGTTATACGCAAACAATGAATCATGGAACACTACATCAAAAATGAAACAAGACGAAACCAGAGAGGGAGACAAACCATAAGAGACTCTTAATCTCAGGAAACAAACTGAGGGTTGCTGGAGTGGTGGGGGGGGGGGGGGG